>NC_044588.1:8784496-9099496 GCF_901933205.1 Camarhynchus parvulus
CAGAGAGAAGCAGAGGTTTCAAAGAACTAAGCAGCCTGTAAGGTTAAAGAAACCTGTTGGGCTGGGAAAAGAAACTCCAGTGAAAAATCTCATGAGAGAACGATGAGCTAAACTCAGCTGTGATTAAATTCAGTGCAGCAGCATCTCAGCACACGTGGAGCAGCACACAAATGAGCAGTGACAGCATTTCTAGTGCCGGTAAAGCAAAATATGGACAAGGAGTGTGTACACACATATACAGATACATACACACATACATATGTATTTTAATATGTACACAGAGAACCACAGATCTTGAGAGAGAAGTTCTGTCTCTGAGAGAATAAAGCAACTCTGGTCATGAAGTTTCCTGGCTGACTGTAAAACATTTTAAAAAATGTGTCCCATAACACAGTAAAAAGAGCTGCATGGACATACTTGTTGAGGTGCTTCATCTTTAGGTACTCCATGGCAAACATGGCTCCTCCTCCAGGCAGGTCAATCACTTTGATGGGCTGAGGCACTCTCACAATATTGGTTTTCTGAATGGCTTCCAAACTTGCCATTTCCCCTTCAAACATTTTTCTAGCCTGTCAAGGAATAAGAATATCCTTGGGCTAAACTATGGATGTCTACAATGAGTACTTTGAAAAAAAAACAGACTTTTGACAAAGTGCTAAGGAGTTAATTCCTCTTGGTAAAAGGAGAGAGCTGCAGCAAGGCTTCATTCCACATAGGAAGACTTAAGGGCCTTAACCCTAACTTCATTTTTTTTCCCCAAATTCATTCCAGGGTTGTAGGATATGCCACATGTTACCCTGATTTCCAGCTGCTTATGAAGACCCCAAACTACCTGGATGCAACAGCACCTCTGAGGATAATGTGGCCATGGTTAAATGAGGTGACATTGAGCCCTTAAACTGGTTCTTCTTTCTCCACAGGCCACTGGATGGAGATGACTGCACAAATACTCATCAGGTGCTCTGCGTTTTTGAAGAAAAGGTGCTGTTTTTCACAGCAATTTAGGATGATTTTGATATGAATAAAGCAAATTTCTGATGCACTCTGGTGTTACAAAAAGCAGTTGAGTATTCATTTAGTAGCAGTCAAGAGTTTGGCTTGAGAAGCTGCAAGAGTTTTACTTTTAGAAATGCCAAAAGCAATGGGGAGGTTTGAAATTTCTGTAGCTTTAAAGATAATACATGAGTTTTAGCACTGGCCCCTGTTTGTGCCCTCCCATTATCAATCCTCCCAAGTGGAACATGAAAAGGAATGCAGTGAATGCAAAGTCAGCTCTGGGCTTTTCCAAACTCCAAGTACCACAGTAACAGCTTTGTGCTTGGCCTCCTTTTCACAGGAATTACAGCTCACTCCTGCTGTTGAGGGTTATCACATTGCATTACACTACATTTCACACTAACCAAACCTGCTACAGTAATTCTGGTTATAAAATAGACACAGCTTTAAAAAGAAAACTCAGAACGGATATAATTATGTATTATTAACGACCAGCTGCTTTTAAAATAAAAAGCTATCTCTATGCAATCACAGAGCTATCTCTATGCAATCATAAGATCTGCTGGCATTGACCTGAGGTTTGTGGTTGATTTTCACAAATACCCGTCCTCTGTCTGTCTCATACGTTTGGCCTTGGCTGATGCATCCTCCCCCAGAGCTCCCCAGTGCCTTCAGGAGATTGGTGTTCAGCTCTGCCTTCAGGATCTTCTCCATGGTCATTTCCAGGCTGCTGCAGCCGCTCCTCTGCTAAACCTGCTGCGAAACAGGATTAAAGGTCTGGGTCCTTCTGCCACTGTCACTCTGCGATGAGGTAGGAAGGGCCACCCACCACAGAAAAAAATTTAAAGAACACAGCTTAAAAAATAGCTCAGCCAGAGAGAATGTTTCAAAATGCTTTGCTTTTATAGCTATACATGGAAAATAAAATTATTTATAAATATTTGCTACAATAACCTGGAGAGGTTAATTCTAGGAGAGGTGGGTCCTGGGGCCTCTCAGCGGTGCTGGAGCTGCTGGTATTTGTAGTTTGGAGCCGCTCTGAAGCTCGGGATCGCCTGCGAAAGAGCGGTTTTAGGCCGATCCGCTAGAGGGAAGCTGAAGGCAGCCGCAGGAATGGCCACAGGCTCTGTATCGGGGGCATTTGGTGTGAAACCCAAAGCTTCAGC
Source organism: Camarhynchus parvulus (assembly GCF_901933205.1). NCBI lineage: Eukaryota > Metazoa > Chordata > Aves > Passeriformes > Thraupidae > Camarhynchus > Camarhynchus parvulus. Next base: position 8,786,659 of record NC_044588.1, read on the forward strand.
CCAAAGAGATGTGATTAAATCCTCTAATCGGCCGGGTGGATGCGGGGAGGAGGATGAGCCAGGCGAGGATCCCTGCGGGAATTCCTGCGGTGCGGGACAGTGCCTGGGGACGGGGAGATCCCGGCCGGGCTGCGGGACGGGACCTGCGGGCGCAGCGCGGGTGAGCGGCACCCCCGGGGCCCGCTGTGAGGGGAGGCTGCTCTCGGTGTGAGGGGGGCTGCTCCCGGTGTGAGGGGAGCTGCTCCCGGTGTGAGGGGAGCTTGTTCCTGCAGTGATGGAGGGCTGCTCCCGCTGTGAGGGGAGGCTGCTCTCGGTGTGAGGGGAGGCTGCTCCCGGTGTGGGGAAGCTGTTCCCGGGGCGAGGGGAGCTTGTTACTACAGCGATGGAGGGCTGCTCCCGGTGTGAGGGGCGGCTGCTCCTGGTGTGAGGGGAGCTTGTTCCTGCAGCGATGGAGGGCTGCTCCCGGTGTGAGGGGCGGCTATTCCCGCTGTGAGGGGCGCTGCTCCCGGTGTGAGGGAACAGTTCCTGCAGTGATGGAGAGCTGCTCCCGGTGTGAGGAGAGGCTGCTCCCGGTGTTATGAGGGGGTGCTCCCGGTGTGAGGGGATGAGGGGATGCTGTTCCCGTTGTTATGAAGGGCTGTTCCCGGTGTGAGGGGATGCTGTTCCCGGTGTTATGAGGGGGTGTTCCTGCTGTGAGGGGATGCTGTTCCCGGTGTTATGAGGGGGTGTTCCTGCTGTGAGGGGATGTTCCGGCGTGAGGGGCCAGCTCCCGGTGTGACGGGAGTCTGACACTGTTCTCCTCTCAGCACAAGCGCCCCGTGGCCCTCCAGACCCGAACACACGGGTTCCTGTTTAATGGCAGCGCATATTCCATGTAAGTACCACACTGACAAAAATTACAAGGTGAAGTCTTATTTTAGAGCTTGCTCACCACAGAAATGGTGTTTTGGGATGAATGACACATCCAATGCCACTGAAAGGACATGACATTCTGCTGCTGGATTTTCATACTGCATTTTAGTTTCTGATGTGCGCAACACCATTGGTTTCACTATTTTGTGCGGTTTTATACAGGGGATAAATACCATTAGATTCAACTCTTAATTCCATGAAATCTGTGAATTACTAATAAAAGTAAAAGAAAATCCTGTATTTTTTGCAAACCATTAAAAATATAAAAATGAGTTATGGGTCTGCATATTCAGGCAGAGGTACTTAAAATGCGTTAAACACAATGAATATATATTAAACAAAATTAAAATGTGTTCAATACAATAAAATGTATTAAATATACTTAGCAATGTATTTATGATTGTTAAATTGTACCAACAGTGTGATAAATTCTGTAGTGCTACAATTGTGCATTTGGATTCCTTGTGAAGTTCCCTCAGTAACTTTTAAGGACAAATTTCACTAAGCTAAAAAATGGATCTATAATTATTATGCCCATGCATAGCAAGGTTTAGTGTATGTAATTAATTTGCTAAATGGTTTTGTATGTTTTTTAATACTTTGGGGAATTAATTTGTAGGTTAAATACTTCCTGTAAGAATAAATTTCATTTCATACCACTCTATGAGAAAGTTCTAGGACAAAAATGCCACAGACACTGTGGTAAAAGAAACATGACTTGAAGAACACTATTTCAAAAATAAATAAATTGAGTCTTTCTGGAAAATAAATAATTTCTTCTGATTCTTTAGAAATGGTTTCTTTAACTGGGGAGGGTTGGCTTTATCTTTCTTTATAAGAATTTGAAGAAAAATATACCTGAATTAGATACCAAGAATGTGAACTCAGCCTTTAAGTGTCATATAAGTCTTCTGATACATCTGTCTACAAAATTGTTACCTGAAAGGCGGAAGAATAACTCAAGCCAAGTCTTTCATGTGTGAAGGGATTGTGTGACTCCTCCTCCTCCTCAGTAATAACAATCCTTTGGTGCAGCTTCATCCCAGTTTCATATCAGCGTCCCCAGTGTGTTGTCTGTGATGTTCCTCCTGGATCAGCACTGAGAGTGTAAAAATTCCGGCCAATAAAGTGTCAGAGTAGTGCCAGACCTGGAGCAATCAGTGCATGAGTTTAAAGAAAAGTGCCATCAGAAGAAGTCTGCTTTCAGGGAAAGCCCAACCCGCAAACCCCGTGCGGTGGAAGGAATTCCTGCGGGCTCTGTCCCCGGGTAGGAGCAGGCTCCGCCCGCCGGGCTGAGAGTGCCCGGGGAGCTCGGGAAACGCTGCGATGGAGCTGTCGGGGTGTTCAGACTGCAGCTCCCTGCAGCTCCGCGGGGTTAAACCTGGGTCGGAGACACCCAGACTTTAATACCTGCCCGCCCAGTCCGGGTGTAGCATGAGCGGCTCTGTGCCATGCACACAACGGCTACGTTGGTTCATTTCTTCCAAATTATACCCTTGGCCTCCTCAATGAGCGGCCTGGTCCCTTTGTGTGATATGCAGGAGGAATGCCTGGCTGGAGGGAGCATTTCCGCGGACGTGTGTCCGTCCCCAAGGCCAGAGTCTCTGTTCCTCCTGCCAGCCACGATAAACACAGGGTAAGGACAGGCTGGAGCAGCACTCCTGGCTCCTGCAGCAATCCCACATGGATTGAGTAAAGCCTGGGGTCCTAGTCGGGCAAGAGAAGCTTTAAAAAAAAAGCAAAGGGTTTGTTATTTCACATTACCCAGTCTCTTGGCTGCCCGAGGAAACAAAATCTCGTAAGGATGCAATGTGATTATTCTATTTTATATGCATATATGAGTACCCAAAGAATACCCAACAGCAGCTGGTCTGTGCAGAGCTCCGGGGCTGCACCGAAAAGCTGCGGCCACCTCCCAGCAGAGCTGGTCACAAATCCGAGACGCGACAGCAGCGGAGCGAGCACGGAAAAGGAGGGGAACGCACAGGAGGGATGGGGAATAGCTGCTGTTGGTGTGGGCACACACAGCCTGGGTTCCAGCTCACCATACAGGCACGGAATAATCCGGCTGGGAAGGGTCCATCCTCTCGCTCGCAGTAAAATTACTATTTAAGTCCAGTTAGGGTGCTCAGGACTTTGGGTTCCGAGAACTTCCACATTTTCAAGACCTATCTGTGGTGTCGGTGGTAAGGTTTGGGGGTTGGTTTGGGGTTTTCTGAAGTCAGGGAATCCCTGTTATAGCGCGTTCCAACCGCAACTCCTGTGTTTTCACGTAGTGTGATGCGAAAGCTTTTACCAAACAGTCCTCTGGAGCTGGGAGGGGCCCGGGCCACCCATCCTGCCCTCTGGCCCGGCAGTCAGTCCTGGTTCGTCGCGGTCGGTCCGGACGGTCAGTCCCGGTCACTGCCGGTCAGTCCCGGTCCATTCCCGGCGCTGCCGCCGCCATTCCCGCGGCGCTCGATTACTCGGCGCTCCTCCCGCCGGGGGCTGGATGTGCTCTGCGCTCGGCAGCGGTGCCTGGCAGGCGGAAGCAGCCGCCGGCCTGTCCGCCTCGGCCCGGCGGGACTCGGCCGGACTCGGCTCCGCTCAGCCCGGCTCGGGCGGGTTCGGCTCAGCTCGGCCCGGCCGGGCTCGGTCCGGCTCGGCTCCGGCGGGCTCGCTGGACTGGGCCCGACTCCGGCGGGCTTAACTCGGCCCGGCTCGGTTGGGGCTCCCGCGGCGGGGCTGAGGCGGGCGGGCGCCGCCATGGTGTGAGGGGCGGGGGCGAAGGGGCCGAGCCGGAGCCATGAACCTGCTCCCGGCCAACCCGCACGGTAACGGGCTGCTCTACGCCGGCTTCAACCAGGACCACGGTGAGGCTGCGGGCCCGGGGAGCCGGGTGGTGCCGCGGAGGGGCGGCGGTGCTGAGCCGGGGCCGGGCTGGGCTGGGCCCGGGGCTGCCGCGGCTCCCGAGCCGTCCCTGCGGGGTCCCGCTCGCGGCCCGGGGCTGCTGCTGCCCTGGGGATGCCCGAGGTGCGGCGGCTGCAGCTGCTGGAAGGAGCCGGGAGGCCGCTGGCTGGGAGGGTTTAGTGGCTCTCCCGTTGTTTGAGCGCTGTGCGGTCGTGTCTGTGCCCAGCGCTTCGGAGAGTTGAATGGGGGGGGTGGGTGAGCGGAGAAGGAGCAGGAGCAGGACCAGGCCCAGGCTTGTTGGGGCTTGGCTGCTCACCGTGTGTGGCTCCGGCAGGCTCTCAGAGCCTGTACTTCAGGGGCTTCCTTGGGAACTGCTCACAGTTCAGCCCTTTCTTTCTCAATCTAAATACTCCACATTCAAAATGAGTGGTGTAACTGCTTTCTTCTTTCTTTTTACCTTTTGTGTTTTGAAAACTGTGGTTAACCCTTCTAATCGCACTGGCAGGCAAGCACTGATCCAACAGCCCCGGTGCATCCTTGGCTTATCTTTCCCCTTTGTTAGAGGGGAAGGCCTGCTTCAGAAACAGGGTGCATGTTCCTCATCCTGCTTTGGCAAGACAAAAATAGCACCAGTTTTATGAGTAAGTGTCGTTTTTGTGGAATAAGCAGTAGAAGCTCATCATTTTGTAACATCCTTTTCCCTTAACAAATAATATTCTTGCTTAAGACACTGGCAGCCTCTGTCCTTGTAGACTGCAGCTCCTGTACCTGTTGCTGACGCTGTTGAAGTCGTGTGTAAACATGAATTATTCTGTTGATTTTAGTCAAAGGTCTCTGATGACATCTTGGCAATAGCACATGAAGGAGGTAATGAGGTGAGAGCATCTTGGCAGCTCTCTTCCTCCTGTCCCATAGACTTGAAAATAATAGAATAGTTGGGTTTCAGCAGCTCTGCACTTATTTTCATCTTGCCTCTGCAACAGAGATGGAAAAAGATTTTTGAGCATGAGCTCAATTTCACATCTGCGGGGTCTGTAATGGAGCAGTGATGTTTGGTGCTTGGCCTGTAGAGCTGTGTAAGAAGAAAAGTTTCTCTTTTATTGCAAAATGCCTTTAGATCATCATTTTAGTGTAAATTTTGTTTGTTATGAAGGCTCCTTTCATTCCGTGGCAATAAATGCAAGACACCCCCTTTTTCAAATGATATCACATCCAAAGCACCTTAAGGAATTTGTCTTGGCAATCTGTGAGCTGGCAGTATTCATGTCCATCCACCTCACCTGGCCAGACAATTGAGTGATGACAAAAAACATGAAGAAAAACCACAATTGGCTCCTGTTTGGCAGCTCCTGGAGCTGCTGCTGGTAGGAACGATGACGCTGCACTGCAGTAACTCAGTGACCTTTGATGAGTTTAGGGCTCCTGTAAAGTGCTGAAGGGCAGGTGATGTTTGGCCACCTGAGGGAGAGCAGAGGGGAGGGAAAGCTCCCTGCTTCCTTCTTGCTTTGCCAGGAATAGAACGTGAGTCACTGGAGTGCTGGAGCTCACAAGTGTGGGTGTCTGCATGTACTGCCACAATAACCTAATTTCTTAGTAATTTAAGACTGGCCAATCCCACAAGGGTGAGAGAACAGGAGGAACCTCTAAGAAGTCTCTCTGGGGCTCAGTCTCCCTGACTGGCAAGTGATAAAGCAGCTGGGGTTGTTCTGCCATGGGCCTCCCTCACTCTGACTTGAGGGATGCTGGTTTTATATCAGATGCCTTTGCTACTTTTAGGCTTTGAATGAAAAAGAAACAATGTAACACAAGGAAATGGAAGTTGTCAGTTGTTTGAAGTTAGAATATTCTGATTTGATCTTCTTAATTTGGAGACTGTGAGCTCCTGATTTCAGATCCTTTCCTAATGCTTTGAGAAGGACACTTAAAGTGTTTTTCAGAAATAAAGAGACAAAACATCATAAGAAATGGCCATACCTGTAAATTGCTGACAGATTTCTCATTTGTCACTGTTGCAGCCTAAAGCTGTTTTGAAAAGTGAGGTGTGGGTTTGTTTTGGTGTGGAAACCCTTGACTTATGTATTTACTCTTCTCCAGTGGGCTGGAATGCTTTGTAGGACCCCACAGTGTTGGTAGGGTCCTGTGCTCTTGGATTTACACGGCATTTATGGTGCCAAGGAAAACCACCATGGCAGAAACTGTGCTGGACATTGTCACTTCCCTGTGCTCCACTACTGCCCCTGTGGGACCTCACACCCCAGAACCTGCAGGTTTCTCTGTGCCTGTGGCTTCTTCTAAAGGCTGGTCATTAATTTACCCCTTCCTTTTTTCTGCAGATTTGGAGGAGCAAAACTCACTGTGGTCTCACTGGCACTGGTGGCAAAAAGCACTTTTACTGTAGGAACAAGCACAACTGAGGGTCAAGGCAATTACTCTGTAATCATTGCATTTTTAAAAAAAGTATCCGAGTTATCTTTTGTCAGTGGCTTTTCAGCTCATCTGTCCCTTCTTGAAAAGAGAGGTGCACTCCTTGTGGAAGGAGGTGAACCCAAGGAAGTGTCTCCTCCTCTGTCAGCCCCTTCCAGCTCTCACATGGAAGGGCTTACAAGCTGTAGCCATCAAATTTGTGACTCCAGTGGAACAGAAATCAGTCAGATGGGAATCACCAAGCTTCAAAGCTGTTCCTATAATTGAAGCAGGAACAGGAATCTTCCTGTAGGGTTTTCTTCTTTTGTTTGGCTCAGGGGTTGCCGTGCCTGAGAGCTTCAAATCTCTGTGGGTAGTGATCGACCACATGGGGAATTTCACTGTTACTCACATCCCCACGTTCTGCTGTGCTGTCTTCAGTTAAAAATGTGGATATTCCCAAGGCATTAAAGCAGCCCACGTCTTACTCATGAGGTTGGTCCTGCAGAAAGCTGTAGTGGTGCTGCAGGAAGTGTAAAGTGTGTGTTTGATTGCATCAGGAATGCTGCATTTGGGGTGTTAGGAGCTTCTGGGATCAGCACAACTCAAACCTTACAGCACTTTCTTACTGGGAACACCTTCAGCATCCCTTCCCTTTGACTTTCCTGGAAATACAGTATGGGAGTAGAAAACTGTTGCTGGAAAATAATTACATGGATCAGCTGTGAGGAACAGATCAGTTCTCTCCTGTACAGCAGTGCTTTATGTAGAAGGGAAGGTTTGCAGTGCAGTTCTCTCCTGTACAGCAGTGCTTTATGGAGAAGGGAAGGTTTGCAGTGCAGTTCTCTCCTGTACAGCAGTGCTTTATGGAGAGGGGATGGTTTGCAGTGCAGTTCTCTCCTGTACAGCAGTGCTTTATGGAGAGGGGATGGTTTGCAGTGCAGTTCTTTCCTGTACAGCAGTGCTTTATGGAGAGGGGATGGTTTGCAGTGCAGTTCTCTCCTGTACAGCAGTGCTTTATGGAGAGGGGAAGGTTTGCAGTGCAGTTTCCTCCCTGGCTGTCCCAGGGCTGGGAGATCACTGCAGCTCTTACCGCCAGAGCAAATCAATGCTGAGGAGGGAGGAGAGAAAGTCAGCAGGGTTCATATCAAAGCCTATTGCAATATGGTTGCTAATCCTGCTAAAATTACTACATTCACATTATCTGCTTTGTGTGTGTGTTTATCTGTGTAAACAAGAACTTTGTGCACTTAATTTATTACAGTATCTTGGACAGGGTGAAGTTGTACCTGGGAGTTTTTCGGGTTAAGGGCATAGGTTTTTGTGTTTTGTTTTCTTCCCCACACACCCTGTGATTGTTGGAGTATCAAGTTTGGGGAAGGGTTGTGTTTAGACAGAGCTCCTCAGCTTTTATTTGAGGGGTTCAAATCATTGCAGTACATAAGAATAGAACCAGAGTAACTGGAACTTATGTTCCAGTACCTCAGAGATCTGTAACTGGATTTTTGGTACAGTACACACAAACTGTGAGCAGCCAACCTGCCATCAGGCTGCTGCCAGGGACAGCAGCTTCTTGGTGACTTGGCATTGCTCTGATTTCACAGGGGCATTGCTTTGTACCAGTGCCTGTGTTCACCTGTTAGCAGGGCAAGGAGCAGGACAAGGGACTGGCAGCTTAATGGATTCCACTAAAGAAGCACATGCAGACTTCTATATGAAAAAATAACTACAATTATTTTCCAGAGAGTTTTAATCTGGTTTCTGCTTATGTCCTGGGTTAGAATTCAGCTATTGGCATATAGTTATTGGCGTGGTACAGCAGTCAGCTCTTGTTAGCACAGCTGGAAAAGCTGTTTGATGAGCACTGTGCTCTGGAAACATCCACAGCAGAGTTGCAATCATGAGATGAATTTGGATCTATTAAGAAAGGAGGGAGCTCACTCCATAAACATTAAGATGCTGGTTTCCTGCACTCTAGTGCATGGCACAGGATCCAGGTGGGTTGGGAATTGGTTTCCTTTCCTTCTATTGTTTTCTTACCTGCCTAAAACCAATACCAAGACATTTCCACCAGGCCAGCACAGAGGACAACTTCTCTGGAATATCTCACTTGCCATCACTAACGGAGCCTGTGAGTGCTCTCCAGCTCAAGTGTAACCATGCAAATGTCAGGCAATGCTTTTCTAACCCTCTGGCTCTTGCTTCCTTCTTGAGTGTACCTGGCAATTACTATATATGTGTATATATATGTGCTTTTTACCACAGGATGCTTTGCATGTGGAATGGAAAATGGATTCCGAGTTTATAATGCAGATCCACTCAAAGAAAAAGAGAAACAAGGTAAAACACTCACTTATTACACCATGCTGCTCTGTGTTGGAAGCTCAGCCTTCTCATTTTTTCCTGACTGATTCTTGCTCAGCTTTCACTTTTCCACCCCTGGAAGGTTTTGAATAAAGCCTCAGGAAAAGCAGTTCCTGCTGCTCCCACAGGGACTCTCACTTGTGCCATTGCCCAGTCAAAAGTCTTCATGCTGTTAATTTGCACAGTTGGCTGATGAGGAGTTTGTCTCAGTTTCTGGCAGAGTTGTGTTTGCTGTTGCTAATGTTTGTAGCCTGAGTAGGAGAGGCATTTCCTGGGTGTTTATGAGCAGGAGGAGTGACTCCCTGCAGCCATCAGTTGTTCTGTTCTTGTGTGCTGGTCTGGATGATCCAGTGTGGCAGTGAGACTCCAGGCTTTTTCCTGGAGATCTCAATGTAACATTTCTCATATTCAAGAGTATTATCTGCAAGAGCACTGAGAGGTCAGACCTCTAATGCTCTAAATCTTACCTTCTATGTATGCTTTAAAAATTTGGGAGGATCTTAATGTGGTAAAGCTACTCCTGTGTCTTAACAGAAGTCAGTAGATGAGCTGTATTAACAGTGGAGCTTTTTATCAGAAAGCAAACAAAACTGAGTCAAAATATGGGAAACTGAAACTGAGCCATGTCATTCTAACCCTACATGTAGGAAGTGAGCTGCTAAACAGGTTTCCCAGCACTTTCAGTCTGTGGTGAGAAAATGGATTTAATAAGAGGAAAAATGTATTTAAACTAGCAATTCCTACAAAATCAGGCACATTTTCACTTGCTACCACTGTAAGGATTTTAGTCACTGTTCACATGGCCAAAGCTGACAAACTATTTTCTGCTCTTAACAGAAAATTCTTCCATAAGCAACGTGCCTTGGGACTATCATGTGTGACAGTGTGCTCAGAGAGTCAGGATTAGCCTGAAATCCTGTAGAGTTCCTTGTGAAACTCTCCCTGCCAGTAGCTCTGGATGGAGATGCTTCCAGGACTCCTGTGGTGTAAAATTCCTTATGAGTCAGATTGCCTTTTCCCTGTGGATCCTGAGAGCTCTCACTGAACTGGCTGTGTAGGCACACAGAGATCCTGTTCATTGTTCCTGTGGGTTTAAACCTGCCCAAGACACTCCCAGCTGGAGCTTGTCCATTTGATTTTCTCTGTAACCCAGCATGAAACCAAATCTTGCTGCAACCCCAGCTTGTCTGTCTTACATCCAGGAGTTCCAAGAAATTCCCATCCAGGCAACGACTCAATCTGTGCTCTAACACAGATTCAGAACACATTACACATTCTTCAATTGTTTCAGGTTATCCTTTGTAAATACTGCAGACCTTTTTGTCACAGTGCTAACACCTCTTCATAGCAGAGAGTGCTGTCCTGCTTTAAATGCTTTAATGGAGTCAGGAGGAGGATCTGGTGCAGGAAGGGGTAGTGTTCAAGTACAACTGTTCAGGAAGGAAACACAGCACTCAGAAGTGCTGTTGAAGAAACCACAAGGGCTTGTATGAAATCCAGGGCTTTACTGCTCCAGTATGAAGAACTTTCAAGGAATCCACATTCTCTGGTTTTTAAGGGCAGCCAGGGTAGGAAGATGCTCTTCTTCTCAGGTGCCTGAGAAATGTGCTGGATAACACAAGCTTTTCTTGTAACAGTGGTAAAAATTAGATGGCAGTTTAACCAGTTCTGACACTTTCAAATGAAATATTTGTCTTGCAGAGTTTCTAGAAGGTGGTGTCGGCCATGTGGAAATGTTGTTTCGTTGCAACTATTTAGCACTAGTAGGTGGAGGAAAAAAACCGAAGTACCCACCCAACAAAGGTGAGCTTGAGGGGTGCACCCTGCAAAGGCCAGAGAGCTCCCACAGCAGGGCCCTGAGCTGCTGTCCTGAAGGTCAGGTGAAGGGGATGCTGCTGCAGGTTTCAATCACCGTGGTGCAGTGAGTTGCATCACTGCTGGTGCAGTGCTAACAGGCTGCTACCTGCAGGCACTGCTCTCCAAGGCCTGCTGACCTTCTCACAGTGAGCTCTGCAAGGAGCAGGAAGCTCCCTGCCTGGCAAGCTTTGTAGGAAAATTTACTACTCTTTTCAACTGCTGCATTAGTTCTTTCATAATCCTCAGAGCAAACAAAAAAAAACCTGCTTTTCCTTAGAATGATATGTGGTTTTTGTCAGGAGTTGACCAGCTCCTGCCTGCACAAGTTATAGTGTGAGTGAGGGGGTGCCTCAATGCCTTCTGGTTAGCAGGATGCCTGTCTGCAGCTGCTTAACCATTGGCTGAACCTCTTGATCAGACTGTGGGGAGCTGCAAGTTGTTATAAGGGAGCTTTGGATCTTTGAGTATGCCTTGATGGTCTGATGCAATCTCTGCACTGTTGCAGTCATGATCTGGGATGACCTGAAGAAGAAAACTGTCATTGAGATAGAGTTTTCCACAGAAGTCAAAGCAGTGAAGCTGCGGAGAGACAGGTGGGTACAGCAGAGGGGTCCAGCTTGGCTCTGTGCTCCTACTCACTTCCAGCTGCTTGTACAAGGAAAGAGATCCTGCTCTAACAGCAGCAGGTGAACCAGGCTTTTGGGGCTGGGCTATTAGGTGTAAACAGGCCACAGTTTAAGTATACTGCTATGTGAAGCCTTGGTGAAAAACCTACAAGACTTCCTGCTCCCCTAATGCAGGGAAATATTCTCCTGTGGCTCCTGCTGCTTTTCTAGGTATGGAGGGGAGGGAAGAAAATTCCAGCAGATCCCTGGAGCAAGAGCAGCTGTGAACAGCTGGAGTCTGTGTATGCGTGGGTGGAGGGGCTGGATAAAAGTGCTTTGCAGGCTTATCATCGCATGGCTGCTGCAAGGCTGGGAGTCTCTTGTGGGGGAGGGCAGGAGAATGTGGCTGTTAAATCAGTTGAAAGTCTTTGCAGGTCCAAATGAATGTTTGTGTCCCTGTTTTATCCACCCGAGTCACGGGAATTTCTGGTCTGTTTCAGAATTGTGGTTGTCTTGGACTCGATGATTAAAGTTTTCACCTTCACACACAATCCCCACCAGCTGCACGTCTTTGAAACCTGCTACAACCCTAAAGGTTGGTTGTACGTGTGGGCTGGAGAATGGAAGGAAGTTTATTGTGTTCCTGACATGCCATTTATCTTCAGCTGCCTCAGTCAGCTCTTTAGAAGTCATTAAACACTTACTGCACTGCAGTCGTGTCCTTTGGAGATGCTTTTGTGTTTATAGAATGGTTATTAGAATTTATAAATACTTGGCCCAGAAAAGCTGTTCCCTGTGCTCATGTTATAGATGCAATTTCTGAAGAGCTTTCTTCTGTAAAGAACCTGTATTTTTACTGGAAAGTTAATCATAAACACAAATTCCAGTAAAGTGCATCATTTCTCTTTCCTAATAGAGCTGGAGGTGTTGAGCAAACTCTTCTCTCCTGTTAAAAAGAGCCCAATGAGCAAACTGATACTGTTCTTTTTAAATAGCAAGGCCTGGCTGTGGCAGTTGTTGAGCCCAGGGAGGAGTTTGGGCTCATTCAGTGATGGCAGCAGGAGCAGGAGCTGCTGAAGGGCTCTGCAGGGCTGCCAGGGGCTTGGAGGAGTGTCAGCAAGGGTGGAGCAAACACTTCCTGATAGTGCTGCAGGTGGAACAAGGGGTGCAGGCAGGGCTTGGTTGGTGGAGAGGATCAGCTCAGGTGTTAGGAGGTGCTTTCTCCACCACATTGTACAGGATTGGAATCCCCATCTCTGAGGGTTTTCCTGCCTGCCTGCAGCAAACATGGAATTGCTGCCATGGAGTCCCAGCCTGGGTGCAGCTCCAGCAGCCTGACTGACTGACAAGCAGGGCATGCAGGAGGAGGAGGTTTTTTCTTGCACTGAGGTTTCAGGAATTCACTTGGCACCCACAGAACACCTGGGATTGGTGTGATTTACCTTAAATGGGCCACAAAACATTACAAAGAAAAAGGTGGCAGTGCTGTAAGAACCAAGTTCAAACACAAATTAATCATAGTTTTACTGATGGAGCAGAAGCTCAGATGTCATCCCTGATAAACTCTTACCCTTTCTGAGCTGCTAAGGAGACCTTTTAACTTCTCCTTCAAATAGCTGTGATGTAATGGTCTGGACTGGGCTGATCTGCAAAACCACCCAGATTCTGGATAACCACAGCTGGATTACATTGAAATAAAGTGATGAGAGCAAGTTAAAGTTATGCTACTCCTCTGCCTAACTGCTCTGCACTCATGGGCAGGTGATGTTTTGGGACTAGCAATTAATGTAATGGCACTAGCCATTAAAATGAGATTCTCATTTACTCAGAATTATATTTTAGAAACTTACATTTGAAAAGTTGATTAGGTTATGGAAATGATCCAATTGTTTGGTTTTGTTTTTTCTTTGTCTTTCAGGTCTCTGTGTCCTTTGTCCAAATAGTAATAACTCTCTCCTTGCATTTCCTGGAACACACACTGGACACGTGCAGATTGTGGATCTGGCTAACACAGAGAAACCTCCTGTGGACATCCCAGCTCATGAAGGAGTCTTGAGCTGTATTGCTTTAAACCTGCAGGGAACAAGAATTGCAACAGCATCAGAAAAAGTAAGAATGATGTCCCCTGCCTCTGACTTACTGTGTGTTCTAGTGTAGTGAGATAAAATAGCAAGTCACATCATTTGGAGGAAAGACAGAGAAATACCTACTGGGAAAATCTGCCACTGGACTGTGCACTCTCAATCCTTCTTACCTTCCCTGCTCCTCTGGGATGCCCAAACAGCCAACAGCCAAGGGCTGTGCCTGAGGTAGTATTTGTTTTAGCTGGCTGCAGCAGTGATTCTTCAGTGACATTTGAACACAACTTAGCCCGAGTAGTTCACGTCTTTGATGTGTTCTTCAAGATTTTTTTAAAAAAGCAGGGCAGGGGTGGAGCTTATTTGCATTCTTCACCTTTATTATTTTCTGCTTAAATTCACTGCAGACCCACTGGCTAAAGAAATACTTGTAAATCGTTCAGTTGTACTGGCAGGCTCTGTTCTGCTCTGGCTTAGCCCCTGTAACAGAGCAGGACAGGGTGGGCTGCCCCTCACACAGAAAGGGCCACATGTTCCGTGGGGCTGAAGAGACAGGACACTGACAAGAACACGAAGTTAGGGTGCAGTGCAGATCCCCTGTGCTGGGCTGAGGCAGAGAGAGCTGCCTTCTCCCTGGGAACCACAGGGAGAGCTGCCAGGACATTTGACTCCCCAGGGAATGTCAGGCAGATGGACCCATCTCCCTGAGCACAGCTCTTGCTGCCTTCTTCCACTCAGCTGAAATCAGTTTCTTAAGGACGAGCCAAATTAATCCAATGTGTCTCTGTTTCACATAGTTTCTACTGCCCAGCCTGTCACTCAAACAGTTTAAAAAAAGAAAATGTATCCCAAGTCTCTCTCAAGCTTAATGATTTCATGTCTCCTAAACAGAGTTCTAAAAGCTGCCAACTCCATTGCTAAATGGAGCCATTATCTGCTGCATTTGTATTAAACATTCCTTGTTTTGTATAGAGAAGAAGTTCAAGCAGCTTTTATTTTCCAACTGAACCAGGAGTCTGAGCCCAGTTAGCAAACATCTCAAGCCTGTCCCTTAAATCAAAACTAAACTGTGTTTACCAAGTCTTTCTCTGCTGGGTCGTTATTTCCTGGTGTGTGACTGGAGGGCTGCCTCTGATAACCAGGTGTGTCACAGGAGCTGCAGGTGGTGATGCACAGCCCAGTCTTCATCAGAGGAAAGCAGCACTGATTTATTGATCACTTTATTTGAGACACCCTGGCTCGTTCTGCAGCTCTGCTCTCAGGCTGGGTGACTCCAGCTGAAGGAGTTTCCCAGTGCAGTGTTCTGTCACTGGTGCTCAGATTTGGATCAATACAGATCAAGAGTGTGTGGTAACTGATTCTTCTGAGTTATGTCAGCTGAGGCAGTTTTAAGACAAGACCAGCCACAGCTTGATTATACTTAGTGGGAAAGAATTGCACAGCAGCAATGAAAAATGCAGTGGTACTGAAGGGAGCATGGCAGAAGGGACCCACAGATCCTGGGCACACTCTGCACCAGCCAGGGTCTGCAAATCAGGGCCAGGGCTGCAGCAGTGCCTTAGAACTGAACTAAAAGAGACTTCCTGAGTCACCAAGTGCCAAGATTGTACCCTGAGGCATTATAACATTGTGGTGGTGCTGTGTGGGGAAACTAGTGTTCTTCCCCAGAATTAAGAGAGGTTTGCAAATCTATCAAGAATAAAACCCCAGCAATGTGTACAGGGGCATGCTGCTCAGACAAAACTTTAGGATGCATTCACAGATGTAAAGACAGTGTTCTGCCTTTCCTAATACAATGCTTGATTCCTTTCCAAGGGGACCCTCATAAGAATATTTGATACTTCATCAGGGCATTTAATCCAGGAGCTACGTCGAGGATCACAAGCAGCCAACATATACTGGTATGTTCAGCTGCTTCTGTGCCATCTGTGGGTCTGGCTGTGCTGAGCCAGCACAGGATGGCTCTGGTACCCTGGCTGCCTCTGCACCTCCCTCTGGGCTCACTGCTGGGAGGAGAAAGCAGGAGCTGGGAGCTCTGTGAGGCCTGCACAGGCTGCAGGACCAGGGACAGAGCTGGGGCTGGTGCCAGGCTGTGACTGCTCAGCCCAGGTGGGAACTGGGGGATGCTGAACTTCCCAGTGACACCCAGGGAGTGCCCTGATGCACTGGAACACTGCTCAGGGGGTGTGGGGTGAGGCTGGGGGCAAGGGGAGCTTTATCCCCACATGCTGCTGTGCAGGGGAGCACCCAGGGCCCAGGTGTGACTGTCCCAGGAGCAGGGAAACCCTCTGCCCATTCCCCAGGAATCTCCCATTCCTGTGCTGAGCCCCACTGTGGGCAGCAGTTGCACGTTCTGCCCACCCCTCAGAGCAGAGCTGGTGCATTTCCTTCCAGCAGTGTCACAGTGACCCACACAAGGTGTCCATGTCAGGGCTGCTGCTGCTGCCACTGCAGGGCCTGATCTGGAGCTGCTCATCCCAAGGCAGCCCTGGCTCGGGGGAGCCCCTGCTCCTCCTGAGCTGCTCTTACCACCCCACCTGCCAGGCTGGCACAGCAGAACTGTCTGTGCCAGGGCTGTGGGTCTGTCCCAGCAGAAATCCTGCAGCTGTCTGTCTGTGTTCTCTGCAGTATTAACTTCAACCAGGATGCTTCCCTCATCTGCGTCTCCAGTGACCATGGCACAGTCCACATTTTTGCTGCAGAAGACCCCAAAAGAAATAAGCAGTCAAGGTAGGGATGGAGCCATTCAGAAGCTCTGGGGGTGGGGGGTCCTTGAGCTTTGAATTGCATTTAAAACACTAGCCATGTCACTCAGGAGCAAAATCTCTACATTGCTGAAGGTGGAAAAATTTATCTGCTGGGCTGGCATGAAGCTGCAGATTCAGTAATCTCTGGTCATTGCCAAGTTCCTGCTGTCCTTTGCAGGGCTGTAGCATTTCAATAGAGGGTCAGTGTGTAGGTTTTACTGGACCTTAAAATGAACATATCTTGTGGAATCCTTCCTCTACTAAAAATCAATCCTTCTGGCAGTTTTTGCAGTCACTTAAAGCCAGCAAGGTAGCTGTAGTGTCTCTCTTCCTGCAGGGGGAAATTACTCAGGTTTTTTGATTCTTACTCAAATAGAAAGCCATTAAAAAATTAAGTGAAACCTGCACATTGTTCAATCACTCCAGCAGCTCAGAATCCACCCTAGTCAACACCTTACCAACCTGTTAATGTCTTTTTTTTTGTTTTCTCTTTCAGTTTGGCCTCTGCCACCTTTCTCCCCAAATACTTCAGTTCCAAATGGAGTTTTTCCAAATTCCAGGTTCCCTCAGGCTCTCCGTGCATTTGTGCCTTTGGAACAGAGCCAAATGCTGTCATAGGTGAGTGCTGGAGGCATCCCCAGGTTCTGGCTTTGACCTGTGCTGGCTTGGAGGGAGGGAATGCTTTGCTGAGACAGGGCTGTGTCCCTGTCATCCAAGAGCTCTGCCTGCTTCCACTGCCCAGGGAGGGAGGCACGAGGCTGGCACAGCACGGGGCTGGTGGTGCACAGGTCCCTCCAGAACACCTCTGAGTCTGAAGGGCAGCTGATGCTGGAGCAAAGGAAAGCAGCCCTGGCACAGCCCCCTGACCCTACTTGTTTGTGTTGCAGCAATATGTGCAGATGGCAGCTACTACAAGTTCTTATTCAACCAAAAAGGGGAATGCTCAAGGGATGTGTACGCTCAGTTCCTAGAAATGACAGACGACAAGCTCTGACTGAGGGAGGGGAGTGCCCGGCTCAAAGCACTGCCTCGGCCACCCCGCCTTTGAGGGACAGATCTGAGTGTCCAGCACTGAGCCAGAAGTTCAGCACAGCTCATGGAGAAGCCTGGCTCAACATGATCACAAGCAGCTCTGAAGTAGTGGACTACATATGTTTGTTCTCATTTCTGCAAGTATTCATCATTAAAATCTCTTTGGGTTACTGTCACCAACTCAAGTTTTCAAGATGTGGCTTTCGACAAGCTTGTGCCTATTGGGTTTCTCTTTAGTCTAAACTGTGACATGACTGTAGCTCCAACAAGAGTGCCTGCCACAGGGAGAGCTCTGCAGGGGCTGTCCACACCTTCAGCTGGCTTTAGGAAAAGGGATGTGAAACCAGAAGATTTTAGGCTTTGCTTTATTTCCACTGCATGGCTGGGAATGGGGAACACTCTGGGTCATGCTTTCTCCTCCCTCCCCTGGCACAGCTGAGGGAACAGGGAAGGTGACAAGTATGGAGCAAGGGACACCTGTAGATCAAGTCCTGCTTGTCCTCTGACCTGGTGCCCGGGGCTGGGTGGTGGTGGTCGTGTGGCCCTGCCAGTGTTGCTTCAGGTGAGGGATCAGCATTGCTTGTCCAAGGTGCCAAACTCTGTGAAGCAGCTGGAGGCACCTTTGGGCAAGGGCTGCCCCAGCTCCCTCTCCTGTGTGAGCACAGCGAGCACCCAGGGCTCCTGTAGTCGTAGAGCTGGTTCCTTCCATAACCCAACAGTCGGTACTGGTGTGACAGCTGTGAAACTGCTGCCAAGCTACTGCCAAACTGCTGCAGCTGGGAGGCTGGAGAGGCCATGGCCACGTCCAGCACAAGAACTGAACAAGGTGGCAGGAAGTTCCATGTCTGCAATGGCTTTAAACTTGCAAACTTGTATTTTTTTTTTTCCCCTTGAGCTGTCGCATACTATTGCTTCTGGCCCAGGGACAGGTAGGTTAGACTGAACCCACTGACTTGTACACTCTTCCCCAAAAATTGTTACCCTATTTCCTGCTGACCTAAGGCACAAGCTCCTAACCCAGAACCTGAGATAGCCCCAAGTTTGGCATCTGTGGCACTAAACCCTGGGGCAGGGAGGTCTTGCTCTTCTCAAAGCTAATTTCACAGATGCTTCTCTGTGACTTCAGTTGCAAACTCTAACTTTGACAAGTCCCTTTTAGTGTCATGTAACCTACTAAGGACTAACTTACCATGTTGATGTCAAGGTTGCATGTTGCTTTTATGCGTATTTAACCACAGGAATTGTTTTGCACACTTATTTGTAATATGTTATTTCTTTTAAATAAAAGTGACTAACTTTGCTGTATTCACTGATGGTCACAGCCATGGTTCCCATTGCTCCAGGCTGGGGGATAAACAAGTGAGTCAATAGTGGTGGCTGGTGAAGGACAGGAGCTGAATCTGCTGCATGAGGAGGGGACAGGAGCATGAAAGCCACTGCCTGGGACATGCACCTTGCTGTCTGTCCCAAAACAAGTCCAACTTCCCAGTGCAAACCAGTTCTTACCTCACCATTCCCCCCCTGCTGGGCTGGGCCAGCAGAAGGACCTGGGAGTGTCCTGTCGTGGAGAAGGATGTGATGGGAAGTGCTGCAGATGCCCCCCAAGGGTGATGTAAATCCTCTCCCTGTGCCAGTGGAGCTGCTCCTGATCCCAGCCCCAGGAAACTCCTGAACTCCCCCACCCAGCCCTGCCCCTGCTCCCACAGCTCTGCTGGGCCTCAGCTGCTGCTGCACCAAGCCCCTGTCCCTGTTATCCTAGAGCTGACAAGAGACAACAAACACATTTCTGGGCAAGATTTAAACTCTTCTAAATGTGTAAAATTTTCCCTAAACCTTTGTTCCAACGTGGCAGCAGGAATGAAAATAACACCTGTGCAGGCAGCCAGCAGTGCTGCAGTAACCCTGCAGTGCCCTAATACACCTCAGCTGTCTTGTGCTACCTGCAAATGGATGTGATAAGGTACAGCTGTTTCACAGGGATCAAATCCAGGACAGGATTGAGTCTTCCCAACTGCTGCTGCCTCCAGGTTGCTCAGCTAGTGCTTCACTGCTTGGCTCCCGTGGATGGATGTACCCAGAGTCTGCACAGCTCTACAATAAATGAACAGTGCTCAGTCAGTCACCTGGTGGGAAAAGGAATGAGGGCACTGATGGACTGGTGGTACCACAGGATCACCCCCAGGCACCAGGAAGGCAGAGAGCTCCCACAGCCAGAGTAAACCACGACTGCTCCTGGAACACAACATTGGCAGCAGCATCTGCTCCTGAAGCACAGGGATCAGCAGCTCCTTTTGTATGGAAAAGTAACTCAACGCCTTCTCTCCCCATTTTGCCATCTCTCTCCACAGTACCTGTGTCACAGTTCAGAATCCTGACAGGAAAACTAATGAGTCAGTGCACTAAATGCTGCAGTAATTCCAGGTATCTGCCAGCAGGAACTGTGGAATACAAGGATTGCTTTCAGAACCTTTAGGTAGTCACAATAAAGGAGAAAACACAAGATTAATCAGTGCAGTTGGAGATGTGAGACACGACCAGTTCTTACAGACACAGCAGCCACAAAATGCCACCAGGCTGGGGCTGGGTCACACTGCTCTGCCTGCCCTGGGGCAGAGTAACAATTACACCACTTCACTGCCTCCATGGTAAGCTGTTCTCTTCCCCAAGGACTGTGTTTATTCAGACCATTCAGACCGTGCTTTCTGTTCAAGGAACAGGCTCTGCCCATGCAGCTCCAAACACCAAACCCAGCAGTTCCACATCCATCCAAGGCCTGGGGAATTGGGTTTCTCCCCAACTCTTGAAAGCATTGCCATGAAAACCTGACCCAGCTTCCAGCAAAGTTTCCTGGTCCTTGAAAGCATTTCCCCAGCTGCTGAGAAACAGAGACTGTAGCCAGTGCAGGAAAAGGGGATCAGACACCAAACCCACATTCATGACAGAGATTCCAGAAAGTGACATCTCTTAAAATTTACTTACAGAAATAATGATCCATGTAAGGCAGACATGTTGCTGTGCCCTCCTGTGCCCCAAGCACTGGCAGGGTCCAGCCCCAGGCCCCTCCCTGCCCACGGCTTGGCTGGAAGGGGCACCTTGGCCTGGTGGGGCTGGCACAGAAGCTGCATTAACCCCAAATATACACTGATATTCCAAACACACTTGTTGAGTAATTTCAACTTAGTTAATTTGCTGAATAAAATTTAATTTTATTTAAAAAATCTTATACACTATTATTCACCTAGCCCTAGTTGTGAACAGATTCTCACTTCTGAAAATAAACCACATTCTAGTCAATTCATTCAACACCAAATTAAATTACTAGTACTGGATTTTTTTTCTTAAAAAAAGTATGTTAAAACTTTACTTTTTTTATTTTTAAAACCTCTAAAGAAAACGTTGCAATTGTACAGAAATGCTTCTTTTCAGGTTATGCTTTTTTTAAATGCCTGTTATAAATCCAGCTTGTGTAGAGTTTTTTTTTCATAGTTTTTTAATGTATTATCTGCAGAGACATTGTAACAGTTCCATTGTGTGGATGAACACAAAACTTGTACACATTTCTCATATTTGGTCTTTAGGTAAATAGTTTCCAAAAGCTGCCTAAAATAACCACTTCAAACTGTTCAGTCCATCATGAAAATACAGTTTTTCCTTTCCTAGCAGGAAAGGAAATATAAATAATGCATCTTTATTACAGAACAGGACAAAAACCAGATTCCGATGGAGCCGGCTCCGGCTCCCACTCACCTGGCTGCAGGAGGAACTAAGACGTTGTGTGAGTTGAAGACTGAACAGCAGCCTTGTTTCAATTGAATTTTGAAATGTAAAGTGGAATCTATTACCACATTAAAGTGAGAAATTACCGATACATTTTAAAATGTTCAACTGCAGAACACACACTTAAAAAAAAAAAAATTATTACCATAATCTGGTAGCCACTGTTAGAAAACCACAACAGCTACTGGTCATGGAGACCCCGAGGTCAGTGTCTGACATCAAAGTGTTACAGAGAAACGGGGCAGATTAATTTCTACTGAAGGGTGCTTAAGCTTAAAAATATCGAATATACCTCTGACAAGATAATTTTACTCTTTTTAAAAGGACTCGTGATAAAGAATTTTATCTTTCTAAATGAAGAACAGTCTGTTATCTTAAACATACACAATATTAAGCGAGACTCTTGTTTTACTTTAGACTGGAAAAATATGCCAGGGACAGTCAAAGTCAACACAAAGTAACAAACAGCAAAAGGTAGCAGAGAGAGAAACAGGTAAGTGCAGCTCTGGTCAAATCCATAGCAGTTCTTTACGTCAGTTAACGGCTCATTTACATCAGAGTTTCTAATCAGTTACATGCAAGCCCAAAGAAGCGTTTGATCACTACACATGGTAATAAAATTTGATTAAATTTATCAGGCAACTGCTAAAATATGAAAATTTGCAGATGTAATAAAGTAGCTTTATCTGAACTTGAACAGGACAGACAAAAGTAAATCATTCCGTTGGTTAAAAAAACCCTACATTCAGTTTTTTACCAAACAAAATTTCACATGAAAAGTAGTTGTGTGATTCCAAAGTTTCCGGAGTAGAAATGGAGTGATTTGAAATGTCAAAGACCCCATCGTTTTGCAAAGAAATGAAAATACACCTCAAAAATTTCTAATTCCACATGTGAACAACAAAATACTGCATATCTATCAACAACTGCATGGGTGGGTGGTTCGGAAAGGCTTTAGCTGCCACGGTGTCGGAATGGCTCCTGCCTCTGTTCCCTTTAGGAATTTACAATCGTTTGAAACCAGTCACACTAAGCGCTATCATGCTGCCGTTACACTGAGATCCTCAGTCCTGGGAAAAATCTGACAGATCCTGTTCAAGCTGCAGCCCTCCCAGCACACACAGTCCGTGGGGCAGGAGGGGCGGGGGCACAGCCTCTACAACAACATGGTTCTGCAGTTTGACTTGAAATTACCAAGTTTTAAGGCCACCTGTGTTGGGTTTTGTTTCAGTGCTGAAAGTTGAAGTCTGATTCACAGGGCCCCTTTCCCCACTGCGTGAGAACATGTTCCAACATTTTAGGTGTTAGATTTAAGTGTCTCCTTTTGGCACCACGGAGTTTGTTTTTGTTGGTTTTTTGTGGTTTTTTTTTCTTTTTCTTTGTGTTTTTTTTTTTTTTTTTAAAAAAAAAAAAAGGAAAACTCCCCTAAAGTTTCTAGTTCTGGCTGCCTTTGTCACTCACTGCCACGGGTGGGGTGTCCACGTTCACAGCTATGACTATGCTCTCTCCATCCTCTGTTTTGATCCGTTTCAGTTCCTGCTGTTCTGCCTGGTCTCCGTTCTGGCGCTTGGTGGGGAGCGAGGCCGATGCAGACGCGTGGGTCGCCAACATGTGCAAAGGACTTGCAGCAGCTGCAAAAAGCAGAATACAAACTTCAGCACCCTGATCCTTGTCAAATCACATACACAATATTCAGTTATCAAATTTTATTGTACAATAAGAAATGTGAGTTTCTTATACCCCGGAGCTGGCTCACAAGGAGCACACAATGCTGCCAGGCTGCTCTGCTGAGAGCAGGATCTGAAAGCACCTGGAAACTTTAGGAAGAAACTTTACTACACATGGAAAATGGAACAGGAACAGGATTTGCTCTGCATTTCTTCTCAGATGGCACAAACCTTCTTTCACCACAGACAAACACACAAATGTGTGTGTGAACACAGCTGTGTGTGTCACACAGACAAACACAAATCTGTGTTTCTATAGGCCCTCACTTCTATCAAGCTCTCACTTTTGATGCTTTGCCTGAGAATTTCCTCGTTTCTTGCTGCTTTAGGAGTTACTGTAACAAGAGAGCAGGACCTGGAGCACACCTCACTGCACACCCATCACACACAGATAACAGTGGGAAGCATAGATTCTGCTCCTGTGTGCACACCCTGCAGCCCTCAGCTTCCCTGTCAGGGAATGTGTGGAAATCAGCTGAGTTTTCAGAATCCAGGAAAAAGAGAAAGAGAATTATTCCTTACTTTTAAAAATAGGTTTTCAATGTATTTCACATGGGTCTCAGCTCTATTCACACATCCCTTCTGACACAGAAAGTGCACCTCAAGTCTGACTGTGATGCTTTTGCTGCTCTTAAGCTGGAAGTGAAGTGGCAGCAGCCAGAACACTGACCTATAAATGTCAGTGATGGCAAAGGAGGAAAAAGGAAATGAAGGAGATAATTCACTCCATTAGAAAGACTTGTGAGTAGAAATGCAGGTAATGAACTGATGTAAGACAGCCCTAAAAGTATTTCTGTAAACATGTGACAAAAAACCTCTCCTTCAGTATCAGATAACACATGAAGCAGAACTGTCAGAACAAGCTGTGAGGACCTGCCCATGCTGGGAGCAAGAGGGAATGTGTGCAATGATGACAAAGCACTGCTGCCCACTCAGCCTGCCAAGGCCCAGAGGGGAAGGATAGATTCAGGCACCAACCACGTCAAAACCTTCCAGAATTTTGGTCTTTTCAGGACAAGTTCAATAAAATAATAATAAAAAGTAACAGTTCAAAGAGCCAACCCACAAGCAAATTCTGGTTTTCCTGTTGGTGGCTTCCAACAAACCACCTGGGAGGAGGCACCATTTTAACAGCTCTGATTTACAGGAGCTTCTTTTAAAACTTGTTTCTATCCTGGTTTAACAAGGAGAGAGGATGGGGTGTCACCACTGAGTACATCCCTATAACAAACAAAGAGAGAATAAAGGGGGGGAGAGGGGAGAGGGAGAGGGAGAGGGAGAGGGAGAGGGAGAGGGAGAGGGAGAGGGAGAGGGAGAGGGAGAGGGAGAGAGGGAGAGGGAGAGGGAGAAAGAGAAGGAGAAAGAGAAGGAGAAAGAGAAGGAGAAGGAGAAAGAGAGGGAGAAAGAGAGGGAGAGAAAAAGAGAGGGAGAAAAAGAGGGAGGAGGAGAAGGGGAGGAGAGGAGGAGGGGACGTACCGGCGCTGCCCTGCCCCGCCACGGCGGCGCTCAGGGGCACGATGTGCGTTCCGTTCTGTGTGACAGCTTTGATGGGCAGCTGGTGCTGCCCCAGCGGCGCCTGTTGCACTATGGTAACTGTCTGTAAGGGGGCGGGCTGCGATGTCTGGATGATGCGACCAGCAGCTCCTATTGCAGCATGGCTAATAGCAGGGAGAGGCTCCACTTTCACTGCAAACAGGAGAGAAAATTTGGTTAAAATTAACAAAGTGCTCAGGAACCACTTGGTTTCACTCAATCAGCACTCAGTGGGAGTGTGTTGTTTTATTACTCGCTCCAACATAGCTGAGAAATTACAATTTGAAATCTTCAGTTTTAGCCAAACACTTCAAGCATTGCCCTGTAAATATTGATGCCCCATCCCTGAATGAGGCCTGGAGCAACCCAGGACAGTGGAAGGCATCACTGCCCACACAAAATGGACTTTAAGGTCCTTCCTTCTTTGGCTCTATAATTCTAAATTTCAAATACTGATCCCTCTGCATATAGAGGTGCCAAAAGAACCCCCCAGGTTCTTACCTTTGACTTCCTTGTGGTCTCCATTCTCTTGAGGTTCTACCTTGGGCTGGGTGACCATAGCAGCTTGTGTGACAACGGCCTGTCCTGCGACAGTGTAAGTGTTTGCTGGTGCCAGCCCAGTCACGTTGGTGACTGACACAGCTGGGATCTGGTGCACAACATGAACTGTCTGAACTACAGGCTGCTGGGAGGTTGAAGTTGTCACAGGAGTTGCAACAGTGTAGGTGACGGGTTTGATAGCTTGTGGTAGCTGCCGTTGTACAGTAATTAAAACTGGCTGGCTAGAGAGAGGTGATCCTACCAACAAAGAGGTCAAAATTAGATTGCCAATTATCATTATTTCTTCTAAGCCAGCTGTTCTTTTAAACTTCACATTAAAACATTAAAACCACAGAGAATTAATAAGCTACTTCACTAATGAGCCAAAAGGTAACAGTGGACAATGAAGGTTAGGACAAGTGGTTATTGAGCAACACCCACACACCATTTGGGCACCCCAGCTCTGCCCCAAACAAAGCTGTGCTTGGCACTTATTTAAATAAATCCCTTTCCACAGATGGGAATGTGTGTGCTGCAGGTGCACTGGGAATGCTGAGGAATGCACAGGAACATCTCTGCCCTCTGTAGTGCCACATCACCACCAAGAAACTTGATGGCAAGTGTACACCAAAGAAGGTAATTAAACAAACAGGTCCTTATCCCATCATGCCTTATGCTCTTTTTGTTTTAAATAGGAAATTTCTTATCTCTCTTTATCTTTTCAATTCTTTAATCCCACTTTTTTCCCACTGTGGAAAGATGACATGACCACAGAGATGTGAAAGGCCTTTCCTTATTTCTCTAACAAACACAACCTTACCTTTTGGGGTTTTTTCAAGAGAACTGTTACAAGACAGCACAGTCCTACACAGGACAGAGGCACAGCCTCTCCTCAGCAACAGAGAGCCAAGGTTCTGGAGCAGCCCCAGGTAACAACAGCCCCACGTGTTCAACAGACCCTCCCTGGCTGCTCCTGAGCTTCTCACAGATCTGCTCTGCAGAGGTGACATATATACTCATTTTTGGGTCCATATTAAGTCTGGGCAGTGTGTGGGTGTCCCCCTCTGCCCCCAGCCCCAGTGCTGAGCTCGGGTGCTCACCTGGGGCGCTCTGTGCAAATCGCGCCTCCTGGATGACGGCGAGTTTTGGCTGGATGGCGCTGGGCTCAGGCTCCATGGGGACAGGAGATCCTTCCCTGGACAGGCTCTCGGGGGTCTGCACGCCACTGGAGTGTGCAGACAACACTCCAGAGTGATTAGGAGAAGCTGGGGCACTTCTGTAGTTAGAAATGAAAGCAGCAGCTGATGTGTTTTAACTTCTGAACTGCGAAGCCCATGACCTTCCTCTAAGGAGAGTGTGACACACTGCCCTGTGCAGCAGGGGAGGAGCTACAACCCAGAGCTCAGCATCTTTTAAAAGCTTCTGTTAAACAGGGACAGAATTTAAAAGCAAACTCCAGGTACAGTTAACGGAGAAGAAGTGGCTGGATGCCTTCTTAGGGAGACTCTAAATCTGTGAAACATGAACATTTCTTCTGGTGGAGAAGAACAATGAGCAAATCTGAGGCTACAGGGCAAGTAAGAAAAGATCTGCACCAGCAGAAAGGCCATAACTTTACAGAGGGAATAATTTAAACCCAGGTATTTCCCCATCACAAATTCTGCTCCAACATTAGCAAACTGAATACACAATTGTCATCTCTAAGGTCAATAAAATGTTAGCCGGTATCTGAGAATTTTCTTTGTAAACAGTTTTAAAATCCAGTAGGTGGCAGTTAGAAATTAAAATTATAATTCTGCAAAACCCATCAAAGGTACAGCAAGGCTTGCATACATGAACAATCTGATAGTTAGTTATGCAAACCGAGTTCTTTAACACTAAAACCAAGCAAGAAACACCAGCCTGGTGTATGGGGCAGCCTCCTAATGAAACACACAGAATTCAAACACTGAGTCTGGATGAAATTAAATTACTAAACTTGTGACTGTATCCAAAGCTATCAAGTCTGTAGCAGCCTGAAGATTAAACAACAGCCATAGTCTTTTTGTTCATCTGGTTTTCCTTACCTAGAAGAGAGTGGTCCCAGAGGGGTTCTAAAGCAAGGTACTCCCCTAGGCCGCCTTTTCCTAAAAGCCTGCTCTATTAATTTGCTTTCAGAGGCAGGGTCTATCCTCCAGAATGAGCCTTTGCCTGGTTCTTCCTGGGAACGTGGTACTTTGATGAAATAACGATTCAGAGAGAGATTGTGACGTATTGAATTCTATGGAACATAAAAAAATATGTAGAATTCATATAACTTTTCCAAGTCAGAATGTGGCCTACTGCAGCAGTTTGTACTATAGGAGACTGGGGGTTCAGCTCTTTAATTCCTTCATTTAACAGCACTCAGAGCACTACCAAGCAGTGCCATAAACCTGAAAGGACTCTTGCATTTGTAAACTCTTTCCCAACAATTAAAACCCAGTATTCTAATTGGAAATAACAGGAATCCCATTTATTTCATTCTCTCATGAGAAACACGGTGATTGAAGCCAATGTTTAGAACACTACAAATACTTGTGCAGAATGCAGTGTTAAAAACAAAAATAAAAATGATCAGTGCTTGTACTCCACCCTTCCCCAGGTGTCCCAGCTCCTTCCAGGAGGGCCAGCAGAACACAGCATAAACTGATTCTGATCCTGTGTGGTAATTCTGTTACTGTTCCACAGTTCAGAAAGAAAAGCTAAATTACACAAGCTGCAAAGGCAGCTGGAGTGCTGTGAATTCACCCACAGTCCAGTTTGTCTCAATAACAAAGCCAAGAATTTACTGTGTCAATTAAAACACCAAGTGGCAGCAGGTCCTGAACCAGCTCTTCCAGATTTTTGTCACCACAGTCTCTTTCACATTCCCACATCCTCAATTTGCTGCAACATCCCCCCACTCCTCCACCAGAGCAATGCACAGAACCTGACACCCTCAAGCTGCCCTATCTCTGCTTGGCTTTGCACACAGAATTTCTTTTTATTTTATTTTTTAACATAGATAAACCCCAAAATCTCTCTCAATTTTATCACTGAACAGTAAGAAACTGATGCTAAGGATTCACCCTGAAACACTTGTGGGGGAACAGAGGTAAATGGGAAAAAACTTTATGCTTACAAAGGCTCTCAAAAATTTGCAAAGCCAATGTAAAACTTGCTCAAATATCTGAGTTCATGACCCTGATGGTAAGTTTGGAAAACTTAAAGCAGTGATGATAACCACATATGATTTCTTGAATGCAAACTGATGAAACCAGAGATGGCTTTTTCCCTGCCAGAAATGGAAACAGAACTAGAAAGATGCCAAGAACATATTTATAAATTGTATTTATTTCTCCATATGCTAGAATAAAGGAGTGGATCCAAAAATACCTGCTAAAATAAGTTCACAGAGAGGAAGGAGCCTTCAAATGCCCATTAAAATGAGCCCATTGTATGCTAAAGGATATAAATACCTGTTTCTTAAGGTGTGGGACTGGGATACTGTAGATGTGTTTTACTCCATGCTTTGAATGATATGTGCATATATAGCCTCCAATCTGATTTAATACATCTTTCCTAGGTCACCTGAGCTGCAATCCAACTCCTAATGTGCAGAACCTGGCAGAGCAGTGTCTGAACAGCATCTGATTTTCAGTTTTTCCAATTGTTTCTGTGCATAACTGCTGATTAATGACTCCAGCACACACTGTCTGCTGTGCCTGTCACCTTGGCTTTAGGAAGCACCACAGCCCCAATTCCACCCCCTGCTCTATGGCAGAGCTCTTTAGCTCAGCATAACTCTGTGTCTGTGTGTGTTGGGTTCATGATGCTCACAAAGCAACATCATCTACACAGACACTCAAGGTACTGCGAAATAGGAAGCAAAACGCACACCAACATTTTATAAACAGAGTCTTATTGCTAAAACAACCTGACTGCAGCCAGGATACTGCACTGTTATGTGGGAAAGGGAAACAAAAGAGACTTCCCAGCCACAACAGCCAAGTCCTTGTCTAACCAAACCCTCAGCAAACAGCCAGGAGCAGCTACATTTCCCTCTAACCTTGGGAGAGCAACCCAGCTTTCACTTAGGCTGTATGACAAATAAGTATGTGATTCATATTTAAAAATCTCTTCCTCTACAGGGAAGGTTTGTATTCTTCAGTCTTCCACTTGTGCAGCCAATGTTAACACTTCCTCACTTTTCCTCTCACCCAATCTCCCTAAATTTTGCCTCCCTGACAATAACTGCAGAGGGAGCAGAGAGCCCAGGATGGACCATGTGCTGCAGGTGCTCCAGGCTCCTTGGCCTCTGAGACACCCAAAACAGCACCAAAGGCACTGAGCCTTCACACGTGCCTGGGAAGGCTCTGCCAGACTGATTTGTACTCAGTTAGTCATCCTGGCAAAAGCTGAGGCTGGTCTTGTGAAAATGAAAAGAAAGCAGAAATTAATTCTGCAGAGTTGAAAGGTTTGGTACAGGAATGGGCAAGTTCACAAATCAAACAGTGCATGAACCAGGGTGAGATAATGAGATAAAACACTTGTTCCTTCACCTGCTGCATGGGCAAGATCACTGTTTTCAAACAGAACTAAACACTTGGAGTATTTAATATCTCAATTTTATCTCAAGATAGCAACACGGATGTTGACACAACTGAAGATTACAGAACGTGACACCTTTCCTAGACAGCATACAGGATTCAAATCCAGTGCCAAATGCACTTTGCTTTCCCCAAAGTCTGTCTGCAACCCTACTAGAGGTTTAAAGAACACCATCCCATCAATAAAGCAGTATTTAAAATACAGACTAATGTAAATTACCCACTTTGTTGGAAAACTTACAATCAGAGGAAAGACAACACACACATTTGACAAATTCTATATCTGAAGGATTATGAGGCTTACCAACTGCCTGCTCATGACCATTTACAGCTGCCAGTATTGCTCACATGTAAAAAAAAAAAATTAAAAATCCAGAAATCAGAATTACCTGCCAGCCCTTGTCTGCTGTCCTGTAGTAGGGATAATTTTTAGTTATGTGCGTATAAATTCCATTTAGTGTAAGCTGCTTATCTGGGGCCATTGTAATTGCTTGGACTATTAACTGTGCATAGGAGTAGGGTGGCTTAGAGTCATCCTGCACAAAAACAAGAAAAGTCTGCATCAACAAACTCTGAATAAATACACACTGCTCACTAGATCAAAAGTCATAAAAGATCATTAACTTGACGTAGGGTACTTTTGGACAACGGAAATCTTGAGGCAGAAAAGAAATTAAGAAAGCTTTGTTGTTCTGATCAGCAATTTTAGGGAAACATAAATTTTGCATCAAAGAATTTTCAATAGCCTCCAAACAGATCTTTAACTGAGACTGCACACAGACCCTCCCCCAGAGGGGACAGGGGTGGGTTAGTTAATCAATCAATCAATCAATCAATCAATCAATCAATCAATCTCACATCTGATCACAAAACCCAACACATTGTTTTTAAAGCCTGGCATGTTAAATTACCACTCAGTGCATACACCTTAGCAAACAAAACATCCCAAGCCTTCCATTGAGTTCAGGTGCAATTTCTGGGATCGGTTTCAAGCTGTGTTTACCTTTGGGCTGTCTCCCCCTGAAGCTTCCTTGTCGTTTTCTGACTGGGAATTGTCAGCCATCAAATGTAGGTCAGATGCTATTCCACGGCTCATTTTGTACCCTGAAGAGCCTGCGCCACGGGGGCTCGATGGGCAGGAATTTGCAGCACTGTAGAGCATAAAAAGAAGATCCTACTATTTTGTTATACAGTATATCACCACATTATGTCTCATCAAAAAGCTCTTACTGCAGCAAAGCCACTACCAGAGCTGGGAGGCTGCAGCTAAAGGGTTGTCAGGGCTTCCATTCCAAAGCACCTTCCATGCTTTGCTAAGCCAGCCATGGAATCAGAATAACTACAGGAAAAAACCTCACTCAGGCTTTCCTCCTCAAGAATCAGCCGACTGATCAGGCTGTAATATATTTGTGTGAGATTTGCCACCTTAACTGCATCAGCAAATACAGATTTTCAGGCACTCATTGGAAACAACACAGGAAACTACTGCAGCAGTTTGTAGTATAGGAGACTGGGGGTTCAGCTCTTTAATTCCTTAATTTACAAGGACTGGGGGTTCAGCTCCTTAATTCCTTAATTTACAAACAAGACACACATCTTGCATGGAATTTCTGCCATATGCTTGTGTTCAGTCTGCCCCCAAAAAAATCATCTCTCCTGTGTAGTGTTTTTGCATATTTGAGGAAATAAAGCAAGCAGTGAGGCAAAAAAAGGTTTGATTCTCGTTTAAATTGGAACCAGTATTATTTTAAGTGTTTACAGGTGTGTGCATATACTTACACATAGGTATGTGTATAAAAATCATAAATTTATCTAAAAATGGGATGCATCAGCACTGACTCAGCTGATTTAATGCAATATTGGGCCAAGAGAGCAGATACATTGCTAGAAAGTAAGAGATGGTGCCAAACACTAAAGAGTATCTCCTAAAACTTCACATTTTGCCATCCATCACAGAAAACCAGGTAAAACTGGATATAATTCCACTGGAACATCTTTCTACCAGTGGCCCCCTGCCTTGCAGAGTCCACAGGAACTGCAGCTGCACGATGCCAATCTTCTTCTCTGATTTCCTTTTAGCCAAGAGGAAAGAGAAAGCCAGCAGGTGAGGTCCATCCCCTTCCCCAAAATAATTCTGGCAGCTCTTTTGCAAGGACACAACTCTCTGCAATTCATATTGCAGCTGATTTCAAGGCAGCCCTCAGAAATTCCAAAAAAACTAGAAATCTCAATAGCTGCACCTGGCTGTGCCCCCAGAAGCAGCCTTATCTCCAAAGATAATCTTTAATCTTTGAATCTGTGGTTCAAAACATCAACAACAAATAAATCTAGACAATGTTATTTAGATCTACACACTAAAGCTTGAACAATTTTCATCTGTCAAAGTTTGTTTGTCTGCCTGGCCCCCTCCAGTGTTTTGCTACCTCCTTTTTTATGTACAGGAGACAAACACTATAGATTGGGCAATATATACTTACACTGAAAGTATCAAAGCTTCACTTCCCAAGAAATCCACCCATGATTTGTTACTAGTGATATACTTACTATAAGAGAGAGATGGCATTTTTTAAGTGTTGTACAGAAGAATCCTTGCTTAGACCCCAAATGTGGAGCGAATTTATTTTTTTCGATATAGGTCACTCCTGCTCTGTGTTTGCACATATCAGCTGACAACATCCCTCTGCTCTGCTCACTTCAGCATATATTGACAAAGAGACACATATGGTATAATCAAAGCAAGTTTACAAGTCCTCTACAAAACAGGATGATTTGCAGAGAAACTGTCAGGCTTTGCTCTCAAAATAGACTCCAAACTGTCATCTTTTTTTTTGTGTGTAATAAACTACTCAACAGGTGTATGAAAGCCCTAAAGAGAGTTACAAAATTCATAGCAAGGCAAAGCCAGTGGTGATAGATGGGATAATATCTCAAATATTTGTGAGCTGCTCTGTCACTGGCAAGATGTGTTTTCCCTGAATTCTTATAAGAAAGCAAACCTGTTACACAGACAAGCCTAGGTATCTTTTCTCTCTGCTTCCATCATTTCAGCAGGTGTCATTAAACACTCCCAGACAGAGACAAGAGCTTGGCAAACATGCAAGAAGTCAATTATCCTTCCATTCAAATCTCATTAACAAGCTGTACCTTTTTAAAAGCAAGCATGGACACAGGAAGTGAGAGGAGACAAAAAAGCTTTCAAAAGCATAAACATGACTGAAACAACTTTCAGGGCCTTGACATGGAAGTTTTGCTCCTGATCTTTCCAAGACTTTGAATAATTTAATCTGAAGTAATTTGTGAGGATGGGTTGCTTGTGTTTAATTGAGTTTGGTCTCAAGTAATAGGTGGGACAAGGGCTGCAATTACCAAAGAAGTAGGAGGGCAAGGAAAAACAAAATAAAATAAACTGCTCCCTTCCAACTAAACAAAACCAAATCTTCTGGAGTAAGAGATCAGTCAATTTTCCACACCAATAATAACCCAAACCATTTTTCCTGATCATGAACTTCAGGACAGTGGCAAATCAGGATGTTTTAAAATGGTGCCATTTAAAATTGTCTCATTTGAAGCGCTGCCATAAGCATGCAAGAGCAAAAAGCAATTTAAATTGTTGAAATGCAAGAAAAATGCCAGGTTCTTGAGCTGAATGTTACACATGGAACATGTTAATGTTCATGCAACTGTGTCAGCAGAAAGGGGCAGGTTTCTGGAGGCAGGTATGGCTGAGCTTCAGCCAAATTTTGACCTCAAAAGCAAAATCCTGAATGAGAAAGTTGTGCTGAGGCTGACTGTACATAGCCCTGATCCCACCTGCAGGGTTTAAATACCTGATGGTTCCTGTGGGAGAAGGGAGGGGGCTGATCAGGTGAGCCATGTTGTCTGGAATGTTTATTGTTAAGGGAGAGATCTGGGGTTGCACAGGCTTCACTGGGGACTCCGGGGCCTCCTGCTTTTCTCTCTTTTCATTGGACAGAGCTGTGAATGTTATCTTGATGTTTGTGCTGGGAAACCTGAAAGTACAGCTGAAAAATAAAAATAAACAAACAAATGTATGAGTCACTTGTTTACAGAATGCAAGACTTTCTGAATAACTTGCATGTTACCACCTAAGCTCATTTACAATTTATATTTATATATATATTTATAATTACCCACAACCATCTTCATTTTACAGATCATACAGGGAGATCAACGGGACCAGAAAAAGATCCCCAGGTAAGCACCTGACATTTGTTAAGGAACACAAGGAAATGCAATTCTTTCTAACAAGGGCAGTTTGTGCATTGTCTCCAAATTTCTTGAGGTTCATCCTGATCTTGCAGCAGCCCCAGAGCAGAGCTATTTTAAAAACAAAACCTCATTATTTTATGATGCCAAGGAATGGCTTCAGCAAATGAACAAGTTGGTCCATGACAGCAGAATTAATCAGAAGCATGAACATTGGCCAATTTGAGGTCTACCCAGTTTCATAGACTGGTCTAAGAGATCTGGGTTCTTTTCTCTTAAAATACCTATTAAATTAAACATATATCAATTCCAATTTTGCTCATTTACAGAGTATACTGCTGCTTTAGTACTACATTCAAACACCTTTTTTCAGAGCTGTATTTAAGACCCAATTTCAGTAAACTGCCTATTTTCATGTATAACCAAGGATTACCTGACTAAATTTAATGACAAGCAATAAATTAACAATGTGCAACTGTTTACAAATTTGAAAAATAAAATGCAATGAATGTACCTTAGGATAATCCCTTTTTTACATCCCTGTGCACAGCATTTAGAACTGAACCCAATTAAACAGGACAGGCTTGTTTCTAACTTCTCAGTAAATAAATTTGCTTAATCTTGAGCAAATAAGAAACTTAATTTTGTCTCAACAAAAGCATCTATAAAAATACAGTTTAAATAACTTTACTACCTCCTCATCCTTAAGTTGTTAGACTACACTGAGCACTAAACCCACGATGACATTTACACACCTCCCACGTGATGAAAAGGACTTTCCAACAAGACTATACCCAGAAACAAACCTCACAAAATGTTGAGCTTTGGGTTTGTTTTGCTTTTAAGTGCTTCTAGGCAGATCTAGTTTTATACAAAAAGGAAACAAGCACATGCTGGAACAAGGGCTAAGAAATGAGCTATGAATGCAAAATACAGACTGTAAATAAAAGTGATCACTTCTCTGGAAAAATATATGAAACATAAAAGTGATGTAAGAATTGGCAGGAACACTCAGCTGCAGAGTAGCCTTAGAAATGAACTCTCCTGTGTTTTGGCTTTCATATCTTAAAATGAATCGAAGGATGTTTATAGAACAAAGGCAGCATTTGATTTTCACTATGTCCCTTGCCACATGCACCACAGTGGTTCTTTTTCCCTACAATTCACATTCAAGGATCAGGAAAAAGAGAAAGAATTGACAGTGACCTTCCTTTTCTCTCTGTCTTACTTCTGAGTACGGACCGTGTCCGCATTTAACAGACGACCTATTTCTGAAACATGCTCAATGTACTAAATTAGGAACAGAATCTATGCCAAAAAACTGCACAAGCATTTCAGCAAGGAAGTTAAAAGGACCAATTTCTGGGTTGGGGTTTTTTATATATTCAGTACCAACTCATTTCTTTGCTTTTTCTAGTAGAAAGTATTTTGCGCTTGTATCGTTTCAGTGACAATGGAAAGGGGTCTTGGTTGTTTTGCTAATAAAAATATTTTCCAAGCAGCAATAAAAACAACACTCAAGTGTATGCAAAGACAGCCAAAGATTAAGAAAAAATCCCTGTGAGAAAGTGAACAACATCATCTGCTTGACACAGATTTAGTCACCTTCCCTATGCATTTCACAAGGCTACTCCATACCTGCAAATTTACCTTAAATGCTTTGAAGACCAAATTTAGTTCAAGTCAAGGGAAGAACTGGACATGGCTTTAGGAGCTAATTCCCTGGTTAGAGTCCTTATTGCTTGGTAAAAACCACCCCAGTGCACAGCACTGAGGAACTGGAGTCCTCCTGTGCCACACCAGGTGAGGATAGGGAGGAGATTAAATTATATAAATTATATAAATTATATAAATCCCCACAGCTTCAGGAACATGGAAAAGGCAGAAAAGGAACACTCAGCAGTTCCTTTGATACTCCATGTAGGCACACACATATTAAAAGATCTCCTTTTACCCTACTGCAGCCCTGAAGGCATCATCTCCCCGTGAGCACCTCTGGCAAAGAAGGCAAAAACACAGACATGGGGCTCTCAAATGTTCATCAAGGTTGGGAAAAAACACCTACAAAAACATCCCCAACCAGGGGACTCCAGAGGTTCTACACGTGCCAAACAAACAGGGAACTGACAGACATGAAAACCCAAAGGCACCCCCAGTGCAGTTTACATTTCCCATGCCTGAAAAGCCAGTGTAAGTAAGGAAATACAATATGTATTTATAAATCCCTGTCTGGTTAGAGCAATAAACACCTGAATATTATCAAAAGACCACATCTGTCAATTGATTTATATTTGCAAACAGTTTTTTTAATGGAGGGATATTTTTCTAGCTGGAATTCAGCCAAAAAGCAGAATAAAGAGTGTACACTAACCAAGAGAATTCCTGAATAAATTGCAGTTATGCAAATGTATTATATTTACATCCAAAATCAAAGTACAGAACATGTTGTAATTTGATCAGAATCAAGTTGGTTTTGGCATATTCTTTAGTTATACAATGAACTAAACAAAAACCACAGAAACACCCACAAGGAGAGACCTCATCAAACATTTAGTCCTCAACAAGCTGAACTGGGTTTTACTCACTGCTCAAAAGCTTACAATAGTTTCACAACACACTACCAACAGCATGGCTTGCTGGAGGAGAAACTCATCTAGACAACCCACTTACAAAAAAACCCCAAAGAAATAAAGCAATTTTGTATATTTACTGATACAAGTCCAGGTGAGCATCACAACAGAGCCACTGCATGACCCAGGGAACCACAGAGGAGGTGTCACAACTAAAATGTAACTCATTACCTCAATTATTCTTCTTTAAATTAAAAACAAAAACCTCATTGTGGGTTGACTACTGGAAAACAGACACCAAACATCACAGCATTTCAAACCATTCCATAGATAACTCATCTGTATCTGCAGGTCCCAGGCAAACACAGCAATGCTGATCCAGGCAGGACCTCCACAGAGTTTAGGAACTTTGCAGGGTGCCAGAGAAGTGTCTCAGGGTAAAAATGTGCAAAGTCTGGTTTTGTCACATCTGTATTTCCAATATTTTCTCACTTCCCCTCAGCAGTTCTGTCCATACTGCAGGGAAAGGCTGATGGTACACTTGTAGTTCTGCCTGTGTGAAAATACCATCTGACTGGGAAGGAGGAATTTCATCCTGTCTTTATCTGGGAAACCAAAACCAAGCAGAAGAATCCAATTTTTCCCTGTACATAAACCCTGCTGTGACACCAAGTGCTTCAGTATCCTTTGAATTATTCCAGTTTAATTGCCTTCTAAGAACCAGGACCAAAATCAGACAGAAGCTGCCATGGCACTTTGATCAGCAGGTTCTTTTATCAGCACCTCCAGATTTTACATTCAAATAGATGATAAGGGTTCAGCAGTGATAACCCCTGAAGTCAGGCTGGTTACAAGTGCACAGCTCAATTCCTTCACACTGACTGTGATACTGAACCCCTGTTAACTTAAAGATCCCCTGAGATTTAAAGAGATCTGAAAGAATAACAAGATGCCTGGTTTTGAACTCTTGTTGATTTACTGAGAGCCAAGGACAGCTTCAACTTTTCACATTAAAAAGCCAAGACTCAAAAAAGAACCCAGTCAGCATCTGGGAGATTGCTTGTGTCGATTTTTGACTTCAAATACTTTCAAGGTGAACACAGGCAGTGTTAACTCCCCACAAAGGGAAGCAGAGGTCATTATCAACATCTGCACCACCAAACACAGCTTCCAGTTTTCTCTGACAGTACAGCAGCCTGAGATGATACTATTTCTGCTTCCTTCTGCTATTTTGATTAGTGAACTAACAAAAAAACATGGAAATTACCATACTTCTAGCTATGGTCTCCTTTCCATGGAAGGGAGATTTGAAACGAATCAATTTTCTAAGTCCTCTTACCTACCTACTTGTGATCTACTTCCAAACTTTCCCCTTATTCCAGTAAAAATGACTCTCACAGCCAATTCATTTATTTATACTTCTGGCAGAAGATGTGCACACTGACACTTAATCACCTACAGTGCACACTCCCAGGCCCACTTTTGAAATAATTATTTTTCAAAAGTCAAGCAAAAATTGAGTTTTTACATCTTTCAGATACAACTAGAAAGAAACTGAGTTTGGAAGGGACCTCTGAAAGTGTCCAGCCCAAAGCAGGGAAACTTCCAAGTTACACCAGCTTGCTCAGAGCCTTGTCTCTCCAAATTTTGAAGCCTTCCAAACAGAGTTGGGCAAATCATTTCCTCTAATTACACCCTCAAGCAATGAACAGTTTTCTCATCTGTAAGATAGAAATTCTGCAACTTCTGCAGCTGCTTGTGCCCAAAGTATGAGGCTGTGGCACAGGCTGGCCCCAGGCTTTCTACAGCCACTCCTTAGGCAGGGGAAGGCTGCACTAAGACCCACCCTTGGCCTTCTCCAGGAAAAAAAATTAAATTTAATCAAATTCAGGTCCTTTAGCCTCTCCCTCTGCCCTGAGCATTCCAGCAGCCAGTCCATTCAAGCAAGTGTCCACTGGAACGTGGTGCTTGGAAATTACAATTTGATTGACTTTCTGCTAATGGGGAAATTTCAATTTGAAAGTACAAGGACCCCAATTTCATCTTTTCTCCATTTGCTGCTTCATTTATTATTGATTCCATCACAATGGATTAATAGGATATTAATTATATATTAAACAATATGTGGCTGTGGTTTTTAACTGGTTTTTAAATAAACAAGACTTAAATGATGAGTCTTAACAAGTACAACTAGAAATACCATGGATGTGAAAAAAGCTCAACAAGTTGAAGTATGATTAAATATTTCAGTGTCTGAATTTTCTACCAAAAGGTTTCTGACTGCTCAACACCAAGAGCAGGCATACTGAATTATTCACATCCAGAATTTATTTTTAAGACTTTGGGCTGTGTTTAATTGAACTGGAAGTCAATACCACACTCCATTTCTGGAATAGAGTCATCACCTTTAGAGCTAAAAGAATCAACAAACCCCAAACTTATTAAGAAGACAAATTGAACTGAATTGCTGTTTTTATTTCAAGATAATCAAAAAGTACCCAACAGTTTAAAGTCTGGGCTTCCAAGCTAACAACAAAGGTGATAAATAAATCCATCCAAACAGTCATATATTGAGTAGACACCTGAAAACTCCCAGCACTAAATGATTACTAATAAAGCACAGGTTATTAAGAAAATACCACACAATTTTTTACAGCAGGCATTGTCTTGACTCTTTAAACAGAAATAACTGTTCAGATATTTGTTTTACAAAGTCTTTTCTAGGAGTACATTAAAAAATGTTGTTGTAACACTTTGCCATCACTAAGAGTACAGGAAAAATTATCATAGATACACTAAAAAAGAGTGATCCACTATAAAGCTACATTATAATTATTTTCTGATGATCTTGAACAGGGATAACTTTCTCAATGGATAATTTGTTCATAAGGTGCTTGTTCACCTTACATGAGGGGCCACCTTGTGCTCTTGTCAGAGATTTTAGTTTTAACATGGCATTTGTAAACCTTTCTCCATTGCTGGCAATGGGAGTTTTCTCTATTGATGAGGGAGTGGTGATGAAAAAAAAATTATTTATATTAATGGAACACAAAGCCCAGCTCCTCTAATAGATTTTTAGAAAGGACATTTTTGATGCCCTCCTGCTTGCAGCTGACCACAGCCTGGGAGAAACCACCCCAGCCAGAACTTCCCACAGGGCCATGTCCACATCCATTGTGGTAGGATGGATTCCTCCTCCTCCTCCCTGCTTTGAAACCAAGTCCTGATGTGGCTAATTTACCATAAATTTACATTCAATTATGCTTGGCCATTACTAGGCAGGACATTTCTAGAGGTTACCCAAAAAGCAATTGCCCTTTCAAGAGTGGCAGTTTTTCCTCTGGGGACTGAATCTTGAGCTCACAGTGTTCCCCTTAATTCCCTGTATCCTTTGCCATTGATTTCTGTGGCCCAAAAATCAATCTCTGCACAGCACATCCTCCACACACACACTGGGAGGGCTCGAGGCACGCTCGACCTCTAATGCCACAAGGAACAAAACACTGGCAGATTTTTAAACCAGCAATTAGAATTTTTATTCTGAGCACTGGGCATTCTCTTCACAAGGATTTGGGTATTTTTTCAGCTGTGCCATCACTGTCTACACAGTGTCACCTAACAGGATGGAAAACACCCTAAAGAGCAAGATCACTGATCCATCTATCTCTATTTTCTGATCTCTTAAGATTCAAAAGCAAAGATCTATACAGCATCAGAAGTGATGAAATATTGTTGTGGCCTCATGTTAATTCAAGTTGGCCAATAAAACACTTGTAGCAAATTGTAAGCAAAGGCTGGAAATACAATCTAGCTATAAATTACTGGCTCCCCCATGGGAAACCTCAGTTACAGACTTCCCTGCTCATGTTTTAGCAAGTGCTTAAGAAGTATGTAAAGCTGTTGGTTGATATTCCTTACAGGAACAGTGCTGACCTGCCTCAGAAGGGTCTGGAACAAACCTGCCTGCGTCAAAAAATGATCCTATGACAGCAGAAT
This sequence comes from Camarhynchus parvulus, assembly GCF_901933205.1. Classification (NCBI taxonomy): domain Eukaryota; kingdom Metazoa; phylum Chordata; class Aves; order Passeriformes; family Thraupidae; genus Camarhynchus; species Camarhynchus parvulus. Next base: position 8,826,526 of record NC_044588.1, read on the forward strand.
ATTGGTGACGACAAGAGGAACATTCCTGAAGCACCAGCAGCAAACACAAATGGAATAATAAACACATGACACCATCTGAAATGGTGTTCAGCTCGTTCCCACTCACAGAGCTGACATCATGAGAAACTGGGAATTTTAACCCTGTATTCACAGCAGTTTCTCTAAGGCTATTTGAGAGTTTAGACTGAAATGAGTGTGCTGAAGTTGTTCCACTACAGCAAATTTTGCTGCACACGTAAAGGATTCTATTAACAACTTGGAGCTGATCTCACTCCTCCCCTGCATTATTACAGAAAAGGGTGCTCACAGTATACCACAGATTTTCAAAGGTTCTTCTTTCAGCAGCCAGGATCTCTTTTCTTTCCATACCAACCACACAACACTGGTACCGATCAGCAGCAAAAATATTTAGCTTATCTTACAATCATGGCAACGTGCTGTGGTTAATTAAAACTACCTATCTCAAAATCACAAATTTCCACTGCATTCTCCTCTTTTCTTTAAGGGCAAAATATTGAAACCAGAAAGAAGAAGAAGGAAAAAAAGCCAGAAACCCAAACAAAACCTACAGAATTTCAATGCAGGAGCCCTGCACAGGCTGCAGGACTGAGAAAGCTCTTGGCCTGCAGGCAGGAGTGTAGGCAGCAGTTACTGTAGAAACCGAGCTCTTCCCTGCTTTTCTCTGAGCAAAAGAAAGACACAAAAGAGCTGGAAAACAGCGATCGATGGGAAGCAGCTTATAAAGCTGCTTGTCACATCTGCTGCAGGAAAACCAGACACTAATTCATTAAAACTGCTCATGTAATGCCTCTGGAATTTGAGGCTCCCCAGCCTGTGAATACAAAAGAAACTCCGCCTATGGAAACACTGCATTTTCGGGTGTTTAGCATCTCTGTACACAAAAGCCTTATGCAGAGCCAGGTTGTGTGGTCTCAATCTCTACACTTCCTACTAAACTATAAAAACAATTTAAAATTTGTCCAAAAGCTGGAGTGCCTCTACCTTTGCCAAACTGCAAACAGTCCCAACAAAGCCCACATACATCACTCTACAACACAACAGCTTCCTGCTTAAAAAAACACAAACAAAACACTTGCAATAGGAAAACAGAAATCAATTATCATTTTTCCTTCCTTCCAGATAACTGCATTTAACCATAAATATGCAGGCTCCAACTTTCTCTGTCACAGTAAATGCCATTCCAAAACTTCCCATAAAGCACAGGATTTACAAGCACAGCTGAACCAAAGCTGACAAACCAAACCCACCCCATCCTTTACCACCAAGATGTGCCTGGCACCTTAGTCTCAGTCACAGGGTACTCGTGGGGGTGCAAAAGTTCATATGGAAACACTGAGGTTCTAATAATATCAATCAGTGTTAAATAAAAGCTATCAGCAAAGCAAACCAAACTGCTGGGAGCCAAACAGACAGTTCCTGGCATCTCACACTCCTTACAATTAAAGCAGTAGGAGGAGTACAGTGAACAAGTGCTGTCATGATGTGTTTTGACGCAAGCATAATCATAAAAAGGCACTTGTGACTCAGACGTTACTTTAGTAACAAAAGCCTTCATTTATTACCTCATCAGAGACCTGCATTCCATTGCAAAATTATGCCCAAACTTCCTTACCCAGAGAGCAGCTACCCACTGAAGCTGGGCTGCACAATGATTATTCCCCATTCAAGGAAGCAAAGTTTATTTTAGATGGGCTCTTCAAGGCAGAACTCTGCTTCCAAGAGCAGCACAAGCCTTTACTTGACACAGAAATCCATGACTAACTCAGGCCATTGAAGAGTGACAAAAACTGCTTCCTACCAACTCGAACTTTGAGTAGACAGCAGTGTTTCATTTCCCCCCTAAATCTGCCTGTCTGGTCAAAGAACAGGCTTTTTTCAGCCTCCTCTCACACAGCTATGGGCATTAATTAAATTTCACAGTTGCTTACCTAAAGATGTCTGATGGTCAAGAGCCATTCCATATTTGCTTCACTGTGGTGATACTGCAGGGCTGGGAATCTTAACAGAAATCAAGATTTTTGTATTATATTCTGAGACTTTTTTTATAAACCAAGCATGCTCTCCAGAATGTTTGTTCTAATAACTTTCCAATTTTCCTTCTATTTGCAAATTCCTAAAGCTTTTCTCCTAAATGTGCAGACCCTCTAGAAATGTTCTATGCACTGACTGCTCCACAGTGTGACATAAATTTAGGTTCCTTTGTCACTTGTGTGGATGCTCAAGAACCAATCAAGACACCAAAAAGTCTGAAAAGCCACCAAGTAAAGAAACTAATCTACAAAAAGCACGTTGTTATTGGAAAATATCCTTCAAGAAGCACTCCTCCTCCTCCTGAGCTGTTCTGAGACCATGCCAAGTTCTCAAATTGTGGCCTGTGTAAGGGGCAGCAGGAAGAGCACAGAAGGATAAAAGCAAATAAAAACAACAGACATGATTTAACCAGTCAGAGTCACACAAGTAGAAATCTGTCCAGGAATAAAAAAAAAAAAATAGACTCAATAAAAGTTTTCATGAGAAAACTATATTACACAAGACAACACTCCCAATATGCAACTGTTCTAACCCTGCTCTTTGAAAGCTTGGGATTTGAACTAATGTAGAAAAATAAGCTTCTAAAACAAATTTCTGTGCTACTTTCAAGGTCTTAACTATAACTAAGGCACTGCTGTCCCTTTCATTAGGAAACACTGACACACTGCACCCAGGTGAGCTCAGTAGATCCAGTGGGTTTTGAACTCTGGGACACACCAAAGTTTAGGTAAAACAGCACCAACAGCCTTCAAAAAGAGGGGGCAGGGAGGGACTTAGGGAGTTCACCCTGCACATCAAATAATCCCCTTCAAAACCCAAGGGATTGGTTTTAAAAGACAAGGCAAAGCTCTTCCCTGATAAAAACTGCTGGAAAAGAGCACTGAAATTTCATCATCTGCCTGCCCATGAAGTATTATTCCCATTTCCAAAAACAGATTAAATGGATTTGTGACTTGGCCAAGCTGCTTTGGCAAGTGTGCAACAGAGTTGGGAACAGAACATATTTTTCCCAACACCCAATCTTTGTTTAAACCATTGGATCACCCCCCAATTCTTCCTTTTTCTACAACCACTTTAAGAGGCAAAGCATCAGGTGAGAGACATGTCTTCAGGAGCAGGGAGATCAGTTCATTAAATGGGACTGAAGTGCCTCAATCAGAGTTTGTTGCACAAGAGGAGCTGTTTAAGGAGCACAGAGGTAGTGGCTGTGAAGCCTACACGGCAAAAAATAACAAACACACACAAATATCTTAAGGCATATATCACATTCTCCCAAACAGAGCTAAAGGAACTTTCATTTCATCAGTACTTTACTATTAGACCACGAAAACTGCTTATTAAATGCATACATTCTAATTAAAATCCATACAGTTAAATACTGAAGGGTTTGAGGATGCTCAGCAACACAAACCTCATTTCCTAAGTGTCTGTGAGAAGCAAGACTTTCCCCCCCTTACTGAACAGAAGAAAATTAAAGCAATATTTCAACTAATTAAAAAGATAAAGAAGAAAAAGCTAAAATTTCTATCTTAATACTGAAAAGTATGTGGAGGGAAAGGATTCTTCATTTTTGCTTTCCTTTAGTACCAAGGAATTCCTCTTTCCAGGTGACAAACAGCTGTCAGGTTCTGTGCAGAACCACCCAAAAACATCCCCACAATGCCCAACTGGAGGTGTTCAACAGCAAGGGCACATCCTACCCCTGCTGTCACTGAAGGACACACTTTCATTTTATTGATTTGTGTTTTATCTACTGTTTTTAATTAACCATACACCTACCCTGCCTTTTACCAACAGAATGAAATTGAAAAATCTTCCACTGGCCAGAAACAGCCACTTTTTTCTTTCTTTTTTTTTTTTTTTGTAATATCAAACTGTTTTAGTGATGAAAGCACTATTTTCACTTTTTATTTCTAGTCCTGTGTTTATCAAGGACACTGCTGTATTCTTCAGCCCGAGTTGCATTCCTGCAGCCAGGGTGGGAATCCACAATGACCAGATCAATCCCACACAACAAAGAACAAGGATGGAGGGTGATGACCAAAGCATCCCCTTAGGTTGTGTGAACCAAACCCAATCTGACTTTTCTGAGAATAAACCAACCATGTCTTGAGAGCAGCTTCCTTTGGTTTAGCTTCAAATTCCAACCTTTTAATTGTTTTTTTTTTTTGTTTTGTTTTATTTTTTTAATTTATTTTAATTTTTTTTATTTAGCTTTTCCTGACCATTGAATTTTCTAAAAACAGAATATCTAAAAGGAAAAAAAAATGATCCTGGTACATAATACATTGTTTCACTGTGCTTTAAGCTCTGGTCATTCTGCCAGAGCCAAAGCAACTTTGTAGGCAATAATTGACACAGTATCAGTTAAAGAATTCCTGAATAAAAATTAATAACGGAGCTGACTCTTCCTTGCAGCACACAAATTGAGGTAGCTAAGTTTATAAAATGATTGAAATGCTGAAAAAAATGAGTTGCAATCAGCTCCAGGAAGGTTCTTAGGCAGAGGAAGATCTTGCCAAACTGCTCAAACAATTCAACTTTGCTGGATGAACAGGGATAGATAAAGCAAGGGGCCTGACTCTTACCCTCCCTGGAAAATCAAGTGACATTTGTCCAAGCCAGGCTTCCCCAGTTTATCCACTGAGCATCTTCCCTCAATGGAACTGTCAAAACAGTCACATAACAAAAAATCCTCCAAATTATCAATTATCAACTCCCCACATATCTGTAAACTGCATCTTCCCTCTAGCAGAATATCATTGGCTATTAAAATTAAATTTCTGTCACGCACAAATATTGATTGCTACAAATTCATAAATTTTTGGTAGTGAAATCCCAACCCAGGATTGCATATTTAACAATTTCAGCAGTCATAGGATTACTTCAAAATTCCCCTGCACAATCTCCTTGTCTGGCAAAGCTGAAGAGATGCAAATGAGTTCAGTGCATATGCTGCTGCACAAAGAGAACTGCAAACACCAATTTTCACAGCACTTAAATTAACATGTTTCTATTTACACTTAAGAACCAACTGATATTTGAAAGATTTAGATTTTCAGAAAGATGTGCTGTGGTGAAATGTTAATCCCTAGTTAGAGAAAGGGTTTCCTATTTTTCTATATGTGTACAGCATTATAGTACAGTTCTGTCAATAATGACAAAAAACTTTTATTCTGAGAATATATATATATTTAATCACTATAGGAAGCACCACAAAAAAAAGGGGCATTTCCCATAATAACCAAGGTGACCCAAAATTAAATTTACCATAAATATTGAAGTAAATAGTACTACAGATGTGGAGTAAATTTCCCTAGTTTTTAACTCATACATCTAATTATTTTATAATCTTAGTGTCCTAGGGCGACCAAGACACTTAGAAACATCCATCTGGAAAAGTAAAAGAGCAATATTCTAAATCCTATAAAGGAAAAGCAAAGCAAAAATGGAGATGACACTTAAAATATGAATCCAAGAGACATTTTAACAATTCTGGAGGGCATGATCATGGCTTCATCCAGCATTTTAATAATATACACACCTTCCCAGGATACAACAACATGCAGGCTTTAAGGCAGGAAAGCTAAAAACTAAGATAACAGACACCTTAGATGATTAAAACCAGTCTGTATAAACCTGCAATTTTTCAACATCTTTTCTCAAAATAAGAAATCATCCGGATTTTTGCTCATTAAAAGTTGACTTTAATGCACAAGTTTGTTTGTTATGTTTTTCAGAGTCAAAAAGATGCATTGGTTATTTTTAAACTATCACTCCTTTAATCATCACCAGGAATCACACCAGGAAGACCTTATGAGCACTACTTATAAATTTATAAATTATCTCTTTCAATCAGTTTTGCCCACTCTCCTGAGAAAACACCAGTCAGTTTACATATGGAGAATTAGTGGCTTTCCCCCAAGAACTGCAAAGGTGACAAGACTTGACACCTTCACCTCATACAGAGAGCTTGAAAGACAACAAGAAACCTTGAATTCTTCATCACCCTCATAAAACAAACACAAAGTTGAACAGAAACTGCTTATCGAATATCTGTGTTTGAAGATACATCTGTGGTGAAGAGCAAAACGAGAACCATCAACCACACAAATAGTTTGGACCTACTAAAAATAGCACCAGCACAGCTTTGTTGTTTTTCCAGTCCAACTTCACTGTCCACAGTGGTCTCCTTTGTTTTTCCAGCTCCAGGCTTTGTGGCTCACATCTGTGACTGTGAACCCAGCGCAGAAGCACTGAGGATCTCTCCTGCCTGGGGAGGACATGGCCAGGAGCACCTCTGCTGTCAAAGCCCTCAGTGATACCAACCAAACCAGCACCAATGACCCAGCAAAACAAGGTTTTATAGGAAAATATCCTTTGGGGTTAGAGTGAGAACCTGCCTACAAGGGATCTAGAGGTGCCAGACACATAAAAGGAGCGGTCCAGGCTCACTTGGAGGAAAGGAGGCTCAGGGGGGACCTGCAGCCAGGGGGGGTCAGGCTCTGCTCCCAGGGAATGAGGGACAGCACAAGAGGAAATGGCCTCAAGCTGTAGCAGGGAGGTTTAAGTTGGATATGAGGAAAAAATATCTTCACAGAAAGGGTGGTCAGTGCCTGGCACAGGCTGCCCAGGGCAGAGGCAGACCCTGCAGACAGGATCAGAGGAAGACCTTCCAAGAGGAGACAACTTTCACACTGGCCCATGTTTGCCATCTTCATCCATGATGTGGTCAAGGGGACTGAGGCATTTTGTTGGGTGGGAATGCTGCTCTGCTGGAGGGCAGGAAGGTTCTGCAGAGAGATCTGCACATCTGGACCCATGGGCTGAGACCAATGGTTGTGAGGTTTAACCAGGCCAAGGGCTGGGTCCTGCACTTGGGTCACAACAGCCACTGGGGCAGAGTGGCTGGAAAGTTCCTGGTGGAGAAGGTCCTGGGGGTAAACAAGAGCTGAACATCAGCCCAAGTAGCCAAGAAGGCCAATGGCACATGGCCTGCACCAGCCACGGTGGCCACAGGACCAGGGCAGTGCCTGTCCCCTGTGCTGGGCACATCTCAAATCTTGTGAACAGTTTTGGGCCCCTCACTACAAGAAAGACATTGTGGGGCTGCCACATGTCCAGGGAACGGAGCTGAGGAAGGGGCTGGAGCACCAAGAGCAGCTGAGGCAGATGGGGGGCTCACCCTGGAGGAAAGGAGGCTCAGGGGGGACCTGCAGCCAGGTGGGGGTTAGGGAATGAGGGACAGCACAAGAAGAAATGGCCTCAAGCTGTGCCATGGGAGGTTTAAGTTGGATATGAGGAAAAACTTCTTCACAGAAAGGGTGGTCAGTGCCCAGCACAGGCTGCTGAGGGCAGTGGTGGAGTCACCACCATCCCTGGAGGGATTTAAATGACATGTGGTTGCGGCACTTGGGGACCTGGGTTAGTGCTGACCTTGGCAGTGCTGGGTCAATGGTTGGACTCAATGACCTTGAAGATCATTTCCAACTAAAAAATTCTATGATTCTATGAAATGCTATTAAAACTATGTTATCAACCTTTTATTAGTATCTTCCCATCTGGTAATGGAAAAAGTTGCACCCCTGACTTGACAGAAAACTAATCCCAAGCCTCTCCCCTTCCCTTCCCAGGGATTGTTTTTCAGGCCCACCAGTAAATTAATCTGGCTTGAGCACACAGCATGAACAGCAGAGCTCTCACACAGGACAGGGCAGGGCAGAGCAGGACGGTTCTCTCAGCTCTGACTCGCAAGGAATTTGTTTTAACTAAGCTAGAAACCCAAGGGTTAGTTACAGTCTATCTGCAGGGCCTGAATTTTATTGTAAAGTATGGTTAAAACGAGGAGAAAGTGTTGTTTAAATGAACCTGTGCTACTGTAGAGATCTAATGTGAATGTTAAAAAAAAGGCTTCTAAAAACAGGAACCACGAGAAGAATACTTTAAAGTACTGCAAATCCTTGAAAAATCAAGTTTACCAGCATATTAAAATGAGAAGCAAAGTCTTGTGTAACAGTGTATCCTTTAACTCAATGCACTTCCAGGAGAAAACTGAATTTAAAAGAATAATCTATATAAAGAAGTATGCAATGCTAAGCCTGTTACCTACAGTGCACACAAATAACTACGAGATGATTCATTCTGAAAAGCTCACCAAGTCCAATTAATTTTGTGTCAAGCCTGATCCCATCCAAGAGGTAACACTCCCTAAAATGTTATGAAACACACAGCAAAGATGCAGTACATTTGTATGTACATTAAAGTTTTATCTACTGTTGCTCTCCAGAGCTCCCAGCCCATCAGGCTGGGTTGGTGCTCACTCATTTTGTACCAGAATCCACAGCACAGAGCTGCTACAAATGAAGAGTCACAAGCAGTCTGGGAACTTGAGCTGTCATCAAAAATCAGTTTAAAATCAGGAAAGGCCTATGGAGTGTCTGCTTCACATCACTTATCTAACCAAAGATGACAAGGGATGAGGGAAAAACCCTGCCATTTCACAGATGTGAAACATAACAGTGAAAAATTGACACAGAGAAGAGGTATCACAGCTAACTAATGAATATAGACCAAGTCCCAAAAGATTAAATGTAAGGTCACTTTATCTCTCAATTACAAGTTGGAAATAATCAGACTGGCCTCCACAGTTTCAATGGCCTTACCACAGGAGTTACCTGGCATGGCATCCTAAGAGAATGAGCACAAACAAAATAGGGGTGGGAGTGGTGGTGAGAATTTTAGAAATACAGAATCAACAGCAAGAGTAGAAAAGATTTAAAAATAAATTAACAAAAAAAAAAAAAACCAACAAAGTAAAAGGAAACAAAAGGCTCAGTGCTTGATACTGACAGAGGGGAGAAAACCTCTCAGAAATAAACAGCTTGTAACAAAAAGTAAATAATTCACGGCCCAGGCTGGATGGGGGCATGTGCTGGTCATATGTTCAGTGTGTGTTACTGGCACCACTCCCCAGCATGTTCCATGTTGTAATGGCTGAAACATCCCCAGCTGAATGTGCTGCCTTCAGGGACGACATGATCTGGGCAGCCCTGACGAAACACACACCACTCCACACGAACTCAGGCTAATTTTGGCTCCCAGGTTATTTCTCCATACTCCAAACAATGCTTTGCTTGGCACTAACTCACTTCAAGGCTTATATTAAATATAACCAGTGGTAGTGCGAAGCAACCTTTAGAAGCAGCAGGCTCAGTTTATCTAAGATTATATAAAATGACTTCTGTGGTGTCTGTGGCTCCTGGAGGCCACTCTGTGCACATTTAAACTGCTCAGCACCTCTGAGGCTGTGCACAGCTCCTCTGTGCACTCAGCACCTCAAACACAGCAATAAACAACGATGCCACCATGGCCTAGGTGACAGTGAAAGGCAATGGTGATGTTTTAATACTCCAAAACATGTGGGAAAAAAACCTGATTCAGATGGAGTTCAAATATGTGACTTCAAACACTTCTGTCAAAGCTGTACAAAAATGCTGCTTCTGCTGCTGCCACAGGATCTTTTGGGGAAGGATCACCCCCTCTGCTGCTCAAATCAGCCCCTTCTGCACCCAATATTAAATCCATTCACTTCCTCTTTAATGCCTATCATGGAGTATTTTCCTTTTAAATACCCCAGAGTGATTGTTCTTTCCTCTGTATTTTTGTATTAAATCATTACCTGCACAAGTCAAATCCTGTCTCCTTTTAGAACATCTTTAAGAGGGTTATTCTAATGACTTAAAGATGGCGTGAACCATCACAAGTATCTAAGGACCTTTCCGATTTAAAAATAAAAGTCTCCCTCATTGAGTGAAGAACTTGCTAAGTCCAGCTCATTTCTGTGTCAGAGACTGTCAATATGTTCTCAGTCAGCAATTTATTTACCACAAAACATCCCTAGGAAAACAGAGGGTAGTTGTATATATTCCCTTCTTTACATCTCCTGGGGAAAGCTGGAACAAGCAGCTCCCATAAAAACAAAACAGTCACAAGAAGGACAGAACTGTGCTGGTGAAACACAGCCAGTAACCAATGCTTGTCTCCCTAACCAGAGCCCAGGGATGTCCCAGCTGATGTGTAATGTCACTGCAACAGGCTCCCAAACCCCCTGGGCCTTACCTACATTCACCTAAGAGTAATTAACCCTAAGCTACTTAGACCTTCCAGATAAAGATTTTTACTAGAAGAACAAGAAAACCACCAAATGCTGTAATATCAAAGGTTGTTGCAAAAAGAACAAGTTGCAGAAACAAGAGTTTCCTTGGGGATGAGGCACACCAACAGCTTTCAGGAAAAAAATGGAATCAGAGTCTGAGTATGATGAGAATTACTAAAAACACACCCTGCCTCCCAGACCAAGAGACCCAGATCACACATTCCTACACTGCCATCTCCCAGCTTCATTTCCACAACATCAGGATTTGTCTTTTCTTCATTTCCAAAGCTGTGGAAAAGCCTGACTTTTACAACCAACATTTTTGATTAAACCACCTTACTCAGTTTTCTTCTCCCTGTAGTCAAAGTCACACTCTCCCACACTCTGGTTAATTTGTATTCCATGTAACCATGCTTTCCTGCTCTTCAGATGAAGCTCAATTATTTTATGGCACACTTTTCAGCAACACTGCAGCTAACTCAAAGAACACACATAGACAAATACAAATAATCTTTCCTTCAGCTACTATTAAACCAAAACAACTTGAAAACACTACCCCTAAACTTAAAACTTCTACAGATTTTTATTTTATCCTTCTAGCTGAGGGTTGAATTATTTATATTCAGATGCTTCTTTGACTCTTTTGCAAGGCTTGCATGCTTCTTTTCTTTAAAGGCTTCAAACCACCCATTTTGCTGATAGCCCTAGATAAGAGTGAATAACCCCACGTAAGAATCTTGAGTACTTACTAGTCCACAGCAGACCAAACTTATTTATAGCTAAGTAGCAAGCTGGGGTTAGTGATCTCTTCCAGGCTCAACAACCTTGCAACCTCAGAATAACCACCCCATAAAACAAGCAGGGCTATTTCACTACTGACAGGAAAGTCAACATCTGTGTACAAGGGTGTGCTGGCAGATGAGTGCTCTGGCTGCCAGCACTGCAGGAGACAGCAAAAGCCATTCATAACAGGCCAAAATTCATGAAGGAAATTTAAAATCTTCATCAGGAGTTGCTTTGAATTTACCTTGTGTGTTTAAACAGAGAAAGGTGGAAGGATCTGAGCTCTCCTCCCAGGTGCAAATGGTTTTTAATTTTATCTTGTGAAGGTTTAATAATTAGTGCCAATTTTTTCTGAGGTAATATTCCCTATATCCTATGATGCAGTTAAGGAAAAATTACTATATGAGAACACAGCATCTCAGGCTACCAAAAAAATCTCAAAAAAGAAAACAAAGGAAAAAATAAAGAAAATAGTATCTTTTCAAAAGTTCTAACAGAATTCTGGCAGAATCTCAGTTCTAATGACGTTGTGTTACAAAAAGGGTGAATATTCACAGACTAGTTGCATTTCTCAGCTTTATGGGAAGAGTAATATCAGGAAAAGGTTTTAAAAACAAAGGCTTGAATTTCAATTTAAGAGGATAAACAAACAACTGAAGTTCTCCTGTGGTTTTTACCTATTGCATCTCCTTCCTGTGCTGCCACACGCGCCCGTCACGTGGACATTTTAACTGAAACACTGTGGTTTCCAGGTCCTAAATGTCTGTGTTAATTATCAATATCTAGAAAGCTGAATAATTCTGTACCCAACCACAAACTGTACAGCCCACCCTACACTGAGACTTCAGCCCTGCATTCATTTCAGAACCTGCATTCCCAGCAGAGGGGAACCACCTCTAACTGCTGCATTTGCTGTTTCACCCTGATACAGCTGCAAAAGTGGTGCCAGGATCTTGATGGTGTCATTGAGAGTAGGGCTGCATGAGGATGTATTTCATCATTCTATGAGAATCTTAGCGCCCAATCTAGTAATTTTAATAAAGTTCAGAATAATTACACCCTCTTCAAAGCAGGATTTTTGTAGCATTTGAACACAAAGTCAGTGTTTGCCTAGCAGCCCCTAATGCTACTGAAGGCAAAAACGTTCAGTAATATGAAAGGGCAGAGAGGACCAAACCACCAACCCCCTCTACCTGATAAAAAAACCTCCTGGGTCAGACCACACAAGGGCTTTGGCTGGTTTCTCCAAAATAAGTGTACTGAGTGATGGCCATGTCAGGCAGATCAGACAGAAACACCTCCAGACCCTTATCTGAGCCTAACCCAGCCACACCCAGGACATCCACACACCCAAGGAAAGAAAACAACTCACTTCCTTGAACATCTCTTTGCTTAATGCATTATTTACTGCTTCCATCTGTGGAAGTGATAAACAGGGTTTTGCCTGATGATCATTTAAGTAACTCACTCTTACCAACCTCTGTCAGCATCCAAGCCCACCAAACACTGCACAGAAATGAAGGCTGGTATTTGTTACCGTCTGCTCCTCCTGCAAGGATGTTTTTCCTGAAATGCTGCACCTCAGCACCCCTGGCAGGGCTCAGAGTGGAGGTGAGCAGGCAATTCCATCAGAGCAGGAAGCCCCTGCACAGCTACTTCCAAACCTGCTAGCCAAGTAGTTTTGGAAGGCTGGATCAACTCCACTGAATTATGATGATTTTTCCTTAGATGGCACTCTGGATTTGCTGTCCCGCATAAAGAAGCAAAAGCTCTCTCCGAATCACACCTCTGTTTGAGATGTTCCTACAACTTATCAAGCTGAGGCCCTCAAAAGACACCACAGGAAAACCAAATCACACGGGAGCTACCTGAATTGTCAACTTCAGCACATTCATGTATTTCCTGAAAAAGCACCATCCCATACATGCAGCCCCTGCAATGAAGACATGTAAAAGACAGCGAAGTTTTTACAATTATCTTCAAAATAATGCTTTCCTTTCAGGCAGTCCATACAGAATGCTGCACAAATTCTAATCACTCACCTGCCTGCCTTACAGATAGAGAAGTCTTTGAGATAAAAGGGCTTTTTTTGGGACCCACACACACTACAAACAAAAACCACATATAAAAATTTTTAAAATACCATTTACCTGCACTATACCCTTATGTTCAATTTTCCCTAGAGTTTGTAACTCCACTACTGCACAATACACCAGCAATTGGACTGGTGACCTGTGGAGCAAAGCCTGGATTTAGGCAGGAGCCAGGCTGATTTAATATATGGAATGCAGACCATACACTAACTCTGTCCTCTGCTATGAGATGATCCACAGCCAAGGAACCCATACCCCTTTTTCTCTCATGTTTTCTCTGTGTATTCACATTTACAGAGAGATAAAGAGAGCCAGAAAGCACAGATTAACCAAAAGTATGATACCATCAATTATGTCAGCATCCTGTCTACTTAAGGTTAATCTTTTAATTTTATTTTTTTTAACATACTCCTTTACCAAAAGGCATGCTGTCTCAAGAACTTCTAGGATTGAAAGATTTTTACATTACATTGCAAGTGCTTTTTTAGTACACCAAAAATCCTTTTGGTCTTTCACTGTTTCAAATCTTTCTTTCCTTTCAATTTTTATTTCACATAGCACAAACAGCTCCTATAACTGCAACTCCTTACTGTACAATTCCACAAGTCCCAGCCAGCTGACTGCTGCCCAAAGTCTGTGCAGGCCCACCATGTACTCCAGTGCCTGCCAGACCTCTCTGTGAGCCACTTCAATGCAACAGCAAAGCACCCAAAAATAGCAAAAAAAGCAGAGAGCAGCAGCATCTGAACATCTGATGAGCTCCAAGGCCAGCCCAACCTGCACCAGGAGCACTGCAGAAAACAGAACCTTCCCTCCTGAGCTCCACTGCAGCAGCAGTGAAACCGTGGATTAGCTCAGATGTTCAAAGTACAGCCCAATTTACCAAAATGTGAGATCCCAGATTGTTCTGAATGACACTTCCCCAATGAAATACCCAAGTCTGAGACTCCTTACACTACATTAGGTTAATGATCATATTTCTACTAACAATTGTATTGCTTCTCAGGCTCAACCCTTAAACTTGAGATGATCTTAATCTTCCATCTTTCCTCAAGTCTCCCAGCTCACCCTTTCACCTCTCTTCACACAACTACAAACCCCAGAATATCCTGTCCATGTTCTAAAGCAAAACACCTTGGGCCTGTGTCCTCATCTCTCCCATGTATAAAGTGAATTCCCCTCTCCCATTTTTCTCATCTCTGTGGGGTGTGATGCTAATATCTGCATTATATACAATGATATACAATTGTATATATAATTGTATATATATATATATAAAAATTGCATTGTGTATATATATAATATTTATCTGTCTAATACTACAGAAGTTTATAAACTACATGGCTAGGCCTTGTCTGTTCAAACTATATTCTGGCTAGAAAACCCAAATATGTCCAGAGGACAACACAAAGTGATAAATTATTTTTTTCCCTGTATTCTCAGTCTTAAAAAAACAAAGAGAACATTAAAACAAACAAACAAAAGCTAGCTGTGTTTATATCCTCATAAACAATCAGACTTTTACCTTACAGTAGTAAAACATGCATTGTACATTGTGCTAAGCACCAACATTTCAGCTACAGCTTTTGGAGGAAACTGATGTTTCAAAGGAAATTAATCTACTTTTTCCCAGCTGTGACAGGGAAAAAAGGAAGCCAAGAAGGAAAAGAGTAGGCAAAATACCTGCTCCCATGCTGGAACACATCAGTGAAAACCAGAATTTAAAAAGAACTTCTATCGATAAATTATATCATCCACACCATTTCTGAAGCAGAACCATATATTTAATCTTCATTTAAGTAATCAAAAAACTTGAAGTTCACTACAAGATGTAAAGACCTTTTCCATTATACATTAGTCTGATTTCTTATCAAGACAAGAATTAAGTGGCTTATAGCCCATGAGGTGTATTTAAGACTTACTCCAAGAAAAAAAACTTTCACAGAATCACTTTATATTACACAAAAATTATGTCTTATATTGAGCTGTATCTAAGACTCACTCAAAGAACAAAAACTTTCACAGAATCACTTTATATTACACAAAAATCATCTCTGAAACTGTACAGTGTCCTCCAATATGAAGAGCATGGCATAGTGAACAAAAGCATCAACAGTGTGAGAACACTACTGGCAAGTGGAAATAAACAAATATCCAACTGGATGTTTGATGCTTTAAAAGTAATTTTAATTTCAAACCAAAACAAATATTGACTCTCTGTTAAAACACACAATCAAATGGTCTCTTGCTACAACCCCATGACAGTTTATTAAAAAAGACTTGCAGAGGAAGTAAAGAAGCTTCAGCTTTGCCTCCTGGAACCCTAAGCCATGACAAGTCACCCAGGCACACCTGCTCTGCACTGGGGCTTATTTTTGATATATTTATATCAAAATGTATATATTTATTTTTGATATAGTTAAATATATTTATATATATAAAGGGTTATTTTTGATATATTTATCAGAGGAAGATGGTGAGAGAGATATCCCAGCACTCTCGAAAGCAACACAGCTTCATCCAAACCTTGACAATTTAGTTTACAGCCTCTGCTTTCACACCTGTGTGTGACCCATTAGAGAGCCTTTAGTTCTCTCATTCAGCCTCATAAAAACCGACCTGCACCAAGCCAGCCACCCCACAGTCCTTTTGAATAAACAAACATACTGAACCCCTTTTGTCCCCCACTCTTTGGGACTTCTTCCAGCCTCCAATTCTTCTTAGCAACCCTCCACTGAAATCCTTGCAGTTTTGCAAGATCCTTTACCACAGATTTGATTCCAGAATGATGTGAAGCTCCAGCAGCAGCTGCCACTCCCCAGTTTCCACAGAGTCACCACATCAGTGCCTGGACACATCATCTCAGAACAGCATCTCATGATCCCTCTGCAGTCATGGCTTTCATTCTACTGCTGATTTTCAGAACGGTTTTCCACCCTATAGTTCTGCTCTCTGTACTTTTACAGATGTCATCGTTTTGAGGTTTTTTAAATTGATTCATTCTATTTTTTTGTCCTCATTATTTGTGGAGACAATGTTTACAACACTGTAAATATTTATCAGTAATTGCATTTGTGCCAGATCACCACAAAAAATCCAGTAGTGATCAGGTATTTCTACTCGTGATTTAGCACTAAGCTGCACATTATTCTAACCCTGTGCATCACATTATTCCAACCAGCCGGTGTATTAAATATTTATCAGTAACTGCATTCACTCCAGATCACCACAAAAAAATCCAGTAGTGATCAGGTATTTCTACTCATGATTTAGCACTAAGCTGCACATTATCCTAACCAGCCTGTGCATCACATTATCCTAACCAGCCTGTGCATTCCCTAAATTCTGCTGTTGGGATTACAGACATTTTTTTCAATATGGGATTGTAGTTACCTGAAGCACTTTATATAGTTACAGCTATCCCATCCCCAGAGAACCCACACGGACGAGGTGCTGAGCACTCTGATCCAACACTGAAGTCACTTCTGCTTTCAGCCAGGCTTTGGCTGGAGCTTCCTTTGGTAATTCTTAAAGTTAAGCCTTAAACCAGCACTGAATTAAAATTAATTCCAGTCAACTTTATACTAATTTTGTTCCACTTCATAACACCCTGATAATGACAGGACTCTGGCATTTTTACTTTACTGCTCTGGCTCTCCAAACCCTCAATTCCCTGCACATCCTTGGCCACAGCAGCTTCCTTGCTGAGGTCAACAGGAATGTTTGGATCAGCATGGACAGAAGTGTTTGCCAATCTCCTCATGGTTTTCATTTCATTTGCTGCACATGGACAAACACAAAGGTGCTGTGTTCATATTAATATTTATTGAGACACTCTGAAATTTTGAATACTGAACATTTTCCTTCCAGCACACACAGACCCTGCTTTGTCCAAGGTTCTGCTTGGCAGTACCTGAGAGGACAGAGCAGCACGTGCAGGGCCTGCAGCAGAATCACACAAACACCCGCAACTGTGAAAAAACAAACTCCAACCATGCACAGACCTTCTCATGCCCTACAAAAAATGATGTGTCAAAAAATTTGCACCAGCTCTGCAACTCACTGAAGTCTCAGCTCCCTTCAGTGAGGGAATCTTGAACTGGAGAATGGAACATTTATTTCCTGTACCATCCAAAGTGAAATAGCTGCAGAATAAATATGGTTCCTCCCCTCTGACTGCTTTATCTAGGTCAAAAAACTCCTTAAAGGCAGGAAGTCGCAGGAAACAAATGTCACTACACATCAACTTTTTATCATGAAAACAAGCAAGGCAGCAGATAAACCCACCACCTTCCCAGGATTTCAGCACAGACAGCAGCTTATTAGTGAACTGTTGTGAAAAGTCCTTCTAACTGCAAAGGCCATGGTCTCACACCACATGACAAATACATGGTTTTCTTTGAAACTATATTTTCCCTGTATTTTTCATTATTTTATATAAGTTAATGGGACTTGAGATGTCTTGAAGAGTTGCTGCATTTACTGAAAAATACAGCAAATGAGAAGCATCATCTTATTTTGAACAGCTCAGGCATGACTGTAAATAACCTTTTGCTTTGTCCATGACAATTGCACATGCTGAAAAAAATAAAAAGAAAAACCCAACAGCAGCAGAACTCCTCCACAGCAGAATTATTCTCTAAAACATATCTCCCTTCATGAAGGAATATTTGCAAGACAGTGCTTTTACCTAATTATAAGCAAATTAATAACACACATTTATTTTGAAAAGACAGGGTGAAAGATTAACTTATTTTCTTTATTAGTTCATTTAACTTACTACTTTTGCTATTGATTAAGTGTATCATCCCACTCAAACATGGCACCTTGGTATTTTGATTTAATCAATGCAAAGAGTTATTTAATTTGCCCATCTCCAACCTCATTATTAACTGAAGTAAAAATCTCAAAACTCTCTTGCAACAGCAGATTCTTGGAACAGACAGTTTTAACACTGACTTTGCACCTTTAAACCAAAATGATACGAATCTTGCTTCTGTCATAGAAATTTACAGGAAATTTACAGACTATAAAGTTTGTAGTATTTCATAGAATTACACAAAAAATCTACTTCCTCCTATAGCTACCTACAGATGTAAGAACATTTGTAGCATCAGTAGAATTGGGTAAGGATGTTTCATATACATAGCAATCATACCAAGAGAAAAACCATATGGAGTGCAAATTAATCCAAATATAAACTGTTTAAGCTTTGCCTCAATTACCTGATTGGTGCCTGACAATTTGCAACATTGCTTTATTAATAAAATTTTTTTAAAAAATCACTCAGAAGGTGTGTGTAATTGAGAGGCAAATATGAAAAAAAGAGATGACAGAAACAACTGTAACACAAATTATTACTATAGAAACTTCCCGCTCATCTCTATTTTCATTTCAAATCATATGTGCTCTACCTTCCTCCTACACTCCTTTTCAATCAGATCTGCTAAAGTGAGAACACTGCTTCTACTGAGCTTGACATTTGCAAATCCTACTTTAAAGTAACCAAAAACCCACCTATAAACACAGCCCTGCTGACCTTATTAGTCACTATAGCACAGGACCAGTAAATAAAAGTTTCTGGAGTCTCAGTCTGTCAAGTCACAGCCAAATCCAACGTTCCTTGTTTCATGTTCTGAGGTAATTTGTAATTGATAGTTTTAATACAGCTGGTGTGGGGCTCCAAACACACCTCTGAACACAAATCAGGCCCAAGGTCTCCCCAGCTTTCAGGCAGCTGTCACCCTGAGGAGCTGCCTCTCTCAAAAGTGGTGGCAGGGAAGGGAGAAAGCAGGTGCCCCATGGCCAGAAGGACTGACAGCACTCTGTCAGTACAGCAAAATATATTCAAACCAATTCCTTGAAGCATGTCTTTTGTTTGATTGCTCAAAGTATCTAACTGTTTATTCATAAGAAAACCTTCAGAACATAAACCATAACCCAAACCCAAGCAATGCATGTTCTGAGGTAATTTGTAATTGATATTTTATTTGTAATTGATAGTTTTGTTTGTAATTGATAGTTTTATTTGTAATTGATAGTTTTATTTGTAATTGATAGTTTTTTAACTGGTGTGGAGCTCCAAACACACCTCTGAACACAAATCAGGCCCAAGGTCTCCCCAGCTTTCAGGCAGCTGTCACCCTGAGGAGCTGTCCCTGTCAAAAGTGGTGTCAGGGAAGGGAGAAAGCAGGTGCCCCATGGCCTGAAGGACTTACAGCACTGCAAAATATATTAACACCAATTCCTTAAAGCATGTGTTTTGTTTGATTGCTCAAAGTATCTGTTTATTCATAAGAAAACCTTCAGAATACAAACCATAACTCACACCCAAGCAATGCATGTTCTTCCTTAGCTACCATGGAACACTACCCAAGGAAATGGCATGATCCTTTCACCTCCATGTGACATGTAAAGCCAAACCACAGATGTTTCCAGTGAGAAATTTCCATGGAGCACATGTACAGTCACAGCTCCATCCACACAGACATCACAGCTTTGCACATAATTTAAGTAACTGCAATTAGATGACAGAAGAAAGTGCACTGATATATTTGAGGCTCTTTACAATCTGTTTTCTGGGTGGGTAACACTGAACAGAATAAAGTTTTCCAAAGAATTGACTCAGGGAATAGATATACTTGATCCTTGTTCAGAATCGACCAGCTTTCATCATCAGGAGAACTTCTACTGCTTAAAGGCAGCAATAACCCCAGCTTGTAGCTCCAGACTACAACACCAAGCTAAAATTATTGATTCAGCCCTCTGTATTACCAGGAGGAAAACCAGAGGAATACAAACAAATTAAATTTTAGTTTTCAGCTACACAGGTTTAATTTAGGATTAGTCAGTGAATGTGAAGCTAAAGTAAAACGTATTTGATGTCATTTACTGTAAGAGCACCCACACTTAGTAATGTAAAGAAGTCTGCAGAATGAATGACAGAATGGGAGAATTATTTACTGTCTCTTACTATAAAAGAGCTTCAGTTGGATCAAATGAAATTACCAGGCATCAGGTTCCAAAAACTCAGCAAAAAGAGGTATTTTTCCCAACATGGGCTCCAATTACTTTGCAGAATTTACTATCCAAAGACACTGTGGATAGAGGAGGTTTACCCAAACTCAACTACTAAAAAAAAAGAGAGAGAAAAATGCAAACAATAAATTATTTTAACTCAAAAAGAATTTAACTCTGACTTTGGATCCAAAAGAACAACCAAGCAAAACACAACTATTTGTATTAATCAATTTTTATGCTCCTTCCTGGGCATCTGCTACTGACCACTCCTGAAGGCAGGTCATGGACTAAATGCATCTGTGATCTGACTTAAAAATGCTGCTCCTATGTTCATGGCATCTTGTTTATGAATCACAAATTACTTCCACAAAAGCAAAATCAAAAGTAATGATTAAAATACAAAATCTATGGGTTTGTCAAAATGAGTAAGACTGCCTCAGAACAGTGAAGTCCAAAATGTCCTGAGTTCTGTGAATTCAAATGCACAAAGCACATCCCAGAAACCCAAAAATCAAACCAAAACAAAAGCACTCCTTCAGAGCAAAGCTGTACCCAGAAGTCTGTCTGTTTTTCCAGCTGTATCAGTTACATCTGTCTGGAATCCTGCCTCTCCAAAAGCTGGACACAACAGCTCTGACAACAACCGCTGCTCTGCCCAGCACAAAAGGTATTTTTCCAGCCAAGCACCTCAAAAGCAAATATTGATGTTATGATTTACCTAGCAATATATCCAATCAATGCTTTCACTGAAGGCAAGGAAATTCCACAGGCAGCAAATGAAAGCAATTAAAAAACATGAACTTTAGGAACGGGAGAGGCACAGTCTGTGCATCTCAAAGGCGGCTGTAGAAATATTAATTCCTTGTTTTGATCTGGGTGTCTTGAGCAGGACCCTCTGCAATCTCCTTCATCCCATGTGTGCCATGACATTGACAGGAGAGCTCCTTGCTGGACACACTCAAAAATGGCTTTTTTCTCCCCACCCCCACTTGATTCATCTCACAAGACGACAGCTGGTTTGTACATACACAAGTAGGGATGGGAGTCTGTCAAGAACTGCAAAAACAAAAACACACTTCCCACTGCTATTACCTCCTGCTTGATAACTTCAACATTTGAATTGCCAGTGAGGCTTCCAGGGAGGCATTAAAAATAGCAACCAGAACACTTATCTTAAGGCACAGTAATTCCATGTTTCATGACATTTCTATCTGCAGAAAAAAGATGCCTTTATTACAGGTAAGTGTATACTCTAACGTTAATAATTTAATTTCCCCAGATGTTTAAAATGTGAGTTTTGCAGGAGACTATCAAGGTGTATTTCTGTTTTTTCCTTCAAAAAACAGGGAGTTCATTAACATTATTAATGCAGTCAAATTTAAACATTGTGCTGAAACAAAAAAAGGCCAAGGACACTGGAACTACATAAAATTATTAGTGACAAGCAAATAAGACATTTCAAGTCTGTAAGAGTGTTGTACTTGGCCCCTTTTAAGTCACTATTAATCAGACAAAACAGAGATGGACCCCCCCATTCTTGGTTTCCAGGATCACTTAAAACCAAACAGAAGGAACAGGCCACCCTAAATTTTTTAAACTTCACCTGCCATTAAAATTTCCGATGATTGTGAAGTCATAGGCAAAGCATATTTATTACTGGCAACAGAGGAGGATTAAAGAACAACAAAAATAGATCTGGTGATTACTTGAGCTGGAGGTTGGCAATCATCAATCTTGAGCTCACACCAAAACCACTTTCTTTCCCATCACACTTCAAGCATTAATTAATGTTTACATTATACTGAAGTAAGTTTGACTCTTAAAATCCAGGAGACCACCTTCAGTGTGACCAGTTAAATCTACAACAAAACTCAAAAACAGGACTACAAACAATATCAGTCATCAGCAAGCCACAGTAAGGACTTCCTAAAAGGAGACACAGTACCTTGAATTTGCCTGAAGACCACTGTTCAAATAAAACAGCTTTGCAAATAATGAAACTACTATTTCCCCATTCATCCCCAGCAAGACTCGTGCTTTAGAAACAGGTTTATTTTTAATAAAGCAACAAAGTAGCAGCTGCTGTTAATCACCAGTGTAACTCTGGGGCTGCAGACTCTTCCTGCCCTCCAAGGTGATGCTCACCCCCCTCCATGGTGGCTCCAGCTCCTGGCCAGGGGCATCTTTTATTTACTGGCCCACATCTCCAATTTGTAACCAGGAGATAACCACTTCCAGCAGCCCTGGGAATGGTGTCACCTCTGAACACAGCAAATGCCAGTTCCTGCACCACCACCCACGTTCATCGGTGAAGAAATTTTAACTACACACAACTTTTCATCATTGTTCCATGAAAAAGTGAGACAAAAAATCCTTCTGAATCTTCTTTCCACTTGAAAAGCGACACTGATGGAAGGAACTAGAATAAATTACAAATCAGTGGACAGCATGAAGAAGTACTTATTTTTTCCTCTTTTAAATGTTTCCTCAGGTAACATTTAAAAAAATGTTACTGACTCAATTACTCCAACTAATTCCAGGCTGTTTGAAATCAACACAGATCATGCACAATTGTGCTTACAAATAGTATATTATACTGCAGTGCTTATAAAGAAGAAAGTATTTGATCTACATTTCATAAAGGTGTTAGATTAAAATACAGATTAACCACATGCCAAATAATTATTAATATCAAAAGCAGAAAGCAAAAAGAGAACTGACAGTTAAAGGTCAAACAAGTCCTCCAACTACATTGAGGACTACACACTGGCACTGTTAAAGCCCTTCAGAATGAGCATTTCCTAGAAAGCAGCAAGGTAAGACAATTTGATTTTCACAGAGAAACCAGGTGACAAAACTAACATTAGGCCGACAGAGCAGAAAATACACACCATCAATGTCCTAAACACAGTTTAAAAGCTCATAGGGCATTAAGGCTGTGTCACTGATGCCATGTGCTTTATAAAGGCTTAGCACTCGTAACGTCTGAGCTATTTCTTAGTCAAGGAAGCTAAAATACACTGAACCAAAACACTTTCACTTTTCCTACATGTGACTCCTCAGAGCACAGATCACTTATTTACAGTTCAACACAGCCATAAATGTCGGGGGCAGGCCTCACGTATTGCCCTAGAAAATCATTTTGCACAGACAGTTAATGTTTGCTAATAGCAAAGGAATGTATTACCGTTTAAAACCTCTTAATACATTTGCTGTCACGTAACGAAAACATTTTAAAACGCTAAGGCCAGCAGAAGCATTTCACGTGGATGATTCAGTTTACCCATCAGAATAAACGTTCAAATTAGGCAAAGCAGCAGAAACTATCACCAAAACCAGAACAACCCCCGGGTTGTGCCAAAGCACCGAGGGGGCTGCAGGACTCCCCCAGCCAGCCCGGGGCCGTGCAGAACCGCCCGGCCGGTTCCCCTGACACCCGCGAGCAGCGCTCGGGCTGTGCCCGGTTCTGTTGGGCAGCCCGGGGCCGCTCCAGCCCGCGCCGGGCGCTCCGTGCGGGGGAAGGACACGGCGGAGGGCACGGCGGCGGTGCCGGGCGGTGCCGGCGGAGGCGCGGGCAGGACGGGGCCGCTCTCGCCTGTCACACGCCATGTGCACCCGCGGCCTCCGGCGGGCCCCGCAGCGCCGGCCCCGCGTACTCACACTCGCGGCAGCTGCAGCGGCGGCGCCCCGCGCCGCTGGAACACGCCGTCCACGAACACGCCGTTCTTGCCGAGGCAGCGCAGGTAGAAGTCGCCCCCCGCTCCGCCCGCCGGGTCTCCCTGCGGCGGGGGCGGCGGCCCGTCCGCGCCGGCCGGCGGCGGCGGGGGCGCGGCGGTGAAGATCTCGAGGTGGCGGCGGGAGATGAAGCTGGAGTGGCCCATGCTCACGTCCACCGAGCCCTGCGACGAGTTGCGGCCGATGGTCACCGAGCGCTTCTTCATGAGGTACTCGAACTCCCGGCCCTCGAGCCGCGCCACGGCCGCCGCCGCCGCCGCCGCCGCCATCTTAGCGAGGGACGAGCGAGGCGCGGCCCCGCCCGCACCGGCCCCGCGCCGGCCCCGCACACAGCAGGGAACGGGGCCGCGCACCCGGCCCCTGACGCAGCCACGCGCTGATTGACAGCGCGCGGGGCCAATGCGCGGCCCGCACGCCCATGGGGCTACGGCGGCGCGGCCAATGGCGAACGGCGCCGGCCCCGCACGTCCGAGGGTCGGCGCACGAGCGCAGGGGCGCGGCCCGGAAAACGCGGAGCGGAGCCGCGCGCGGGGAGCGGGGCGGAGCTGGCCCGGCGGCACCTCCCGCCCGCCGGCCGTGAGGGGAGGAGAGGGACGGGAGGGGAGGAGAAGGACGGGAGGGGAGGGACGGAGCCGGCTCCGGGACGGCTGCCCCTGCCAGCCACCGGCCCCCGCACCCCCTGCCCTCCCTCTCGGCCACCTGCAGCCTCCGGCGAGGAGCCGGGCCCCGCACCTGCCGTCCGCAAGCAGCGCCCTCAGGAACGGCACCGGGCGCGGGGGGAGAGGGGGAAGAATGGAATAAATAGAAATAGACGAATAGTGCTAGAGGGTGAGCAAGAACCACTAGGAGAGTGCTGGGTAACTGCTCAAATTCAGCCTCAAAAGACCGTATTATTAACAAATGATAAAAATAAAACTAAAACAAAAGTTTGATCTGACAGCCTTGTGAGGGTGATGTTAAACCTGAGGGTAACTCCGCATTGTCAGAGTTCTGTAACATCCATGGAAAATCAGCAGAGTGTTTCAAGTGCCCAAGTTCCAGGTAGGGCAGGCTGTGTCTGTGCACACAGCTCGGCTCAGCCCCAGGTTTCTCAGAGGAACCGGGGCACAAGGAGCGAGTGACCTGACACAGCACCAGACACGAGTGCTGGGTGTCACTGCTCCGAGGGCACGGCACACGGGGGGAATGGCACAGGTAACAGCATGGAAACACTCAGTGAGGACCCACAGCATGGGTTGGACTGGAAAATGGCACAGGCTACCAAAAAAGATGGCATTAATTTTACACAGTTCAACACATACAGCATCTACAATGAAAATATTTTACCTGATCCAAATACTCATTGTTACACGGACAAATACAGCATCTGCAATAAAATATTATACCTGGTCCAAATACTCATTTTTACAGGGACCAGGTATTGTCAAAACAGAAAAGTAAACAGTTAAAGACGTTTGGCTATAAACTGTGAAGAGGGTGCTAAAATGTATTCATGCTTATTTACCAACATATGCACTGCAAACATGTCACCATAACAGCTCCATAACCTCCCCATGGTTTGCTGAGAAAAGGGTTGTGTTGTTTAGGGTTTTTACAGTACAGAAGCTCACAATTATTTATTAATAAAAGTAACTGCCCAGAGGCTGCCCAATCCCCAGGTGTGTTCAAGGCCAGGTTGGATGAGGTTTGGAGCAGCCTGGTCTGGTGGAACTTGTTCCTACCCATGGCAGGGGGATGAACTTTAGGTCCCTTCTGACCAAAACCATTCTGTGAATTCAGAAGACATTAAACATTTTTACACTTGAGCCAAAGACCAGTCAGCCTGCTAACAAACATCCAGCCGTAAAGTTGAAATTGAAACTTTTGGGTTTGCACATTTGAGTCAACAGATCTTCAACTGTAGAACTCTTTTGTGAATGCTTAGGAACAGAATATGGTACCTGCTACCTGCAAAGTGATGGCAAACCTTAGTTTTACCCTTAGGATTGTATCAGTAATTTTATAGGCAGCTACAACATAATTCCATACTGGTTCAGTCCATTTACACAATCTCATATGCACAGCAGATGCAGTAAAATATAGCAACAGTTTAGAGCTTTGGTTTCTTTTACAGAAACTTTAGTTAAATCTTGCCCACACTTTGGTATTTAGAATCAGACTTTCTTCTATACCAACATATGTTTGGCACAGCAAATGTGGAGCATCAGAGAGGCAGTTATGACTCCCTGATTCTCAGCTTGTTTTTATCCCTTGGCTCTGCTGGCAACAGAAATGTTGTGCCTGCTTTGCTAACAATCGGTTTGGGATCCTGAAGGTCCTGCTGGCTGGAATTACCCATGGATTGCCATCTCCTAACACACCCCACGCCTGCAGAGGGAGAAAACTGGCAGAATGGGAGAGCAGCCAGGTGAATTTCCATCAGGCCAGCAGCACTTTTCACCACCCTGATGGTTGCTCAGTTTGCAGAACTCAAAGGCACTGCTGCTACTGCACCGTTATGTGAATCACAGCTTTCTTAATTTGTATTAATTCATTAATAACAAGCAGTACTGAATTCACAAAGCTGATACAAATCCTGTCCTGTTCATACAGAACAACACAGAGAACACAGACATGGAACGCTGAAGTTTTGCAATCTGTCTGCACTGAAATTTCTTTCCAAGGGTCCCACCATCAGCAGGCTGCTCTGTGGAAAGGAACTGAACACCAGGGGGGCTGTTTGTTTTTGCATGAGCAGC
Source organism: Camarhynchus parvulus (assembly GCF_901933205.1). NCBI lineage: Eukaryota > Metazoa > Chordata > Aves > Passeriformes > Thraupidae > Camarhynchus > Camarhynchus parvulus. Next base: position 8,853,102 of record NC_044588.1, read on the forward strand.
ACTGCAGAGCAAACACCAGACCCCATTGTGAGAAGCTCCATTCGTTTCAAGAGCACAACTGAGATCCTTCTGTCCACGTTTTTCTCAATTGGAGCAGATTTAGTCACTTTCTTTGTGATCACACAGCACAGGGACAGGTCACCCTGACCTGCCCATGTGCAGGTCTGTGCTGCACAGAGCAGGAACCAGAGCAGGTACATGTGGTGAACAGCTCACACTGACAGAACATTCTCTCTGTTCTGGGTCTCTGGGTTCCCCAAAAATCCACTTGTGGAACAAAACCTGGCCCTGATGTCAGAGCTGCACTGCAGATAATCCTCTTTCACACTTGTTTTTTCCCCTGCCAGCTGATTGAAAGCAAAAGGCCTTTTTCTCTGTCTGCCTTATATCCACCTTAACTATTCAGGACACAATGAAGCTCCTGACCAAAATTTAATCATCCCAACAAACTTCTGCAATAGCCACTGGCACTAAACAAGGTCTCAAAGCCCTTCTTCTATTTTTCTACTTCATGCCAAGTAACCCAATGTTATCCAGTCTCCACCATATTATGCAGCAGCATCTGACTGCATCACAGAAATGAAGCACCTGTATCACCTAATCTTAAAACAATCTGGCCTGAGGTTAATAGAAATGTATAAGTACCATCTAAGAGCTAATCCATTAATAGTGTTTTATGTGACCAATCTGCCTTTAAATGACTACACATTTTTAGATTTTTTCATTTTTCCTTGAAGCTCCTGCTGTAGCAACACAAGGGCATTCATTGACAGCTGCTTGCATTGCCATAGAATGAAGTTTTCTTTCTTATTACATGTGCCCTGTTCTGAGGGCTGTGAATGAGTGCAGCAGCTTCTCAAGATGCACATTTTCACAGATCCCAAGCACAGAGTACTACTAGAGGAATATGATGAATAATCAAGTAGATTAAGTGACCTTAATTGCTTGCTTTGACACAACCAGCAATTAAACAGCTTTTAAAAGCTATCAGGAGCTATCCATAACCTTTTTATTACAGCAAATGTCCAGGCTTCCAGTGAGATTTGATTTTTAGTAAACAAAATCCTACAAAGTTAATTGTCAGAACCACTTCACTAACATCCACGTGTGATATAACAAAATGAGCCCTCCAAATACCAGACCCTGTGCAACTGAATGAAGAAAGATTTCCCATATTAATATCCCTGCACCTCACAAGCACATTTTTCCTTTCCCAAGGTGAGAAGCCCCTAAGCAGTAACAGTTTCCTCCAGCAGAGCCTCAAACCCACAGCCACATTTTTGAGTAATCCCAGTAACTATCCTGGAGCTCTTCACATGCTTAAATTTAACAAGGTGTGTAAAACTTAGCAGGACTCGTGCTGGGATTTAGTCATTCTCTCACAAATGCATTTTGGTCAAGGGGAAAGTGTTAAAAAAGCACTGTGTAATTGCTGCAAAATATTGAAAACAGCAAATGGCTGGGATGGTGGGAAGCTCTCCAGCCACACCCAGCCAGTTTCTGAAGTGACTTTAATAATAACAGGAGAAAATAAACTGCTATACCTCAAATGTTAGCATTTTTTCCTTTATGGATGACTTTCACACCTCTTTAAGTAATAAAGCTGTAAAGTGCAATACTCTTTAAAAACCTAAGACATCCAGAAGAACACATTTTTTTTTTGTAGGAGGAACAGGGAGGAGGGCAAACACAGCTACCTGAGCTGCCACTTGTTAACGTGCTATTGACCTGGGAGAGAAGGGAAATGAGCACTGCACAAGCCAAAGCCACCCAGCAGCTCACTGGGCTGGCCAGCTCGTTGGTGGAACTGCTTTATCATCCTTTGCATTCTATCCACAGGCTGCCTGCTTCCTCACACAACCCAAAGAACCAGTCAGCACTTCTTGCAAGTGCAAGGCAGAAAGCTTCTGGCTCAGCAATCACTCACTGCCACAGAGGAATTGCTCCTCTCCAGGTGGGGAAGCCATCCAAAAGCTATGAAAAATAATCAGGCTAATTAATTCTTATCTGCAAAGAGCAATTACGTAACTGACCTCAAGCAGTTCGAGGAGGTGAGCATGCTGGAATTTCATAGTGACCAAAGGGATAAAGGCACAGCCCCAAATCCTCCATGTGCTGTGAGACAATGAAACTCAAATGCCTTGAACAGAGAGCATCCATTCCACTGTCCTAGGTAATCACTCAGAAAGGAACTCTACACTGGATTTTTAATTTTTTTTTAACATAAAAGGATTTTTAGAAGCTGCAGCAGCAGTGTCTGTTAACTGGAAATGCAAACTCCCCTTGCTTTGCAATCCAGCCCTGCATGACCCAGACCTTTGCCAAAGAAATAGTTAATTATTCTTCAGGCTTCTATTTTATGTTTAAAATTGGACCTGATGATTCAAAAGCACTGAAGTTTTTTTAACAACTTCTAACCAAGAGTTCCCCACAATGAATTCCTGAAGCATAATCAGGACCAGATCTCATCAGTGCAGCACTCACTGGATTGAGTGTTGATCATTAGTAACTGCTATCAGTTATGAGCCACAATTCTAGTGCAAGAATTTTCTCCAAGTTCTTTTGCCTTTTCTGCAACGAAATGTCTATCCTATCTCTTTGCTGGACCAAGAAATGTACAGCAACTCTGTTTGAATTAAAATGTGAATTAACTACATGAAACATAACCAAAGGTAAATTAAATCCAGTACCAAGTGTAAACTAACAAGAATCAATAAGAAAAAGAGGCTTTAAAACATAATTTTCATGACAGAGCCTTCTAATTGAAATTTGTCGTTTCAGCGTGAAAGAAATGAAGTTTTTATCAAAATCAGTTTGGTTTGGGTTTGTTTTAAAATCAATGCTTCTTCCTCAGCCAACAGAGAGCAAAAAAAAAAAACGTAACAGTGAAAAGTAAAGACATTTTTCTTTATGTCTGTCTTTGAAATATTTCTTACAGTGTCCAACAGGAAAAGTGCAGAACAAAGCAAACTTCAGAAGAGAGTTCCTGAGATACTGAGGTATGAAAAACTATTACACAAAGGTTAAGAAATTGCAATTGTTTTCACTAGAGACAAATGTTATTGAAATCATGTAATAAGGCAAAAGCACTGTGAGAACGACCTCATGTTCCATAAACAGATACTGTAAGATGCCTATAAAGAAACTGGCTGAATTCAAAGCACACAAAGAAAGATCCTGTAAGGAATATGATGACATCAGCACTGCTTTTCACATCCATATAAAGTATTTAGCATTGGTATTTTTAATGTGTAGCCAAAGCCTGAACAACTTAAAATAGGACATTTTCCATCCCTGTTAGGAATCCTCCAACACAAGAACCAACCTCTGTTCTCTGTTTATACCAAAATCTACCAAGAACCAGTCTTGCACAGCTGCATTTGTAACACTGACATAAGATGGAGCTGCTTGAGAATGTCCTTCCTGAAGACAAAACAAGATACTGAAGTACATTCAGTCTCAGGTTTGGCCCCAAAGATTCTCATTTTCCTAATAAATCTCAAAATATTCAGAATGGTTGTCATATTTAATTGTTTTTTTCTATGAAGCTGAAGGAAGTATACAGCTAATCTTTAAAACATAAAGCATTTAAAGTTTTGATAAAAGAGAGAGAGAAAGTTACACTATTGACTTCTTTCTGGGAGGGGAATACTTGAACAACAAATAGCTGTTTAGAATGATTTAGAGAAAAAAACCAAACAAATGTTGTGGTGGACAGATTCTGTTTTGAGTCCTGGGCAAACCACAAGGTGTTCAAGCAACCTCCAGAAGGGCAAAGGGAGAATACAAACATTTCTGACAGGAGAGACAGGAATCTTTTCAAAATTCAGACTCATGTTAACATGCTTTGCAATACAAAATGGACAGCACAGACAGGTCTGAGATTACCTTTTAAAAAAAAAGAAATATTGCTCAAATATCAATACCAAAGTCTTTTTGACACAGGGAAAGAAGAAAAAAAATCAATGAAAACCAATTTATATCTACTGCAAATATAGAATCTTGAGGCAGAAAGATGTCACTCACTTCTACATGGTCACCTGAGTGATGCATAATAAGCACTGTAAAGGTGAGACCTTTGGGGAAAACAGAACCACACATGAGGAAAAAAGTTCCCTTCAGCAGATATTCACAACACCAACACACAGGCACTACAATACCTCAATCAGGAGCAGAGAAATGGAGCTGAGTCTCATCAGTCAAAGGCCACCACAGGGTTGTGTTAGAAACAGCCAGCAGAGAGTCTGTGACCAGAAGCTACTGATGCTCAGAGACAGTAATTACTGACAGATGTTCAGCAGAGGAATAAATCTCTCTGCTGAGGACTTGGGTTCTTCAAAGCCCATCTCCTTCACCTCAATTTATTTTGCTAATTGAATTAGCCTGTGGTTAATTTGATACTCTATTTTCATTTCAGTCTCAGAAAAAGAATGATGCAACAGACTGTATTCCAAGCACCAAATAAACAACCCACCCCATGATGAGGACCCAGAGTTTCTCACCAGTGTTTCCAAGTGCCCCCTATTCCATACAGGGCCTTCTGTGGGGCATCCCTGCTGCCAGGGGAGCTGCCTGTTTGGAGAGTGACAGAACTGAACACAGGAGGGATGTGGAATAATTTGCTTTTAATTGTTACAGTCACTGCAGTCAGCAACACAGAGTTTTTCATTGCCTGTTATCAAATCACTGAGTGAGGTGCAGAACTGGGACAAGGAATTACAGAATATCCTGAGCTGGAAGAGACCCACAGAGATCAGCACAGCCCAGCTTCTGGCCCTGCTCAGGACACCCAACAATCCCACCCTGAGAGTTGTCCCAGCTCTCCTGGAGCTCTGGCAGCCCTGGGGCTGTGCCCATTCCCTGGGGAGCCTGGGCAGTGCCCCACAGGCTCCTGATCTCTGCAGGAAGAATCTTTTCCCAGTTTTCAACCCAAACCTCCCCTGAACATGTGGCTAAACAAAACAAATCCCAAACAACAGAAGAGCAAAGTTGGCTCAGTAGAAATCATGGAAAGTTAACATGAAGAGAAGCATTTCTATATGTATAATAAATATATAGACCACAAAATATTAAAATTTTAAAATGCACTTAAAGCTTTTCTGAGGATGGACTGCAGCATTAGAGAAAAACAGCAACATGCATCAAGTACACAGCAGAGCACATTCCACAGCATCAGCTACAGGACTACAGGACTTTTCTGACTTCTCATAAGCTGTTTATGCCACCTGAAACTTGCAGAGTGGAAAAGCTTTGCAGATAAAATCCAGCCACTTTCTAACAGGATTCTTAGATAGAAATAAATAAAATGAAATCAGAAACAGAGAGTTTAAAATAGAGTTGAAATATTAGTAGGTTGCAGCTCACAAACACATTGCCCTTTCTCCCAAGGACACAAACATAAAATCAGTCAACTTTCACACATCACCATTAAAGTTTCTAATCCAAAATATATTTGTAAACCACCATTAAATTTAGAACCTGTCTGTAAATAGAGCAGCTACACAAGCCCTGCCCTGCAGACTGCTGTCACTGCCCTGGGGCTGGTCAGTGCTGGGGATGACTTGAGAAGCTCAGCAATTCAACAACTTAATTAGTGTCTTGGCAGGCTCCAGTATTCTAATGAATTTTTAACTTTCTACTAATCAGTTTCAAGGGACTATCTGTATATTCCCTCATCAGATCCCTAATGGCACTTTTCACTCAAATTGCCTTTATTTTACTTAATAAGGTTGTTTTCCTCCATAGAAAACACTCAGTAAGAAGTTATTGGCAACAATCAAATAGATTATTGATGTAAGCACAATTCTGCAAACTGACCTGTGACACATCATTCAATTTTTTGTCATATACTGGTACAGAGCTCTGCAGAAATGATTTTATTTGAAAGTTTGGTGCCAGTGATGGTCTTCCTGCCTGACCTTTGGGCCTGACCTTTTTGTGTGTGTTTCACTTTCTGCAGCTTTTAAGAGAAATGTTGCTCAATATAAAGGCATCTTTCTTAAATCCAAAGCAGGGGGCTTTGGCTGCCTCTGAGGTTGGCCAAGCTTTGAAGGCAGCATTATGAACTGAGTTTGTGTCAGTGTGACAAAACTCAAATACAGCAACTGTAGCCCACTACCTCAGAGGCTTTTCAAGTCTCCTAATAGTCCTTGTACAACAAAATGTGTTTCTGTAATGTCCCATGATTTATGCATTCTCATCCTTTGATTTCTGCTCCATTTTGATTAAAGAAAAAAACAAATACAGGTAAGAACATGCTTCCTATAATTAACACCAGTATCAGTCTTCAATTTCTTCCACAGATAACATTCTTGCCTCAGTTTATCAACTTTTTTTGAAAATCTGTGATTCTTTTCAGTCCTTACACAAACCCAGACATGTAAATGCAGCTGAAAATCTCATTCCATTAATTTTCTTCCTTTGTAAGAAAAGACTGAAAGGCAATTTTCCCCCAATAAAACAGTTGCAGTAATTGCAGAGGCAGGGTTTTAGTGCACAAGAGGGGAAGAAAAACATCACACACAGCTGTAACTGACTAAACCAAGATTAAGATGGATGGAAGAAGGGAAGGAGAGAGGATCACTGGACATCCAAAAGAGACACATTTTTGTATCTAAAAATATTTTTCTCTTCCAATTCCCAATACAGAATTTTAAACACAAAACTCACCCTCTTTGAGAACACTTGGTCTCATCTCACCATTAAATACATCAATACTGCCCTGCAGTTTGGAATTCACCTTTGCTATTTTACACCACAAAGATCTGATATCAAGGAGTAATCAAAATTGAAACAAGTGAATTTAAAACATCTACTAAGCATTCTCACAAAGTTTTTTTTCCCTCCTACCACCTGGTTGTTTTTTTTTAATTAGGAAGGCATGAGGCAGAATAAGTAAATAAAGAAAAAGTTCTTAAAATCAGCATTCTGGAAGCTCATAATTTTAAGTTAAACCCTTAATATCCTATTTCTAATGCTCAACAGGCTTTAAATTTTTCACCAAAAATAGGTATTATTTGCCTAAGATCCCAGAATAACTTGACATAATAATCTGAATAGCTGGATCAGCTTTTTTCTCAGTGCTTTTCTGCATGACTACAAGGTGAAAAGGTTTTCATATCACATCACAGATCAATGTTTAGCCCACAGCTCAATCCCAAGCTTGCAGTGCTGCTGTCATTTCCTGGGCTTGCCACTGGTTCCCCACCTCAGAGCACCTCCCTGGTGTGACAGAACAAGCCACATCAAAGCAGTGACAGGAATAAAAAATAAAAGTCAAAGATAGCACCCTTCTGAGGGTGTGTTTAGGTGAGTTCCTGTCTCCAGGTTATCACATGGACTCAAAGTGTGTCAGAGGTAGTGGGGACACTGGAAAAGGGAAGAGCAGCAGCAGCTGTGGGAGCTGGAACATGAACCCAGGGCCACTGTTACCCTGGATAGCCTGGCAGCCCTGCACAGCCCTGCAATGGGTCTGACAGAACACTGTGCACATTCACCAGAGCATTTCTAGACTTGCATCACAGATCCTCTTCTGGCTATGGCTTTTGGAAGCTATCCTAAAAAAGAAGAACAAGTACCTTATTCCTGCATTTCCTATATTTATTTATAATTTATCAGTATATATATATAGATATAATTTATAACTTTATTTCAAGTTATGCAAATCTTTATTGTACGATCAGACTTTTAAAAAATGCTGATTTAGGACTATTTTACATATATGGAGACAACAGCTATATGAATTCCAGGAAGAGTTATTTTTTCTACACATTCACAAAACACAACTGCAGCTGTCTTAATTTAGAGCAAAGTTCACAAACCTGGTGAGGTACTTTTGCTCAAATCTTACCCAAACTTGTATCTGTAAGCCCACACAACACACTGAATCAGGATGTTACAGACAAGAATCATTTTCACCTATGAGAATTATCTACTGCAACCTGTACATTCATCTGCCCTTCTGGAAAAGGAAAGACAACTTACTGGAATATATTAAATATGTTGCACTCTATTACCCCTAAGTACTTTTATCTAATTTGGAATTTAAACCAGCACAAGAATCATCAGAGATGCTCTGTAGAGACTCACTTTAAGTCATCCCAGATCAACAGCTGAATCACAAGCTAAACACTATTGTACCATACTCAAAGCCAGGTCGAGTTTATCCTATGATGGAATTTTTAAATTTCAAAAAATCCTACTACAACAGGGTTTTATTTTTTGCCATTGAAGATAGTAACACTAAGACAAGAAGTGCTGTGTTCATTTGAAAAATAGGTCATGTCAAAAACTGCTTTGAAATGATTATTTAAACAAAGCTTACAAACAGTGATGAAATTCTTCTGATGAAATGTCTTCTGATGTCTGCACCAAGGCTGACCAACCAAGAAGGAGCATATCACAGAATCACGAGGTTGGAAGAGACCTCTAAGAGCATCGAGCCCAACCTATGCCCTAACACCTCAAAAGAAATTTGTGCAGAGAACCAGGAAGAGCCAGGATGAGATTTAACAGATATTCCAAGGATGTGGAGATCAAGAACAGGAATACACACTAACTTCAGAAAATAGCCTAACAATTACTTCATTAGCTAGATCTAAAATATCTAAGCCCAACATGTTTTTAGGAAAGCATATGCAGTTTGTCACTTAGCCTGACTGAAGCCAAACCACCAATGTAACTAAGTTCAACAGCAACATACATCCATACAAGAGACCCTGATTTTTCACTGTCTCTACTTACTGCTTACACACTTACCAAAGTATTTTTGCTACTACAGACAGGAGATATTTACAAACACACAATAGTAACCACATAAAAAAGATTACTTAACACAGTGCCTGCAGTCATCTCACTGCAGACCATATCCTCTCTTAAAGCCAGAGAAAGGTCTTTGTGATAAATCCTAAAACATCTCCACATGCACACACTGTTACCTAGCACAGACAAAGCCATTCAAATCACAAATTGTCTGTATTAAGTTGCCCCCATGAATGTATTTTAAGGACTCCCATATCTTATAAGCCATGGATCAGGACTGTGACTACTACAGTAAGAGTAAAAAAGAAAAATGGAAAACAGAAATGCAAGATGAAATCATTCTGGATCCTATGTTTTAAGAAACAATATTTCAAAATTCTATAAAATAGCCAAGTTCTCAGAAGGCCAAGGCTCTGAGTAACCAGATCCAAACCTGAAGTCAGCCCTGCTTGGAGCAGGGTGGATGAGATGACCTTCAGAGGTCCCTTTCAATCCATGTTAGTTTAAGGTTTCATAAAATAAACTGGAGAGTGAGGCTGTGTGTGTACACACACACAAAAACACTTGTTCTCTTTATTTCTAGCTCCCCTGGGCAGTCTGTGATACAGCTCCACTGAACACTGCACACAGAGCATGATTACACACAGCACTGAGTAGAGCAGACTGATTGCGGCACCTTAAACACAAGGTAGCTTTACATTTATGCACAAGAACTACAGAAAGAGGTACTCCTCTATGACCTGAGGTGGTGAACATGGAACTTCTCACACTTATCAGCTCTACCTGATCTCAGAACTGTCCAATTTATCTGTTGAATCCTCAGAATTGTGAAACCACAATCCTCACTGCCAGGGCTCTGAGTGCTGTAGCGGTGAGGAATCTCTGGAATTATAAATGAAATTAATGGCTTCTGCTGAGACAGGGGAAAAGAGAGGAAGCAGGTTTGTGCTGGCACAGGACACTCAAACCACAAACAGTGCTCAGGTTCACCATTCCTCTCTGACCCACATTTCATTTACACATCTCAAACTGAAACTCCACTTCAACCTCTGGAATTCCTCCTTTGATGCATTCTCCTTCCTGCTATCCACTGATCAGTGTTCTCAGCAGTGACTCATGAGAACATGCTTAACACAACACACAGCTGAAACTTGTTTGGGGTGTCTTGATTTAGAAGCCCAAAGCAGGGCACAGGACATGAAAGCCTCTTGCAAAAGTAGTAACAAGCATCATCATCACACTGATGATAGTATTGCATACTATTAAATCAGACAGATGATCACAGCTTATAAAAATTGTATTTCATATTTCAATTTTACCACAAGATAAATCCCATGATGTTCTACTAAGCCTGAAGAATTCAGAATAAAACCAGGTTCCTGTCTCCCTGTTACATTCTTAAATATTATGCCTTGATGCAGCATTCCTCTTGATTGACTGATCAAGCTTTACAGACTTACAAGCATTCAGAGTAAGAAGAGCCAGAGAATTAAACAGCAATTTGAAATTTTAAGAAAACAGGGCATTGAAACACTGTTTTTTAAAGTACTCTATTCCAGTATCTCACCCCAGTTCTACTCCCCTCTCCAGCAGGTCTGTGGTGATCTGCAAAACTCCTTATTTCACCAAGAAATCTGCAAGAGCTATTTGAAACAAATTTTCCTTCAGTTTTGTAGGGGTTTTTACTACAGAAGTAAATCAGAATATAGGCCAGACTACCTTTCCCCTGCAAGACACAAAGTTTTCAGGTGATACCACATTATGTGAGCTAAGAGCACAACTGTAGTTACTGTGATTTTAGAAAATGGCTTCTTGTAAAGGTAAATAATGGAAGATTTAGTTAGTACTATGAAAAGCAGTGCATTGTAACTTCAATTCTTTAACTAATGGCTTGAGATTTAAGTTCAACACAGAACAGAACAGCCCTTATTTGGATGAAGTTTCCCAGTTTGTGCATGTAAATACATTTCAAGAGATTTGATAGAGCCACAGTTCTAAGGAAACCAACTGGCACAGTAAGTCCACTTCACAAACACAAAACAAAACCAAAATTTGGTGGTTTTATAGCTCCTTCCACTATAAATCTCTACAGAAAATCCTCACATTTAACATTATAGGTTTATGCCCTAAGTATTCAGTATTGCCAACAGCACAACTTATGATTCTGCTTAAAGTAATGCTCTAAAGTATATTTTAATGTATCAATAGAATAAGAGGGTAAGTAATTCTTATGGGTTTAGTTCTGACATCTGAACATAATCAAACTCCACAATTTTTATAGACCCACAGGAGCAGAAAGCCTTTCTTGGCCATTTTGACTAAAGCAGAGCCACTGCCCATCATAACCATCAGAAGAAAGAATCTTGTTCCAGAATCATTTCCATTCACCATTCTGCTAACTTCACTGGAAAACAGCAATGATAACATTCTGCTCTACAGAAGTGAGATATTCAAAAGCGTATGGTCATATAGCAACCCAAGTATGTCATCTGTCACACTATAACACTACAAAAGGAAATGTTTACAAGTCTACTTTCTCGTGATTTTTCTTCAGCACGAAGTGCCAGTGTCACGGGAGGTTTGGAGGAAGCCTTAGTAAGGGATGAGTTGTACTATATTTCAGTACCATGAACAAGAATAATCTTCTACCTCTAATTTACACAGTGAGTGCAACTCAACAAATCAGGCACTGGCAGTGTTATTCTACTTGCATAACAGTAAGTCATTAAATAATAGAAATATTTGCAGTGTGCATTTAAAAAGGCACAAGAATGAGGTTGAACTGGCTGAGAACATGCAGTTGTGGATTCTTCTGATCTTGAAACCTTTGAAGGAAAATGTAACAGAAGGCTGAGTCCTCTTCCCTTCTCACTGTAATGACACCAACAACTGAAAATCTGAGAGCACTGGAAGACACTTCACTGAGCATAAGTGTCACCAGTCACACTTCTTCCATGAGCCAAACTGAGTTATTTACATGAGTCATTGTCTGGTCAAAGAAAAATCTGAAAGGTACAGAACACAAATACAGAAGAAGTGGCATTTTCATTTTGAGAAAGTCTCAACTTCTCAACTTTTTTTTTTTTAATCTATCTGTACAACATTTAGAGTAAAATCTATTGTTCATAAAGCAACATTGAATTCAGATACTTCAAAAGCATCAAGTCAATATTTAAGTGCAACAGCAGTTTCTTACACCCAGTGAAGTAGCTCATTTAAAAAACTGAATGCAGAGTATAATGATCTAATTAGGGGAATTTCTCCCCACAGAGAGGCTGTTCTAGTGTAAGTTGGTGGGAAAGCCCAGCTGGCTTGAATACTGTAAGATCAAGACCTGAAAGCTTATGCAAGTGTGTGGTTAAAGAAAAAAAAAGTTCAAATCAGAACACTGGAAGTTTCTGTGCTTCTGATAACCATACACTGAATACCCTGAATGCTGTACCAACTTCAGCTTCTTGGTTCAAAACCTCTCCAGGATTACTCACACTTGGTAACTACAAAACATTCAGAACCGCCAACACCGTTCTGTAGAACTTCAGTTACTGAAAGTACTGCACTTATTTCGTCTCTGTTACAGAAGAAAATAATTGATGCATCACTTATCAGCTCATGTATCAGCTTTTGTACTATCAAAAGCAAAGCAAGACATCAAATGATTCAATCACAGAAGATTTTAGATAAGCACCAGAGTAGCTCATCTCAATTACTCATTTTTTCAAAGGCAGCAACGCAATCTACAGTCCAGCATTTTTATCCATCATTTTCCAGGACACCAATCACCTGCACAAATGCCTTCCAATATATGGGATATGTTACATTTGTTCCCTAAAGAGAAGCATTCCAAGAAACACATTCAGATGGAAGCACACTTGATGCTGTAACTGACACCAGAATATTGTTTCTATCTTAGCCCTTCTGAGTTTTAAATAAAATGTAAGGAACTCAGTCATTAAAATAACCTACAAAAAGTTATTAAATTCTGACTAAGTTTAGCAAAACCATGAGCACTTCAGCTTGTCTTCTTTTGTTGCCTCTCAGAGAACTCTGTACAGACTCTTTCAGGGAAATAATCCACTCCACACACTTAAACATTGACATAACACAATAAAATGTTAGGTAATTGAGTTTAATGTGCTGTTCAACACAACAGTGAATTTCACACAACTTACAGTAATTCTTTACAGTTCACAATATCCTCACAGCAAAATCAAAATGGAATAAAAATTGCCCCGTATTGTTATGCAAGAGCTTGATTTTCTTCTTGCTGCTCACCCTGAAAAGCAACACAGTAATAAGAGTTACAATATGACATTCAAATACCTAAACGTGAAATAAGTTTATATTGTTTCACTATGTCTAGGGAAGTGCACTCCCTTAATACAATCTTCTAACCTGGAAATAAGAGGAAATATCACAATAAGTGCATTTGTGCTTTTCTAAGTGCAATACACATAAAGAGACCAACACCTTATGTTTTATGATATATAAACTGAAGTTTCACTACAGTGAAATACAGACCAGCATTCTGCATTACAATAAATTATTTGTCTGACACTAACCACTCAACTGTCTGTAAGGAAAAGCTGTGTTACAGTCCCTTTGAAGTCACATTAGTGAAACAACCACAGACTGTGGTTTGACAGGGGTGGGGGGTGGTTGTTTTTGTTTTTTTCTTTTTTTTTTCTCTTTCTTTAATTAAAAACAAACTATGAACACTAAAGATCACAAGCAGTACATGCAGAATCTTTTAGGCCAATTAAAAATTGCAACTAGTCAAAACAAGATACTGAAAATTGATTTGTTTGAAGAGAACAGGAAGCTGTCCTACCAAGCAGGTTATATTTATCAGGTTTTTTATTTCCTTGCCTTTTTTCTTTTAAATTTAACTTACACTTTCCTGCTTGCTAAGAAACTCCTCAGCTGTTCATCTTTGTCATGGTAGGTCTGTAGCATCAACAGCTTGCTGGACCTTCCCTGGAGATCCTTTATTTGCTTTCCAAGGGAATGGCACTTTACAACTGGACAGTAATCACATGGGTTTCCAGAAAATACATTACTCAAGACGAAGAGAAGTTCTGCAACAGAGTCTTGCAAAGTCCCACAGCTATGAGGAAAGCTGTGTAGCAAAGATCATTACAAAAGGTACAACCAGGGCCAAATTAGGAGAGACAGGGACAGCTGAAGCCTCCCAGTTCAGCATTTGTTACTGACTGACACCAACTCATCCCACTGCACACTTCAGCCATCCTCTCTGAACTGCTGTGACACTTCTGAGTATCCATTTTGGATTTGTATTCTGTTTCATTTTTACTGAATTGAGAAAAAAAAAAGATACAGTCCATAATCAAATCCCAAGAAAGTTCATAGAATCACAGAATGGTTTGAGTTGGAAGAGACCTTAAAGATCATCTTGTTCCAACCCTCTGGCATGGGCATTTCTATCATGAGAATTTGTCTTTTAACACAGTAAAGGAATTTTTAAATCCATATCACTCAACTACTACAATAGTAAAAGAATCTCAAATTCCCCAAAGCTTCCTCAAAAAATCCTGTTCAACTACTTTGGCTCATTACTTTTCAATGTTAGAGCAAATGACATATATTTTAAAAAATATTGTTTATTATCTGCTTTGACAGCTTTGTAATTGTTACATGTACACCAGAAAAACAATTTTAAATATGCTTGGTTAAATTCCAAATATTAAAGTTATAAGCTAATAACACAAGAAGCACTGGAGAAGGACTGATTGTCTTCAGAAACCTTACTGGACATGGGTTGGTAACCCTTCCATTTGGCTTTGCCCTGCTAATGCCCCTTTAAATCAGAATTTCTGTACATTCTTTCCTTCCTGTTATATCAGCCTGCCAACTCCTCACAATAGTCACAACTCAAAAAACCATTGCATTTCACCTGGCAAGAATCTACTTGACTCCCCCACTGCTTCTTCATCAACTTAATTCTCTAAAACTGCTGAAAGCCAATGTCATCAGGCTCCAAAACCAAGCCAGAAACCAATCATTAAGCCACCAACGAAGCTGAATTTAAGTGCTGTTCCTCCACTGTCTTTGATGTGTGCAGTCCCTTAATAGCTAGTGTTTAGTCAACCTAAAATTAGACTCAAGAGTAAAAAGCCTAGAATACAACAGCTGCTTTATGATTATTAATTCAAATACAAACAAAACAACAACAGGAAAACATGACAGGCAAGAGCCTGGAAAGCAGGAAATACCCGCCTGCATCACCTCCCTTCAATAGGAAGCGCAGTACCACACCTCTGAAAACAAGAAAGAACTACACATTAACATAAACACCGTTCCTTTCTGAAGAAAACTAATTTTTTTCTATTTGCCCAGCTTTCTAAAAACACTGAGTTAGCAACTGAGTTTGGTCTTACTTTATAATGGAAGTTCAGCTACCAACAGGACTTTGGGACATCCCACAGCCACTAAGAACCTCAGTGACATCTGCACTCCACCTCACTGCTCTCCTGGGAGCCAAAGACAAACCCAACAGTGTCACCACTGATGTGGGGTTCAGACACTGAAACACAAACCATTTTCCTCATAGTGAGGCTATACAACTGCTCCTGATAAGAAATATTCCCTGGAATAACACAGTATGCCTTAGGATGCCTGCCTCATTAAACTCCTCTTATTTTTGACTCTCCTCATTCTTAGGCAGCTGTTGCTCCTTAGCCTTGTACAATTACCACTGTACACATGCCTGATCATTTGCCCAGCATTTTATGTATTTGATGGGATTTAGAACCTTCATTGATATCATGAGACTGTTCCAAAGCCTCACTGCCTTACCTTTTAGGGCAACGAAGTTGTTTTCATACCAAACAATTTTTCACAATATTTCTCTCATCTCAGAAGGCTGAAGTAAGCAATCAATTAAACACAAACCCTCTGTCGCACCTGCATCAAATCAGTCCCAAGGATTCAGTCAGTGCTGCACTCCAAACTAAAATTATAGTGCCAGAGAAAGATACTATTTTGAAGAATGTACCTGAATTTTTCAGCTTCATCAGCACTGGTATTTATTTACTCCTGACCTAGCTTCCAAGGATTCTTCTCTGCCATAGAATCGCCTTCCGAACCCCAACTCATTCACCTACTAGAATCAAAAGTAAGAACAAAAGATATTCAGCATCTTCAATTTAACTAAAATTAGCTGTACATTTTCCTTTTTATATACAACTTTTATCTTATTATTTTTAAACGTCAGCTACAGTCCTTCAAGTGGTACCAAGAAAAATATTTTATCCACCCTTTCCAAGTAAGGAGAGGACAGTACTAACGTTCCATCTGCTGCTATTAAAGGAGTGCTGGCTGACAATGCTCTTTCTTCCCTTCCAGTGATCCTTCTCGCACCCTCAGAGAGGGGACAGAGCAGAGCTTTTGACAACAGGTTGTAACTGTCATACCTAGAAAGAAAAGACACAACTGGTATCAACACTCAGAATTATTTACTTGCTATTAGCAAACAGGAATATCGTGACAATCTACTCACATGTCCAATAAAAACCCCGCAACTTCTGAGTAATTTCTGAAATCCAACTTCTCCTTGAGCGTCAGCTACCGGTCAATGTGATCTCCCACATAAATCCTTGTTTTCCCCCTTCTTCTATCAAGGCTTCGCTTTCTCTTTTTCTTTTCCAGAAAAGACAACACTGAGGGCCTTCCAAACCTCTTTGCTGGCAAGGACATGGTGAGCCTGAAAATAAAGCAGAGGCTTTATTGAAAGGCAGCTCAGAACAACAGCTGGTAACTCAGCGTCCCGAGCCAGCACAGCGAGGACTGATGGCCGAACACCTTCAGCTCCTCGCAAGTCCAGCACCCGCTGCAGCCGCGCACCGATGGCTCCCGACCCGCGCCCACCCGCTCGGTTCTTCCTCCCTCGATGTCCCTTCGCGGCAACAACGGCGGAGAACCGGGCCGCTGCCAGGCGGAACACGGCAAAAGACTGCGGGACAGTCCCTCACACCGCTCCTGACGGGAGTGCACGGCCATTCCCGCCCCACGCCGCTCCTGAGGGGAGGTGATGGGCCATTCGCGAGAAGGGAGAGGAGGAACCATTCCCACCTCACACCGCTCCTGAGGGGAGGGCAGAGGACATTCCCGCCTCACGCCGCTCCTGCGGGGAGGAGCCATTCCCGCCTCACAACGCCCCTGAGGGGAGGAGCCATTCCCGCCTTACACCGCTCCTAATGGGAGGGTCCATTATCGCCCCACACCGCTCCTACCGGGAGGGACCATTCCTGCCTCACACCGCTCCTAGGGCAGACACACACAGACAGACATACGCACAGACACAGACATTCCCGCCTCATGCACCCCTGAGGGAACACCAGCCCCTCTCCCTGCTCCGCAGGGCGGACAAGCGCACTTCACAGCGCCCCTGCGGGGTACACCCTTTCCCCGCTGCCATTCCCTTTGCCCCCACGCCAGTGTCCCGTTGCCCCCGGCGGGGTGGTCGGTCTGTCAGTCGGGGTCGGTCTGTCGGTGCCTCACCGGCCGCGGCAGCGCCCGGGATAAACAAGGAACATGTGACCGGGGGCGCGCGCTGATGGCGCCACGGTGACGTGAGGGGCCCGCCCCGGTTTTAAGGAAAAGGCTAAAAAAAAGGATTTTAAGTGTTAAACCAAGGCAATGGCTCGAAACCTGTCCTGAGGGAGCAGCCGGTGGCCCTCCGGTAAAAACTGTTCTCAGCCCTTCACTGAAGCCCTGAGGAATAAATAACCCAGTATGTTTTGTGGGGTTTTTTTTTAATATTTTTTAATAACAAACTTCAATTACGTATGCAGAATAAAAAAATCTACTCTTTTCCCAAGCAGCAATTCGCAGGATGAATATCCAAAATACTGTGTGGTTATCTTACCTTCTGAAAGGCCAGATTCAAAGACAAAACTAGAATTTTGCTCTGAAGAACAAAAGATGTTTGAAATGCGACCTACCTGTGAAAATGCAAAATCAGTGACACCAAGAGAAAGAAAATGCAGTGAGAATTTGCAATCCCTGTTGTCACAGTGTGTTCCAAGAGTGACATATACAAAACCTGCATTCCACCAGGTCCTTGGCACCTCTGCACATTCCTGCTAACACAGCCTGTTTTTAAAAATACATATCTAAAAACTCAGACCAAGTTAGCCAGCAATATTTGGATAATTTTATCTTAACAAGAGACGGACAATATACCTGCCACTTTTAAGGAACATGAAGCCAAGACCTGCACTCTGAATACACTTTGAGCGGCCTAATCCAAGTAATACCAAAGTAGAATTCCTCACGTTTATTGTTCACTGCTGAGGTTGGATGATTCATCACCTTTAAATTCTTTCACATGAGCTTCCTAACTTCCTTCTTTTATCTGTTATCATCATATCTGAAGAAAATTAATAGTTTTTGTCTGAAAAAGAAACTGAATTATGCTGTGTGCTACCTCACATGCAATAAAACAGGCAAAAAACATGAAGTAAAAAAAAAACCAAACCAGTCAATCAAACCAAGAAGCTGAAGCTTTTTTACTACAGAAAAATGGCATCTCTAACAATATACTTATTTCAGGTTTCCTATTTTACTTTCTCCCCCTCACCATCTGCCTCTGTTCTGCTTTTTTCTTTCAAAAAGCACCCACCTCATTTAGCTTCACTCATCCCATCACAGGATTCAGGCTGAATTAAAACAAAATCCCCAGTGCCAAAGCCAAAAAAGCACTACCTCTTCATAAAAGACTTATTCCATAAAAGAGTTATTCCAAAAATAACTCCTATTTTCTTACAGTAGCTGTAGATCTTTAAGAGAAGCAGTCCATCTCAATTCAGTGCTTTGCCACACACCCTCTAGGCAAAGGAACTCGAGCTTTTTGGCCCGTGGTAGCTCTGGGTGGTACCCGTGCCTTCAGTGATGCTCTTTTTGCCAAATTTTCACCCTGGAATCTGTGTCTGGAGGTGAGTCCCTACAGAGCAAACGCTCTCATTTGTGAGTCAATTCTCTGCAGCAACTATAGTGAATTTGTTACTGAAGGGAAAACTTCTGGGCCCAGCTGGGGTCAGCCCTGAGCCTCTGGGTCTCTTGGGGAGAACGTGTTCTGTGCCGTACAGAGAGGAGCTGAGCCAGGTCAGACACCCTCCCAAGGCACTGGCACCTCAGTGCCCGTCCTTGTGCCTTTAGGGCCAGCGGGACCTTGGCCCAGGAGCAGTAGGACGGAGTAAGGGACCCACTGTTATCCTGGCTGTGTCTCTGGGGGTCCTGGGAGCTGTTGGGAACCCACTGTTATCCTGGCTGTGTCTCTGGGGGTCCTGGGAGCTGTTGGGAACCCACTGTTATCCTGGCTGTGTCTCTGGGGGTCCTGGGAGCTGTTGGGAACCCACTGTTATCCTGGCTGTGTCTCTGGGGGTCCTGGGAGCTGCTGGGGTGCCAGAGGGGGCTCACAGAATCACAGAATCAGTTGCAAAACCTCTGAGATCATCGTGTCCAACCTGTGACCCAAGCAACACCTTGTCAACCAGACCACAGCATCGAGTGCAATGTCCAGCTGTTTCTTGAACACCTCCAGGGATGGCGACTCCACCCTGGGCAGCCCATTCTGATGTTTAATTTCCCTTTTCATTAAGAAAATCTTCCGGATGTGCAACCTAAACCTTCCCTGGTGCCACTCCAGATTGCGTCCTCTCCCCTGACTCTCCTGTGTCATAGAGAGTGTGGTTATCCCGAAGCTTCGCCTTCCAGGCTTGGGGGGCTGGAGGAGAGGGAGGAAAAAATATGGAACGCTTCACGAATTTGCGTGTCATCCTTGCGCAGGGGCCATGCTAATCTTCTCTGTATCGTTCCAATTTTAGTATATGTGCTGCCGAAGCGAGCACGAATTTGAGCCCCTACCCGCTGGTATTTATACCCTCAGGATTCGTGATCCTCAAGGTCAGGGTGACTCTGTTGGGACAAACGATGGTGCCGGTGGGAGCAGCAGCAGCCGTGCACAGCACCCCGACTATACGGAGGGTCTGGCGGGCAGGAGACGGCGGGGAGGGGGGAACAGACCCCAAATTCCGGCCCAACCGGGGTTATGCAAATAGCGCTGCTGTATGCAAATACGCGCAAAGCACTCTGGGGCGGGGCGGTACCGGGGCTCCTCGCGGGGCCGTTCTGTGTCAACAACCCCCGGCGGGTTTCGAAGTCAAGTTCGGCTGTGCGCAGCTGGGAATGTGACACTTTCTGCGGTGCCACATCGGTGGTTTGGACCTAAATTAGTTAATATTGCTGTCCTGTGGCGATAGCGGGTGGCTGAAGCCATTCTCGTTGCGCAGAATCAGAATCGTTCGGGTTGGAAGGTCCGTGTGGAGATCAAAGCCCCCGCCGACCAAGGCAGGGTCACCCCGAGCAGGTGACAGCGGAACGCGTCCAGGTGGGTTTGAATGTCTGCAGAGAGGGAGACTCCACCGCTCCTTGGGCAGCCGTTCCGCTGCTCTGCCACCGTCAGCGTGAGGAGCTTCTTCCTCCTGCTGAGGCGAAACTTTTCGAGTTTAAGTTATGACCATTACTCCTGCTATATTTGGAGTGTATCTCCGGAGCGGGCAGCTGCAGCGGGACCGCGTGGCCGCCGGGGCGGGCGGGGTACATGTACATACATGAACGAGGCTTGTGTGGCGTTACTCGTTCTAAGCTGGGGCAGGAGAAGAGCTTGGTGTGAGCAGCAGAGTGGCGCAGCGGAAGCGTGCTGGGCCCATAACCCAGAGGTCGATGGATCGAAACCATCCTCTGCTAGCGTGAATGTTTTCGTTTTTCTCACGGCACGCCGCCCGTCCTCTCCTCTTTGCTGGTTAGTTTTGGGTGTGGGGGATAGGGCTGTGGCTGGTGCGAGATGTTTTTGCTGAAATCTTGGCGACATGCAGTATAGCTGATGCGAGTAAGGAACGGGCAGGGCGCTGGGATGCCCACAGCTGTTTTTTAGCGCCATTTGAAGGTCTAGTGGTGTCACAGGATGGTTTGGGTTGGAAGGGACCCTTAAAGGCCATTTAGTCCCACCCCCTGCCATGATTAGGGATACACAAGCTGCTCAGAGCCCCGTCCAAGCTGGCTTTGAATGTTTCCAAGGTTGGGGCATCTGCCACCTCTCTGGGCACCCTGTGCCACTGCCTCAGCACCCTTGTGGTGCAAAGTTTCTTCTTTTATCTTTCATAAGAAAGCTCCCTTATAATCTAAATGGTCACAAGGCCCCCTGGGAGCCTTCTCTGCTCCAGGCTGAGCAGCCCCAGCTCTGTCAGCCTTTCCTTATAGAAGAAGTGCTCCTCTGAGCATCTTCATGCCTTCATCTGGACCTGCTCCAGGAGATCCTTGTCTTTAATCAGGCGTCAAAAGCTCCTTGCACATATTTGTAGTTTTTCCCTGTCTTGCCTGATTAAATGAAACATTGTGGCAATGCCAACCATAGGAAACAGACTCTCAGCATAAAATGCGGGAAAACAAAATAAAAACACAAATGGGAAAACATAAAAATCAATGCACGTGGTATTGAAAGTCTGTATTTGGCCTCTGAGTAAATGATCTGAGGAAAAAGGCTCTGTGAGCTTAATGGCACAGTGCTGCTCAGTGGGTGTTGTTTTCAGGGCTGTAGAATGGGATAAAATAAACAGTGGAATTCTTACATGGGATGAGTACGTGTGGGATACATGGAAGGAAAACAAGGCAGGAATCTCATTCATAGATCCATGGGAATTATGGAATTGGCTTTCCCTGAGTCTGGCTCAGTAGGCGCGGCTCAGGGGGTCACATTGTGTGGTTCCATGGTGTAATGGTTAGCACTCTGGACTCTGAATCCAGCGATCCGAGTTCAAATCTCGGTGGAACCTGAAAGTTTTTGCCACAAACACAATTATTTCCTGCTCAGAACCATGGAAAGTGGCTTTAAGGCGTTTTGCACGGACTCTTAGAATGCCGTAAACGTCCCATGGCTGGTGGAATACATATCTAAAGTAGAACAGTAACCAACCACAGAGTTTTCCTGTTCCCCCCAATCTATTATTTATCGCAGCCAGTTTACTACTTTCTGACTTATCTGAAATTATCTGAAGAATCTCAGACATGTCACAGCATATTGTTCATTTTCTTTCTGTGCTTTGAATTGCCTGTGTGGAAACACATTTCTAAATTCTGCATCAGCACAGCTGGTGGCAGCTGCTGAGCTCTGCAGGGATGTCTCTGAGCTCAGGGAGCTCTTTTGGGGTCTCTCTGACAGCAGATGTTCCCCAGTGTTCATATTGGCTTTCTGCCCTCATTTCACCAGGGGTGACCTTATTGTGGTGCCCAAAGGGGCTCCAGGAGAGCTGGAGAGGGACTTGGGACAAGGGATGGAGTGACAGGACAAGGGGGATGGCTTCACTCTGCCACAGGGAGGATTCGAAGGGAATTGGGAAGGAATTGTTCCCTGTGAGGGTGGCACAGCCCTGGCACAGGGTGCCCAGAGAAGCTCGATGCTCTGGCAGCATTCAAGGCCAGGTTGGACAGGGCTTGGAGCAAGGTGGGATGGTGGAAGGTGTCCCTGCCCATGGCAGGGCTGGGACTGGATGATTTTAAGGTCTCTTCCAACCCAAACCATTCCACGATTCTGTAAAGACAACAAACGCCGCAGAAACTCGGAACAAACAGAATATTTAGGTCGTGTTAGATTCTCATCGGCCATCCCAGGTACAAGGGCAGGGCAAACAGAAGAAACCCGTTTCCCAGCAGATTTGTTGACTATGGATTAATTCTGGGGGCTGGCGGACAGAGAAGGCACCGCCCGGTTCTATGGTGTAATGGTCAGCACTCTGGACTTTGAATCCAGCGATCCGAGTTCAAATCTCGGTAGAACCTGCCCCAGGTCTCTCCTTTTCTGCTTCTTAGCCCAGCAGGGACAGAGCGCACACGCTGAAGCTCCAGCCCAGCCCGCGGGGTGTCCTCGCCCTCAGCGGTCACATTCTTCCCAGTTCTCTTCAATGCAACGAAATTGACAAAAGACTTCATGTAATTCTTGCTACTTTTAAATTAGGTGTTTCGTTGTATTTTTACTGCTGTTCTACATTAAGTACTTTTGGGGGGAGGCATTTACACTGTGGAGAATTTCATCAGGCAGATGTGCAGAATTTGGATGTTATTTTCAAGTTATATTCCAACTACTCATTGGAAAATACGGGCAGAAACGCAGTGGTTTGGGATAAATTGCACAATTTAAATGGATATTCCCTCTGCTTCACTGACACAAACCCTCAGTAGTTATCTTTCCTTTCCAGAGCAGCTAAGGACATCTTACACCTTGGCTTCCCTCCTCCAAACCTGTCCTACAAGTCACTTGTTTGCACAGCAACAGGAGCAAGGCTGCTCTGTTCAACAGCTCCTCCTCCTCCTCTGGCCAGGTAACCCTTGAAAAAAATCACAGAACACCTTCAAATCGAGTTCTTATTGGAAATAAAAATCCAGGTCCCAACTGCTCAAGAGATCATATGGAAATGTTTGCTCAATTAATTAAATTTTCACACAACCTAGTGATGAAAAAAATCCATTGTCTGTGTCAGGGCTGATTTTCATCCTTTTCTCAACTGTTGGATCAGGTCACACTCAAAGATCTTTTCCTGTGCAGCAGTGTTTTCAATGTCTGTCCAGTACCCTCAGCACAGCCAGCCACTCTCACAGGCTGGCTTCACACCCCAGCACAAGAGCTGTGAAGCCACAGGGCTTGTGTGCCCTGCAAGGAATCAATACATTAACAATTTTAGAGAGCTAATCACCATTCATCTGGCAACCTCCTCCTTCCATTTAGCAGAGTTTGAGGTGCAGCTGTAATCCAAAAGTCCCATAAAGTGCTGATACAAAACTGGTGCAACAGATGGGCCCACGTAAACCCCCTGGATGAAACCAGGTGTACTTAAAGAGTTAAATTCTTACATGGAATGACACAGAACCAGTGCAGAATTGAGTACTGAGATTTATTCACAATTCGTGGTCATTCTGCACTGGAAAACAAAGCACCAAAATTTGGGTAACTGAACATCATCCAGGTATAACCCAGCTGAGACTGCTGCATTTGGATATCTGCATTCCTCTGGGGCACAGCACAGCCCAGGGCTGCCCAGGTCCTTGGGGGACACACACAAATGGTGCTGTGGCTGAGGGAACCCTCCTGCAGCAGGCAAAGGGACTCACAACACCCTGGAGCAGCCTCAGAACAAAGTACCATAACCCCAGAATCCAGCACCTGACATGCTCAAGTCAAGAACATCCCAAGACAACTTTATAATTCATTCACTATGTCCAGTTCCTTTCCCACAATCCCTCCAGTTTATAATTTTCTAAAATTCCTCTTAGCACAAAATTCAAGGGGGAGGTAAAGCACTATGGCTGTGGCCATGTCAGGAGCTTTTCCTGTTGCTGAAGAGGCAGTAGCAATAGAAATTATTAAGGATTCAGGGAATCCAATCAGGGAATTAAATATGCTGTAATTTCAGAAGTGTGACTACAAACACATGCTGTCAACATTAATGGGCTTTCCAACTGCAGATTCAAAAGCCAGAATCAAACCTCAGGCAAGTATTTCACTATATATGAAGCTGCAACAAGGTTTTCTGATATATGTTAAAATTTCAATGAAAGCAGGTGAAGGGGGAAAGATTAAAAGGAAAGAAAAGTTCTATCCTGTAAAACTGGCACTTTAAAGAAAAGGCCTTTAAAAAACTAAAATATTTTACTCCAGAAGTCTTAAAAGCCAGAAGTTGACAAAAAAAACCCAAAAAACAAAAGCAACTCCAAAAAGACAAGTCTCAATTGCTTAGATCACTAATGATAATACATTCTGTGTATCCACTCTGTCATGGTTTTGCACAGGACACATTTAGGGAAGTGATGGAAAGGTTTGTTATGCAAAACCATAACACCACCACAAGCTCAGTTAGGTGCCTTCCTTGTCTTTAAAAAAAGAATTCTGCAGCAGACAAATCAACAGCTGTGCTCTATGACTACCTCAGTAGGTTAAAACCCTTGAGCAGATGGAAGAAATGGTGGATCCAGCTGAAACAGGTTATTCTGGTCACTGAGCCAGCCACTTCCCTTGCAGTGGGAGCAGAGCAGATTGATTTCAGCCACTGCCCAGCCCATTCCTGGCTCCCCCAGCAGCACAGGCACTGAGCCCTTCAGTGAGGCAAGCACTGGCCAAAGTGCCCCCAGCCCTGGCAGGATCCATCACACTGCACACACAGTCCAGGGCTCTGCTTTCAGAACAGCAAGGCAGCTCTTGTGGAGTTCACTGAAGATTTCCTCAGAAAAGCAAACTGGTTTTGTACCATTTCACCCAGGAAACACACACAAAAAAATAAACACACTGTACAAAGAGCAGCAGAGATATAATTTAAACATGCATCAGCTACAAACCATATATACAGAGAAACAGGCCTATACAAACAGAACAGGACCATTTATTACATTACAATTCTGGGGGAGTTTTTGGAGGAAATCACAGCAGATGAACAAAATCAGACCGAAGGAGGTGGATGTTGCTTCTGAAAGTGATCTGGTTTGAAATGTCACACAACACCCCCACGTTTCTCCAGCAAACATCTATTACACTTCAGCTACACACAGCTCTTCCCACAGCTCCTGGACTCCCTTCCTGTACAGAGGTAGATTTCTGTCGATGTTCTGATATTGCACCACAGTAAATATGGTTCTTACCACAAGGAACAACTTGCAAAGGCTAATTTTTACAATTCATGGGTATAATCTCATTGTGGGCATTCAGGTAGTGCAGTAAATAAATTTGTTTGCACTTGAAAGAAAATTCCCTCCAAGTGCAATGGTTTGTTATTTAGGGGGAGGTCCAATGGAAAGCTGCAATTTTTAACAGCTTCACATTAAGAGAGCTGGTTTTTATCAGCAGGGTGACACTTCACTGTCTCTCTCCTTTTCAGCCTCCCTGGTCTAGAGCCAATGCCAGCTCTTGCCCTGCCTCCCCTGATGCTCCATCTCATTCCACTGTGTCCAGGTTAAATGTGCATTTTAAACACTCACAGGTTTTTGCAGGATTTCTTACTCATACAAGCAGTAGTAACATTGAAGAAATTTGCAAGAAGATTGATTCAAACTGCATGAAATGGTTAAAAAAGCCCATCACACTCAGGCTGCATAAGGAAAGCTAGAACTTTGCTAGCTTCAAACAGCCATTAATTGTGAACAGATCTGATGCTATCAGGAAGATCTGAAGAAGTCTGGCAGGAGTCTTAATTTCTTTTGTCCATCACATTCTTGAATAACTCTCTGACAACTGGGGAAGTTGCAGATGAGCTGAATGGCAGTACCACTTCACAATGTCTGTTAAATGAACCTCTATAGCATATTTATAAAAATAAGTGGATCAAAAATCATGATGCCAACATACCATAACTCTGATGGGCTCACAAGCATCGCTCAGTATTTTTTCTCAGAGGCACCCCAGGAGGTTATTTTTTGCAGAAGTCTTTCAAACATGGAGACAAATGAAAGAACAATCTGGGCATGTTCCACTCTCAGAGAGAAGCCAAAGCAAGCAGCACCACTACTGCTGGCTGCAAGCTTGGCAGAAAACTTATATGGGAAGAAAGTTCTCTTTTTGTAGCAACCAACCTATTTGGAACTATTTTAAATGAACCATTTAGCATTAGCTTCCCAGATTCAGTTTGTGTGAAGCACTCTGTGACACTACATCAGTAAGAAATGGTGGCTAGTTTAGAACTGAGTATTTTTTTGCTGAATTATGGATACAAGGCTTATAGAAATTCATTACATCTCTCCACATACTCACTTGTCCTTTAAAAGGGCTTTTCCTTACCAAGGTAAGTAAATCCCAACTGTATCAATACTGAAATTCCTGTGTTGACAGGGACTGCAGACCTAGAAGTAAAATCATCTCACCCTCTTGGAGGAGCCCATTTTGTGCAGTGAACCTTCACTTCAGGGAGCAACTTGATCAGGAATTCCACTCCCTGTCCCTGGCACAAAGGGCTAATGTACCTTGCAAGATTAGAATGAAGAAATCCACTGTATGCAGGAAATGACAAACAGTAAAATGAAATGACAGTGGCAGGAGCCAGGGCTTTTGGAGCTTGTGTGGTTTTGCAAAGCAATGTTTCTTCCCAAGCAGCCCCAGCTGGGCAGAGCCTGCCTGAGCCAGAGGGCTCCAGTGCTGCCCTGCAGTCGTTACCATTTGATGTCCAGGCTGCTCGTGCTCTGATTTACTGCACTGTAGGTGGTGTGCAGAGTATCCTGGGCCTTCTTGGAGTCCATGCCCTCCAGCCAGTCCTGGTACATCCTCTGCACGTGCAGGTTGCTTTCTGGCAGCCTGACAGGAATGGCAGTGTACACCTCCTCCATCTGGGCCAGCAGGGCTCTGTCTGGTTTGCCATCCTCAGTCTGGGCCTGGCCCTTTCCATTCAGGCACCCTTAGGGAAAAAATAAATTAAAAAGATGCAAGTTGATGGAGATTTGATATGAAAAGAAAGTCTCTGTTAACTCAGAATTCTTTTTTCATGCTTCTCTAAAGGAATTTTTTTTAAAAACCTCCTCCCACGCTGTTACAATTTGTATTTACCTAAAGTGACTCCGATATCAACTTCATCTTAATGGAAATGAGGTTTCCATATCACAAATCTTTCTCTGCATTCTCCACGGTTTTATGATCCTAATTATGTTCCTTGTCTTTTCTTGCCCTTGACAACCACCATTTCAGAGCATCCTCTGAGGTTTGGCAGTGTAGTGCTGGCACTTGTTTATAGGTCAGAAGAGAATAAATATCATCATGACTAATTTTAGAAAACTCAATCATTTTCTGAGCCAACCCTGCACCTGTACTGGTGTTTTGGACCATTCAATAAACAGTGAGATTTTCGATTATTAAGAAGAGAATTAAAAGGGAATGAAATGAAGTGTCTGCCTGTAAGGCAGCTTTCCTTTGAGATTCAAGATACACATGCAGAACAACTGTGGATCCACAATTATTTTTACCTCCTGGGCAGGCAAGGACTTCTACAAAATGGTAGAAAAACTTTCCTTTTTTCAACTTCAGGACCATGTTTTGGATATTTCTGAAGCCGTAAGCTGCTGCAAAACGCAGCACTGTCTCCCCATCTTTTTCAAGGGTAACTTCTTGAAAGTCCTTGTTCCTGTCAAGACACAGAGAGAACATTTTAACCCCCTGCATTCCCAGAGGAACAACCCAACTGTGCCAGTTTGTATTCAGATGCTCCAAAGGGAGCAGGACAAGTGTAACAGTGAGATCAAGGTGAACTCTAACTTTCTAAACTGAGTTAAGCAGAAATTGGGGTGGAATCTTTGTAATAGAATTAGACTTTATTTTTAACTGCAGGTAAGCTTTTAATAAAATGAGTACCAGCAGGAGCTGCTTTACAGTGGCAGACCTGCAGGTTTAAAGCCTGTAACTGCCTACCAGAAAAAGCTGGCAGTAACTGCTGTCACTGCAGCACCACCCAAAGCAGGGGAAGCTCCTGGGCTGCAGGAACCAGTTCCTTGCCAATGACCCAAGGCTCTCAGTGCTAAGGGGCATTTGAACAAAACCCTCTATTAATAAAATGCTTTATCTTTTGGTCAAAACGCTCAGGCAGTTGGAGCAAGTGACTGCTGTGGGTCCCTTCCAACTGGAAATTCCCTCTTCTGTTCTAGCTCACCCATTCTACATAACAAGGATACCAAACTTTAACTTACTTTAGTGCTTTGTAGGTTATCTCCTTGACATCCACACCAAAAAGCTCCTTTGCTGCATGTTTAAAAATGTGCTCCAGGTAACCATCAGATCTCTTGCCATCATGCCTTACTACATCTCCCTCCTTTAAGCCATCAAACCTTAGGGAACAACAGAATGGAAGGTCAACTCCAAAAATTTCATTCTTTCACTTCAATAGTGTGTTTCTCCTCTTCTCTGTCTCCCCCACCAAAAAGTGTTTTCTAGCACTGAGAACACATTCCATTTTTATTTATTACAGCTTTTAAAATGTAAATTATTCAGGACAGCAGTGAGATGATGAAAAAATCAATTAAAAAAAAAGCTGCAGGGGCTTTCCGTGTTGAGAATTATCAAGCAACAGTAACTGATAAGAGTGCACCTTCATCACAATCTGAAGATTTTGCTAACAACCTTTTACTGCTCAAGAGCCATTTTGGGAAAAAATTATTTAAATAAGATTATTTAAATAAATGGTCATTTTTTGCGAGAATAATTTGTGAGAATACAAAACTCCTTCAGAAGTCACAAGTCTTTGCTGACAGTCCTGCTGCTTTAGGAACTGTTTGTCACAGTCTGTAACACTGTGCCAATAAAATCACACCAAGTTAGTAGAGCTGAAACCAGGTTAGAACAGTGTACACTGAAAATAAGTGCTACACTGTGGTTCAGGAGAGAAAATGGGAGCTCATCTCCCAAGGGCATCTCCTGGAAGTTCACCTCTCCCCATTTAAAAGCAGCTCTGAAGAGTCCCCATTCACACAACTGTTTTCATACCCAGCATTGTATCACAAATTGCTGCTGTGCTGGGGCTTGTTTTAAGAACTTGATTCCAAGTTGTTTAAATCTCTCTCCAAGATCTACTTTTAAGACCCCAGAAGAGCAAAAATGTACATCATTAGGTCTCACAGCTGAACCAGTATTTTCAGATTGGTCCTTTTAAAAAATAACATTATTTTCCAACACAAATTGAGGGCACTTGGCTTGTTCAGCCTGGAGGAGACTGAGGCCAGACCTTACCAGGATCTGCAGCTGCTCCTGAGGGACAGCTCTGGTCTCTGCTCCGTGACAGAACCCATGGAATGGCTGGAGCTGTGCCAGGGGAGGTTGGGTTGGATCTCAGGGAAGGTTCTTCCCCCAGAGGGTGCTGGGCACTGCCCAGGCTCCCCAGGAATGGGCACAGCCCTGAGGCTGCCAGGGATGCCCAGGGTGGGGTTGTTGTGGTGGCTGTGCAGGGCCAGGAGCTGCACTGGGTGATCCTTGTGGGCTCCTTCCAGCTCAGGACATTCTATGATTCTATAAATTGAGCTAATGAGCCAGCATTAATGAACAGCTTGGCCTTTCACTGGACAGGCTGGTACAGAATTAAAAGCCTCTCTCTGTGTGATTCTGATACAGAATTACACGAGTGTCTCTGTGATTATTCCTGCAAGAACTTTATTCATTCTCTGTGTGACAATCTCAGGTAGAAGCAATCAAAGGAGCTGCAGTACAAACACAGCTCTGAGCATGTTCCCACTGATCCACTTCAATTTCTCTGAGCATGTTCCCACTGACCCACTCCAATTTCTCCCCTCTAGGTCCAAGCAGGATTTTAGCTGGAACTGAGAAGGATTTTTCAGAACTTCCAGAGCTTTCTGTTTTGTGCAAGACAGCACGTTCATTGCTCCTTTGGAAAGGCACCAAGGAACATCTGTCACAGCTGAACAAAGATCAGGGAGAGCAGCCTCTGGAACCAAGTCTGAGAATTAAACACCACACAGGCTGCTCCCTGAGCCAAGCATAAGGGATGGAAACAAAACCTCTCCAGTGCTTTGTGTGCTTCTCATCTAAACACAGCTCAGTTTGATCTAATCTTGAAAAACTGACTGCTGTCCTCATATAAAAACCAATTCATTACCATTTCCTGAAAGGGTGCTGCTCCTAGCAATCTCCATGAACATATTGGGGAGTGGAAATTTACTGCCAGGATGGTGCTGTGAAAGAGAGGGGAGCCCAGAGCAGATGGTCAGCCCAGCACTGTGAGCACAGGGCAGATCAGGGCTCTGCACAAGGAGCACAGAGAGCTCTGAACAGGGCCAGCACCCCAGCCAGCCACACTGACTAGCAAGGCTGGAACTTCATGCAGTCACATCTATTATTACTGCAAATAATCTATATTTATCAATAAATAAATAAAATAAAATAAATAATAAATAATCCTTAAATATCAATCAGGAGCTACATAAATCTTCAAGTCATATATTTTAAAAGAGTTACTGTATAAGGGTCATTATCTCAAATTACCTGCTTTGTAATTAGACAGTACATGTGAATTTATATTATCTGTTTCATATTTTATATATGAACCAATGAACATCTAAGAGAATATTTTTGTGGGTTTGGCCACTCTAGAAGGGTGAAGCTGTGGTATACTAAGGCTTTGATGCAGGTTTTATTTTTTCTCTAAAAAGAAAAAAACATTCTTCTGAACAGTTTTACATTTATGTTGTGTGGGAAATGGGTTTATAGAAAATTCTCAAAGGAATTTTCTACGAAAAAAATTTTCTATTTTCTTCTAATTTCTTTGACAGAAAACTCACATAGTGTACATCTGTATGCAAATCTTAAAATAAGAAATATTGACTTAAAAATACCATAGAATAAAAGAGACATTCTTAAGAGAGAAATTGAATTAAAACAAGTTCAAAAGATGACCTTACAAGTAAGACTAGATACTTTAGAGAAATAAAATGATAAGAATGCATTGTAGTAAGACCCACAAGGAGTAATTTTAGATGATTAACTTTAAGACATTTACAACATAGTGTAGCTAAAACTGATAAACCAAGAAATGCTTATAGTGTGTTATAATTAAGAAAGAGTTGGCTTCTGATTGTGATGGTGTGAGTTATAACATCTATATTGTCTCACCCTCCTCATGAGACTGAAAATGGAATAAAAGCTTCTAAAATGGCTCTCAGTTGCCCCATGTCTAAGTCAAAAAAGAGCTTTATCCAACAATGGTGAATATGCTCCAACATGTCATTTGTCATCCAAACAAGGAAGCAATCCACAACAAAACTACTTACAAACTATCTACAGCTACTTCAGTCACATCTTTCACTGACACATTTTTCTGTTCCATTATCTGGACAATTTCACCTGTAGGAAAACACATCACATTTTACTTTCAACACAAAGCACAACACCCACTGTGCCTCTGTTTCAGAAATCAACATCCCAACACCTGCAATGGCTTTGTGTCACATCCTCCAGCTCCTGCTACAGTGACTGCTCCCTCCAGTGACTGAGAAGCCTGAAACTTCCTGCCCCAAAGAAAAGGGGCCCTCAGCTTGCCCAAACTCTGCTTAGATCCTCAGCCTTTCTGTTAGGCCAAGTCTGGAAATATCCAAACTGCACTGCAAGATGTTTGGACACTAAGGCTAAAGACAAGATCCTCACCAAAAGGCAACTGGTGCCATGAATTAGGAATAATTCCTAATAAAATAATGACCATAGACAAGGCAGAAAATTGTTTTAAATATGGATTTGAATAACTTTTACCTTCTTTAACAGGCTGTCAAAATACCTGATTTTTTAGATGAATAGCAACTTAGAAAGAAAGGATGTGTCACTCTGCCTTCCCTGTGCAGTACCTGTACTACCAGGAGCACAAAAATATGTACTGATTTTTAAAGCAGAAAAAAGCCAACCTTATGACTAAAGGAGACTTGAAAAAAGCAAACTCTGGCAAAAAGGCTATTCTAAAAATGGTGATTCACTTTTATATTTATAGATGATAAGTTTAAAAAAGTTAACCTGATGTCAGGACACAATCAACTTCTGCTGAATTATACAAGGCAGTGTAGAAATCTTCCCTCAAGGCTTCCAGCTTTTTGTCATAACAAGGTGCCACGACCACATGGAAAATTTTATCAGGAGACAAGTTCTGTGGAATACAGAAGGGAGCACATGTGAACTCCATGAAGAGCAAAAGACAGCTTGAAGGATGACAGGGACAAAAATAGTGACATAAACCTCATGCAGGCAATACCAGGAATAAGTCCCTACATTAAATTTAAACAATATTCACAGACATAATGATTTGCCAGAAGTCACAAAGCATCAGCAACAAACTTCCAAAGCCAGTCTGCTGGCTGGAGCAAATTCCCTCTGGCCATGTTTTCTGCAGCTTTTTGATTGCCTTAGAAAGTGAATACAAGTCAAGATTCAAAGTTCTGGTTTCTGGCTGTCACCCACTCACTTTCACCAGAGCAAGCCCTTCACAATTTGTCTATCCATGTGCAATCCTTCCCTACAGAATGTGGCTCCTTTTAGGTAAGGAACAGCAATTTTTTCAACATACAAAATTGAGGAGATAAAAAGGTTAGCTCCAAGGATACATTGCTTTTATTGAGCTAGGTAACAGGGCAATTTCCACATTATTCTCCTCCACTCCTGTTCTGGCTCTGCTGTAGAACTACGCAGGCAGCATTTCACAAAAAAACTGCTATGGATTTAACTTTGCCCGTAAATATTTAAATCCACGTTGCACTGGGGGTGCAAGGACTGCTGCCAGCTCACAGTGATGGATGAAATGTATGATGTATGAAATGATGTAGGAAATGTAGGAAACGTAGGAAATGATGTAGGAAATGAGGTGCTTTGTACATTCCTCTCATCATGGGCACTTGAACAGCACACAGCACCATTTCTTCTTCAAGTAAAGGACAGATATAATACACTAAGATCTGTATCTCAGTATTAAAGCCCATCTGCTCTATTTAGAAGAATATAATGGTAAAAATAAATCAGAATGACTCACCTGCTGCCTGGCAAAGTAGCCCTTCACTAGGGAGCCCATGATCTGCTGTGGGGACTTTGCAGTGCAGATGTGAGAGGTCACCAGGTTGGTGAGCACCCTTTCAGCATAACGGATCCAACCTGGAACCACAAAAAAATCACAGGCACAGAGGAGTGAGCCATGGGCACAGCAAGTGCAGCAGTCACTCAGCACATCCTGAAAATGGTGACACCTTCACACCAGGGAGGACATGTCTGTGTGGGCTGGGAGCCCCA
Source organism: Camarhynchus parvulus (assembly GCF_901933205.1). Classification (NCBI taxonomy): domain Eukaryota; kingdom Metazoa; phylum Chordata; class Aves; order Passeriformes; family Thraupidae; genus Camarhynchus; species Camarhynchus parvulus. The sequence goes on from NC_044588.1 coordinate 8,886,661, forward strand.
CCTTGGGAGCCATAGGAAACCTCAGGGCTCTGTTAATAATGCTTTAGTCAATAATTCACTGTGCTAGGAATTCTAGACCAAGGTCCACTGTGTACTTCATGACCTGCTGCTCTTTCCTCATGTACAGATTTAACAAAGCAGAACGAACAAGACCCCAGCTAACAGAAATTGGACTTCTAGACCTCAGCCCTTGGATCATCACATTCTACAACAAATGCACTGTTTGGCTGCTTAACTGTAACCTGGTATTTCCTGAGATTTAATATCCCTGCACCCAGCCTGCTCCCCTAGAACACAAGAGTCACATGAGAGCATTATCACAAGATGCACATGGATTAAGTCAAGGAAAAAATGGCTTTTTTTACTATTGTTAGAGTAGCCACACCTGCAGAAACACCCCACACTCAGAGGAACCACCTAGAATCTCTCTGTATGCCACACTCTGTCCTCAGTTTCTCAGGAACCCCCTCTCTCACCAACCCCTTCAGCATTCCAGCTGGGGCAAGCTGTGGATACCCACAGCACCCCAACAGACAGAGCTGTTGTATTATTCCCCCAGTTAATGAACAAATCAAGGTATTTAGGGTGTGCAATTCTTTCTTGGGCTCTGGAAAGCCCCAAATCCTCCACAGCAATAGTTTGGAGCTTTTTTCATCTACATGACACCCACATTGGGCAGCAGAGTTAGGCCCAGCCTTCAAGGCAGGTGTGTTACTTTTGGTGCTAAGAAATGGTAAAAAAAACCCAAAAAACAAAAAACAAACACATTTTGTCTTCATGCAAATCAGTGATTACATAAAAGAGAAACTGCTGTGCAGAACACACTGCCCAGGAAGGGGAAAACCTGGAGGTTAACTTTTAAGCTTGAAATTACCACTTATGTAAAAACACCTGGGACTGTTTAAGTCAGAACAATACCACAAATGCCAACAGCAGCACAAAACTGGCATGGAAAGCACTGTTCAGATTATTTGTCTCTCTGTAGCAGAGAAATAGTTTTCCTAGTGTAATAAGATTTTACTGATGAAAATGAGAAGGTGCTAAATATTATGGAAACCCAAGGATCCTCCAGCTGTTTAAATATTCCTAATTCTTGTTCTACACAGACTTCAAGCTGGTTTCCATAAAAACCTCAAAGGCACACATCATCTTCAACAAGCATTCATTTCTGCTGTAGGAAAAACTGAGGAACATGGATTTACCTCTTAGGACTGTACTGAATTGCAAGACTGAATGGAAGTTTGCATAATGTCCACCTTCACCTAGGACTTTAAATCACAGACATTACCTACAAAAAAGCTGAATTTATTGGTGCTTGGTAAAAATCTCTATCAGCATACTCTGCATGATAGGTACATCATATTGCTTAAATGGCTTTAGTGTCAAGTGCTGTCCAAACAGAACAAAAAGTGCTTCAAACACAACAAGGACAGTTTCTAAAATACTTGTACTCACCATTAATCACCCCAGCACTCCTGCTATGAGGCTGGTTCTTATAATTGGAATCATTTTGATATTGTAGTCATGACCTATAAGGAAATTTGACTAAATCCCAGGAGATTTCTGACAGGTATTGTCTGAGGCAATTCCTTAAATTGGTTCTGTCCTTGCAGTGGATGGAACAAGTGTCTCACAGCTGCAGCTCCCAAAGATCATTAATGTCATTAGTCACTGGTTAATTGTACAGCAGCCTGGGTGAGTGAGCATTTATCACACACTGCTGTTTGTGCCCCCTCACCACAGTGAGGGAAAACCTCAAACACCCCATTGTTATGTCAGGAACACCAGCACTCACCCAGACCTACACCCTTTATAAATTCATTGGGATTCTTGGCCATTTGCTGGCTTGTGTTGCCATCAAAGAGCAAGAAAGCATTACAAATTACCATATAAATTCCTGCAGCTGTAGCTCAGAACATGTTATTTTTTGTGGTTTCTTGTGAGATCATGAAGATGCATGTATGCATCTGTAGGAAATGCAAAATAACTAAGCAAACTTTTGCTAGTGTAAAATCCCATTCCTGGAAAAGGAAATTCACTGACTGGGACAAAAGCATCAGAATCCTCAGTACTTTATGATGCTCCTGCTGCAAGTCTGCCCCACTGGGAAGACACAGAGGTTGGCAGTGCCTTAAAAACTCCAGATTTTCCAGAGCAAATGCTTCATGTTCCTCATCAGCTTAGTACATTAAGGAAGGGAATTGATTCTTTTGAGATATTACAAATACTATCAGTAGTAACACTGCTGTTCTTTAACAGGAAAACCCAAAAATGAGCTCATTTTCTCCCCAGAGAGCAGCAGGAGGTGAACAATTAAGACAGGGACAAGAAATCAGCTTTTCTCAGGTTCTGGACTGTGCAGGCTCTGCTCTTTGCTCATGGTAGATGTCACACCCCTGCCTGCTGCAGAGGGTGATAGGTCTGTGCAAAGTCACACACCAAGATAAAAAAGAGTAAAGCATTTTTTATACTTGAGGTCACACTGACCTTGCATCTACAAAGCTACATAAAAACCATTTTGTGCTGAATGCACCCAGTAAACAACATCTCTGGGACAAATTTATGTAATCTGGGGGTAGAAAGAGGAAGGAGAAAAATAAACAGAAAATGCACACAGACAATTAAGGACAGGAAACACAGTGAACAACCTCACTTGGAAGATGACTAATCAGGATTTTTGCTTTCTCTAATTGCTGACAAAGAAACATACCATGTTTTCAAAATGGACTGACAGTGATATTCTGGGTTAGTTTCCCAGAAATGGAAAGCACCCAAGCTTGTTACCATCTCTGTCACAGCAGAGAGCTGACACCAAAAACTAACTTGTGCAGACGACACAAGGACAAGGAAAGTGCTCCATTAACTATTTTAAAGTATTTCCACTGAGAGCAGCAGATAATCTGAGCTCTGTTTCCAGATGAAAACAAATTAAAATTATCTCAGAAATTCTAAAAGAAATCCTCAGGTTTTGAATTTTACCTAAAGCAAATACAAGACAACAAAACTAAGTAATGGGAGTGTTTCAGCTGCACAGGTTTTACATGAAAAGAAGCAATATATGATATGTCTGCTCCTGAAGATAAGAGGTTACACTAAGATAACAGTAACAGAAAAAAAGACATGTTTTTAATACATATATGTAGTAGTCAAAGCATAACCCAGATATTTCCACTACAAAATACAAAGAACAAACAACAACACAAGTATAATTCAAACAGCAGTATTTAAACTTCAAATCAATGACAACAGCAGATTCTGGGGAACACTGACTGCAACTCCTGATCACTCCAACATTTCTTTAATAAATGTAATCCACTTGAGTTATTTCAAAGCTAGCAAGAAGTATTTTGGTATTTTTATCAGCCTTTTGAAAAGCAACACTATGAACTTTAGGGTGGAGCTGATGAGGGTGTTGGGCAAAGGAGTTACTGCTACCTCCTTTTTGATACTTCTTTTTTAGGAATGTGATTTCTTACTTGAATTGAAATGGTGCTGTGCTAACAATGCAAAAGGTAAGCAGTGACTGCATGTTCTGCATCTTTGCAGCTGGTCCAAGTGCAGGTTCTCATACAGAACACATTCTGCAAGGTTCTCAGAAGTGAGACATTCAGTGAGTCAAGTCTGTGACATTTCATGTGAGAATTATTTTCCAAGTGTCAGACACATCCATCTCACAGCCATCACAAGCAATGTCACTTGCTACTTTCCCCCAGGCTTAAGTGGCAAGTTCTAAACTTTGCTTAAGGTAACAGAGGTTGTGATTTAATTCTATCAAAGTTCCTTTTCAATGAGGAAACACCCAGTTAAACTTTGTGGTCTGAACATACAAGAAGCACCCAATAAACTTCTCCATTCCAGTTCTGATTCTCAATTCCAAGCACAGAAATGCACTCAGGATGACCAGTGATACTGGGAACAAACACTGTGTGTCCCTCAAAAGCAAATCAAAAATGCTTTAAGTTATGTAAGGCTCCCAAAGGAAGCCCCCCTTTCCTCAGCTCCTTGGTGGTTCCAGTTTGAAGGGAGGGAAGGATGGATAAATCAATTCTCACCAGGGCAAGCAGAGGCAAACATTGGTAAGGCATGTTCCTCCTGGTTCCTCCGTTGGTACCGCTGCACAAATTCCCTCTGGCTCTCCAGGATACTGAAATCTGCAGCTATGGTGGTGTCAAACACATAATGCACCCCTAGGGAAGCAAGCAGAAACATCACTAAAATGTTTTCCACCTCACAAACCCCTTTCGAAGTTCCAGGCCTGTGAAAAATCTTGAAGGATCAACAGGTATATTCCTTCCCCTCTGCACATTTTCACAGAGTCATAAATAAAAGCCATACACTGCAAAAACACCTTCTACACCCTGAGTTTAAAAGGACCACCAAGAGGCTACTGCTGCCAGCAGCACTGCAAACATTCTCTGCTTCCTTCTGAGCACTTTGCATCTGTCATTTTTAACTCAACAGGATGTCACGACTCCTGCAGCGACTCTTGCAAAGAAATGTTCTTTTCAAGACATGCTGAAGTCACAAAAAAATCATATCCAGCTAAGAGGCATATCTGCCATTGCTCCAGTTGTTTGCAGAGCTACAGGAGCATATCACCACCACAGCAGAGACCTTCTGGCTGCTCATTTGGCAACACACTCCCTGTGAGCCTACGTAACACTGAACACATCCCCACAGAAGTCAGGGTAGATAATGAATGCATTCTAGGAAAACTGGGGCCCACCAGAACTCAGGAATGCTTTGAGATGAAGAATATACACTGGGTACATCAGAGATGCATCAGAAAAAAACATGAAAAATTAGTATATATAGATACAGACAGAATGAAACAAGTTGATAGGTTTATTACTGCCCTTTTCCTTTCTTCAAGTAAATTTAAAAAAACCAAAACGTACAAGGAAAGTGTCTATTGCTTTTTATCCAAAACTCTATACATAATAACCAAAGGAAGTACAGCTTTAACATAAAATAGGCAAATACAACAGTTCTTGTAATTTCAAATTACAAGAAAAAACTAGAACTGAGAATCTCCTAGAGATACAATGTGTCAAAAGCACAGAAAGGAACTTAGAATAACAATTACCTTCTCCCTCAAGTTTTACAATAATGGGAAGCTTTTGACTAAGCCCTCCCTGATTTCTTGGTAGCCAAGGTTTTGGAGGCAGCTCTACAATGTCCCTCTGTTCTGTGACCTTTCCTGAGAGCAGGGAATGTCCCCAGTCTGTCTCTCACACTGCTGTAGGTGGCACTGGTGCCTGGCTGGAACTTCACAGAGCCTGGAGTTCAAACTCTGAACGAGGTTGTGCAAGGGCACTTCAGGACTGTTTAACAAAACATCATGGAATGGAATCCCACCATTGGTTTTGCTGGGGAGGAGCCCTAAATCCCATCCAGCTCCACCCCCTGCCATGGCAGGGACACCTCCCACTGTCCCAGGTTGCTCCAAGCCCTGTCCAGCCTGGCCTTGGACATTTCCAGGGATCCAAGGGCAGCCACAGCTTCTCTGGGAACCTGGACCAGGGCCTGCCCACTCTCATTTCTATTATCTAATCTAACCCTGCCCTGTTTCACTCCATGCCCTTGTCAAAAACCCTCTCCAGCTCTCCTGCAGCCCCTTCAGGTACTGGAAGGCTGCTGAGAAAGCAAAACCAACCAAAATGATCCCTCCCTTTCTTCTTCACCACCATAACAAATGCAAACTTACCAAGACTTTTGAGGAAACCACAGAGTCTCTTGGCTGCTTCATTCACAGAGAGATTGAATTTAGCAGCAAAATAAGGCAATGACTGAGGGCATAGAGACACTGCCAACACTTTGTGTTTTGAGGTATCACATTTCTGGTAAGTGAAACAAAGAGAGAGGAAAAAAAAAAAGTCATTAAAACAGGGTAAGGCTCCTTGCTTTCCCTTCCTTTCCCATTCCTGGAGTTATTCCTTAGAGTCTCATGCTTCAGTGGGCCATATCATTAAAAACCCTGTGAAACAAGCCTCAAGTTGCAGCAGAACAAGATGTTCCACTGATCCTGACAGTGTTCATCTGCAATCACCTGTAGATGTTTCTTTTATAGAACTCAGGGGAAATCCATCCCTCTTAGGACAATTCTGTGGTTGGATTCCAGGTGGCCTAAGAAAAGTTAAGGGACATTCAGCACCTCTGATGTTCTAGTAGGATGAAATATTCTAGCAAATAAGAAAAGAGCTGTATCTAGTTGTAAATACAACCCAGCAAATGACACATCTGAGTTTTTGTTAAGGCTCCTGTGTCTTTATCACTGCAGTGTTGAGGAAAAGTGGCAAAATGGGACTCTCAACAAATCAGCATTTGTAGCACTGAGGAATCCCATGAAAGTACCCAGTGTGTGGTGTGGAACTGTGCAGCTCTAGTGACTGTGGCCTTCAGCTGAAGATTCATCTTGTGTTTTAGCTGGGACATTTTCTACACCAGTGGAACCCCTGGAAGACAAAGCAGGACTGTGCCACAGATAAGTGTCACCCTGCAAAGGTCAGAGCTCACAGTCTGTACTGATCCAAATGCTGGACAATAACCCTTCAAAGAGAGCTCCTGACTCAGAGCTCATGACTGCCCCTTGCTTGTGTCTGGACCCCTGGAGCTGTGATGAAGGTACCTGACTGCCTTGCTGCTGTAGGATTCAGGCCCTCCTAACAGGACCCATGTGACCCAAAATATTATTTCCCCCCCATTCTCTTCTAATTTTCTCATATATGACACCACCATTCTGTATGGACAGTTAAACTCCTTCTAAGAAAATATAACTACTATGAATTAATCCTTATTTATGACACACATGTACAGATCATGAAGTTTCAATTCTAGTAGCTTTTGCACAGAAGTCTGGAGCAGAACTAAAATAATTAATTTAATATCATGTTCTAAAGATGTGAGCACTACACAGAGTGAGTAACTTCTAAAAAAAACAGAACTCAGCAGAAAATAAAACAGCAATGGAACACTTACAAGGTTTGCTAAGAATATGGACAAAATGTAGTCAGGTTGAAAGTATATTAAAAAGAATTCTAATTTCAAGAACATGTCTTTATAGGTTTGTATAATGTGGGTATATTAGCACCAAAACCACTCAGAACAGTCCTAGCAATGGAGGAATGAATATCTATAAACACCAAACTGCACAATAATTTGTTAGTGCAGTAATGAAATCATCACATTGCCAATAAAATTTCCTTCTGCAGGTGCAGTAACTTTCCTCTGGTGTTTACATTAAGTGCTGTGACCTTGCAACTCCAATACAAAATTATTTTAAGTACTTTTAACGTTTGTGTTGCCTGACTTCCTCTTTGGAAAAAGCATATCCTGACAAATCTTCACATTATCTGCCTTGGGAAACCAAGCTGCTTAGTCATTCCCTAACTGCCTCCTCCTCAGAGCAAACAGTGGGGTATTGTTTGGGTCACTTTACCTTATTAAGGTTGAGAACACGAAAGAACTCCTTCTGATTCTGCTGGAAAACTCTGGCTCCTTCTTCCAATGTCATGCAACTGTCACAAGCTAGGCAGTCGCTAAGGAGTATTTTAGCATTAGCCAATGTATCAAACTCATTTTTCTGGGGGCAAAAAAAGAAGTAAACAAGTATTTAGCAATGATCAAATGATTTTCAACATCTCTGCAACGAGCCAGATGGAAAGCAAACACAGTATCCCTGTTTGGTTTAAAGCAGGACAATCCACAACACTTTGCATAACATCCAGAATTATTTACAGGTAAACAAAACAATATGTTCCATCCCAATCATAGCTCTGCTCCTCCTATTACTGTGAAACTGCAAAATGTTTAAGTGTAAACAAAAATCTAAATTTAGCCCCTAGTCCATATGCTAGTAACTTAATTTGCACTGTGCTTCAGAGCTGACAGTCCCCATCAACTCACCCAGCAACTGAGAAAACTTTCCCTTGAACTATTAAAGCTCTTTAACCACATGTCCCTCCAGCAGCAAGGTGGCTTAGGCTCTGTAGCACGAGGTAAAACAAAGAGAACACAGTCCTACAATTGCACTGAACATATTCTGTGAGACCAAGAGTTTCACACTATCTGCACCTCATTTGAGAAAAAGGAATACTTGGATATAAAGAATTAAGTTGATATTTTGTCCACTTGTACTATCAAAACTCTTCTTCTTGTAAGTTCTGTCTCTGCTCTGAAGACTTGGTAGACGAGTTTTGGCACTCTGAATTTTTAGAACTTAGAATTTCTGTTTTGTGTTTGCATTGTAAGGGCTTTTATTGCACCTTTTTACAAGATTTTTGATTCACATATTAAGGGACGTCTACAAGAGCTCATAACTGTTTTCAACTGCTTGTTGTTTATTGTTATATTTAGTAGTTGAAATTGCCTCCTTATGACCTTCTTTAGCTTATAAGGATGCGTATGAGGCGCACAAAAGAATACAGAGTCTAACTGAGGTTTTAGAAGGAACATTACCTCTTCAGAGCCATCATTTGAACTCAATGCATCAACAGATGTACTTTGTGTATCATCATTTTTCTGTTTTTTACTGCATTCCTGAAACAAAACATAAAATGTGCGGATTATGCACATCCTGTTCACCATTCTGTAAGAACACTTTTACAGAACTGTTCATGCCATTAACCACGGACGGAATTATTTACAGCGTTGTGGAACACATGCAAGACCCTGTGTTCAAAGTGCAATTGCTACGATGGAAATAATTTCTCCGGAATTCCCCCGCCTCATCAGTTCGAGCGTTCTGGGCGGTTTGTTAAGGCGAGGGGCTGCCCCGGACAGCACAGCAGGGCACGGCCACACGCCGGGACACCGCGCTCGGGGCTGCTCCGGGAGCTGTCACGGGGAGGACGCGGAGCTCGGTGACCTTGGGGCCGGCGGCCAGCGCGACTCGCCCCGCCGGGGCTCCGGGGCTGCCGGACGAGGCCGCGGGCAGCATCCCCCATGGCACCGCACCGAGGGGCGGCAGGACCCGGCCGGGCACTCACCTTTTTGCTGCAGTTCTCGCACTTCATCTGCGGCGCGGCCCTGGCGCGGCTGCCGCGCGGTGCTGCCGCCGGGGCTGCGGGACAGGAGAGAGCGGGGCGGGAGGTGAGACCCGCTCGAGCAGCGCCAGCCCGGGCCCCGACGCGCTCCCTGCCGTCCCCGCCGCCCTTTGTTACCGCGCCCGCCCCAGCGGGCGGTCCCGGGGCGGCCCCGCCGCGCTCACGTGTCCCGCAATTCCCTCGGCCGGAATTACCCCGCAAACGCCGCCGGGCCCCGGCGCTGCGGCGGCACCGAGCGGCCTCGGAGGAGACGCGGGACGGGCGGCGCTGGCCGAGCCCCGCGGCGAAGGTGCCCCCGCAGCCCCGCACGGAGAGCGGAGCCGCCGCCGCCGCTGCACCCCCGGCTCTTCAGAGCCCCCCGCACCGAGGTAACGGGAGAACGGGCGGGCACGAGCCGCAGCTCATCAGCTCCACCGGGATAAAAAACCCGACAACCGAAATCCCACCGAAAGCCCCAGTGAAGCCTGTCCGGGAGGCAGCGCCGATGCCGTACCTGCCGCCGGGGCTGTGCCTGTGGCCGCAGAGCGGGCGGGGCGGCACCGCCTCCTCCGCCGCCTCCCCCGGCCGCGCCCGCCGGGCTCATTGCGGACCTGCGCCGCCGCACGTACGCGGAGGGACGCCCCCATCCCGGTCCCCATCCCCATCCCGACCGGGACCCCCGGGCCGCACTGACCCGCCAGGCCTGCCCTCCGCGCCCGAGGCTTCGCCGCTTCTCTGGAGCGTCCCTGCGTATTTTTTACCACGCACTCCTCTGTTATATCGTACAAAGGGTTTTTTCCCCTCGATTTTTGTTTTTTCCTAATGGCTTTAAAGTGAAATGACACTCTGCGAGTTACTAAATACAGCATCATCACCATTTTATTTAACCGATACGCTGCGATTTCCCATTCCTGTAACAAAACACAAGTAGCAGCAATGCTGTTCCCAGGCAGGAATCACAAATCCTTATGAACAGGATTCTTGAACAGACATCAGCCTTCCACGGTCTCAAAGGCCCTGGAGTATTCATCAAGATTTCTTACGATTTCTTGTCTTTCTGAACCTCCGGTTGTAGGATTTAGACAGAAAGGTTCAATCAACATTTTGTTCCTTTTTTAACCTCCAGCCATATGAACACACACGTACAAGCAAACGCCTACGCCTACACAGAGAAGTTTTTCAAGTGTAAAATGACGTTTTATAAATTAAACCACAGAACTGCAGAAAAACATGCAATTTCCTGCCTTAACTGCAACTTTTCTATAACACTGGGTAAATCCCCTCCTGTTACAGTGACTTCTAATGCTTTAAGCCACAGATGGTTTTTGAGCATAAGGGCTGGAAACAGGCATGGCCACAGATGTTTGTTACCCAAAACCACAACTTTAAACACTTGTTCCATGTTAAGAACACTAAAGATAACCCTAGAGAAGAATATAGTGCTTTTTTAAAATTATTTTTTAATTTGCAGACTATAGGTGAGTTATCACTGAGCTCAGAGAAATCAAGAATTTCTTAGCTTAACCATGATGAAAGCAAACAGAAACGTTTTCATACTGGCCACTTTAAAAAAGTAAGCTGATGCTGCTTTACATGTACCCTGAAAAAATAGCACTAATCCTGCCTTGAGGTAAAAATTGTAATAGCTTTGGCAATAATTTTCTGTGCCTCTGCTGTCTTCATTCAAAATGCTCTCACATTTTATATTAGCCCAAGCTTTTTAAAAACACCACAACCACTCCTGAGCAATTCCTATGTGATCTAAGAATTCACATTTCCTACAGACTTGCTGGGATGCAGCATTATCTGACATCTTTTTTGTTCTGTGGATGAGGGTTTTCATACAAGAAAAGCACCTTATTCCACCAGGATACAACAGCTATAGCTGCATTGACCAATAAGGTACAGGACAGATGAAAAGTTCTAAATTAGAAATGTGTTGAGATTTGCACTTAAAGGCACAGATAAAATCTTCCCGTTTCACACTCTGATCATACTTACATTTATTATATGAAACTGATATAGTGATTCTTCAAAAGACATATCAGTTTTGGATATTTCTGTAACTGCACAGATCAGATTTTTGATTTTTTTTTCACAGAATCACAGAGTAGTTTGGGTTGGAATGGACCTCTGAAGGTCATCTAGGGGGGTCCAAACCCCCCTTGCACTAGACCAGGTTGCCCCAAGCCCCATCCAGTGTGGCCTTGAATGTTTCCAAGGATGGGAATCTCTGGTGAACTGAATTAGTAATCTGTTACAGGACTGGATTAAATATTCTTCTGCACATCATCAAAGGGCAGAAGACTGAGTTTCCCCCATTTCTTGTATTCACAATGAAAAACAGAGAACTGCATAGAAATGGAAGCATTTTGCAAGAATATTGAGGACATCTTAGGTACCTACATAAACTATTCCTATTTCATCCTTCATTTTAGGAATACTTGGATTGAATTTATTTCAATTTAAAAATTCAAACAAAAAGAGCTAAAACGGAAGAGTGTGCAAGGAATCTCTGTTTCAGTGCACAGTATAAAGTTTTATTTGTGAAATCATTAGATAATTAGATGTCTCATTTATTTCATTGCCAAGAGCACTCTCTGCTTTCCATTTTCCCACAGAACAGTGGATGTTTGATCAACCCTCACAGTATGCCTGACAACCTGAGACAAGAAAGCACCATCCTGCTTTAATCTGGGGATGGTGACACTTCATTTGGGGAGGTGACACTTACTACCTTTGCAGGGCTGCTTCACTCTCCAAAAGCTTTCCTATGCCAGCAGTAGGCAGCACTTAAAAGGCATCATTTGCTTTTATGGCCACTGTTGATGTATTTGGCCTCCATGTAACATTTATCCCTGCACCTGAAGCATTTACACCCTGAGTGAAATGGAGAAATAAGAATTTCTCTGTGAAAACAGCCTGCTGCAAACAACTGCAAAGTGTTCCAGGCTTTGCATGGCTCCTGCAGGGCAGTGCCAGCTGTAAATGCTCCCTGCCACAGTGACAGCTCATAGCACTCCCCAGCTGTCAGAACTGGGCAATAACTCCTGGCTCCAGCTGGTGACCATGTATTCATGAAATCTGTGCTCTGCAGGCTGCACACACGCTGTTCCATCGAGGTCAGGGGCAGCACAGACAGCTCCTTCTGTGGGATGAGCTCATTTCTAACAGCACTCCCAGCCAATTCTCCACCCAAAGCGTTTGGTGGCTGCTTCCAAGCAAGCACTCTGGGAATTTATCCTGGCATGTCAGTCAGATCACATGCTTATTGCACAGCTCAGTTCCTAAGACCTTAAGTTAAGACCTTAGGGCGGAAAAAAAAATATAAGGAGTTAGAAAAGAATATTTAGGGAAATGGTCTGAATAGGAAAAAGCATCAGAATTACAGACATGTCAAACTAATTCAAAATAAAGGCCAGTTCTGTGCTATTTGCATGTTCTTGGGTTTAGGTCAATGACTTAAGTTACAAGTGTGTTTACTACACAAATAGAACATAAACACTTCCACAGAACCTATTTTTACATTGTTGAGGAAGAAGTCTACAAATAGTCAATCACATATTCCTGAATTGTTTATTTTGGAGAATAGTTTTTGTTTCTGCAGCAGTGGTTTGGAATTTATGCTGTTCTTTAGGTCCAGGATCAGGCTTTCAGAATGTTCCTTTTTCTACTGGAAGACATAACAGCACTTACCTACTTCAAAGAGCTGGTGTAAAATCCTCAGATTTTAGAAAAAAATGCTGTAAGAATCATTAATGGATAGCAGAAGCTTACAGGGATCCTTGCCATATTTGTTTTGATTGTGCGTGTATGTGATATTTCCCATGGTTGAAAAAATGTCTCTGTAACTTCATAATTAAATTAAGTCCTATCAGGTTATCCTAGTGTGACCTTTGAAGAACTGCAGAAGTAGAGAGTTGCTGATGTTTTTGCAGTTAGTAACACAATAATAAAACATATGCTTTGTGGTTTATGCTGAGTGGAGATGAATTTCTTGCTTATTTCACTCTGCTCTAGACACAAGAAACCTTTTATCTTTTATCAATCAAAACAGCTTAACATTTCCAGAGAAACCAGTTGCTTATAAAAACTGATTGACAGCTAATTAGACATAATTTCTTCCCAAAAGACTCAGTCAGCTGCTTGTTTGGGTTGAGCACACGTGATACTTATTACTTCCTATTTTTCATCCAAATCCAGCAGCTGGTACCTTGTGACTCACAAGCAGGCCAATTCATTCTTGCAGTTCCTCACTGCCTTTTCCCATTAACACTTACACAGAAACTGCATATCAGCTGGTATTTTCCAGTACTTACACTTAAATGTCTCTGAGGTTTTTTTTTTCCTTTCTTCACTCTGGAATATTATGAAAGTCACTGGTCAAAATCTCAAATCTCAGTAGTGTTGAGAACAGCTAAATAAACTTCTATCATGTCATGGCCCTGAGCAAACACTCCAGGACATATTCATGTTTGGAAAAAAGCCAAAATTTGAGGGTTTCATCCAGGAACGGACATTCCTGTGCAACTGAGAGAGGACCAAATATCATTTGTAGATGAAGTTACATACTGACTTAGAATAATTTAAGAAGTTAAGCTAAACTACAGATGTCTGCACTTCACCCATCCTGCCTGACATAAGCAGTTGCTCTAATGGATTGAACAGGAACAGCTTTCCCATGTGAATGATGTTTGACTGAAACATGAAAGATTTTCCAAATGCAGCCTATTTGTCCACAACAGGAAAATTACTGTGTTTTTCAAGTGAATTAGAAATTTTCCTCTCCCAAATAACAGATTTTCAAGCCTTCAGCTGATGCACAATTCAGAAAACTCATGACATCAATGTTAGACCTGTAAGATTATTATCACTGATATTTCTGTTTTGCAAATATAAGTGATGTCCAGGTGTTAGAAAAAACAAGTTGTTGATGAAATTGCCTTGTTGAAGTCTAGGCCTCAATATGCTTTAATGACCTCAGACCTAGCAGAGGTTAACAAAGTCTGAGAAAAAAGGATGCCCACTAACAGTGGACACAAAGAATTCAGAATTTTGGGGCCATCTGGCAAGAACTCCAAAGATAAAGAAGAAACAAATGAAGCCAACTCAGCAACTGTGCTGAAATAAGCTCCAACTGGGTAAAAGGGAAATCTGGCAGGTGGAATCTGCAACCACGGACACAAGAAACCCACCTACAAGAAGGAAAGGCTGAGCATGCAGACTTATTAGCATGACAAGTTGATCATTAATCAATAGAAGACAGAATGCTAATTATTAAGAGAATGGTGTAGTAGCCAGTGAACACTAATGTCTTTGCTAAAATGTATACATAGTTAAAAGCTTTGGTGTGCTTGATGTGTGGGAAACGTCCACCTTGCATCCTGTGCAGAATAAACAATATCTCCTTCCTAAACTAAACTCTCTGCCTGTGTTTGGAGAGCTCCTAAAATCGGCAATACCTCCCTGCAGCCTTTCCAAACCCACCTGGACGCGTTCGAGGTGTCAGCAGGGGTTGGACTGAGCGATCTCCAGAGGCTCCTTCCAACCCCAGCCGTGCTGTCATTCTGCCAGGACCGAGGCACAGCACCAGCTCTTTGTGTCACTGCTGCCCCAAGTGCTGCCATCGAGAACCCAGAGGTTTCCTGGCCTCTGCAGGAGCTGCCCGAGTCCGGGAAGAGCCCCCAGGGCTCCCCTGTCCTCCCCGACCCCTCATGCAAGGGGCCATGTCCGCCTCACCCATCGCGGTCCAACTGTGTCCACTGACGCTCTCCCACACACCCAACCTCACCCTACAGCAGCTCATGCGAGGTTCCTGCTCTTTCCAAGCACCGCTAAGGTAAAACAACCAAGGAAACATCGACGCTCTTACTTCAACAGCATCCGCGGGCCCCGGCGCCATGCTGAGTACTGGCAGCGCGCCGCCATCTTGGCGCGGCGCTGCCCTCGCGGGCGGGGAAGGGAGGTTCATGTCCCGTTCTTGCCCTCACCCAAAATGGCCGCGGGCGCCTCCGTCCATCCCTGAGGCGGGACCAGCGCTGAGGGCGCGGGACGCGGAGGCGGCCGAGGATCCCTTCAGAACGGGGCTGGAGGCCGGGCAGGTACCGCGGGCACGGGGCTGGGTGAGGGTGAAGGGCGGCCTCGGGTTCCCCTCACGCGGGGGGACAAAAGCCGCGCGTTGGGCGGGTTCTGGCTGGGGAGGGTCTTCCCCTTCCTGAGGGGGAAACCAGGCTGGGCTGGGAGCAGGTGCAGGCTTGGGAGGTAAAGAAAAATGAGCTTTGTGGAGAAAATTCACCTGATGTGTGGTCCTGACTTGAAGGCTGCTGGTGGTGAAGATTTCAAGGGGTGAACATTTCAATTCTTCCAGTGGGTTTTGCTGGCTCGCTCTCAACAGAGAGCTTGGAGGAAGCATGAGAATGTTATTTTGATGCTGGAGATAGTTCATTGTCAAACCAGACAAATTCAAGCAAAATTGAGGTTTGGAATATGAAATGAAAGAGCAGCAGCACAAACATACCTCTTTCTCTGTGTTCTGTTAAAACTTTAGTATTTGCTTTTGGGCGCGTTTATGATTTATTTATTAAATGTAACTTTAGAACCTGCTTTGGTGTTTTTTTTCCAAGGTCTGTCTCTTGCCAGCAACTGTGAGAGACAATGCACTGATGTTGAGTGTCCAGCGTAAAACCAAAACTGGCATTTGCCTGCTTGAACTTCCCTAAATTATTATGCGGAGGAGATATCAAAGGTTGCATTAATGGACTTGACTGATAAGTGTGAGAATTATGTTCTAAGTAGGGTGTAATATTTGTTAAATACACTGAGATTTCTGCAGTGATCTCGATGTATTTTTTAACTTGGATTTGATAACAGGCAGGAGAAGGCATTGTACATGCAGAAGTATTTTCTGGTATATTGAGAACAACTCACAGGAGTAATTTGAAAATTAAAATTTGATGCTTGACATCCGGAGGAGATGGAGTGTGTCTTATGCATAAGTGCTTTTGGCTCTTTCGGTTTCAGATGCTCTCAGATGTGTTGCTAAGAGATTAAAATCAAAGTCGTGGGTGCTTTTTGTTTAACTGAAAAGGCCTGGCTAAATCTGCTCCCCTGGAGCTTTGTATCCAAACTACCAGAATTGCAGAAGCATCTTCTTGTATCCAAGAACAGCTGGATAACTAAAGGACTGAAAATCACATATTTGCCTTTTGTGAGAACTTGGATGTGCCCAGACCTGCTCTCTCCGTGTTTTTCATGGTTATTCAAAACCTGATGAATGTTGGCATTTTTTTGGAAACCTGTTATCACGGGCAGCTAACAGGAGCTTAATGCCAACCTGCTTGACCTGGTTCTGTGGGACAGGATGCCCAGGGAAGTGGTGGAGTCACCATCCCTGGGAGTGTTCAAAAAGGTGTAGTGAGGTGCTTAAGGACATGGTTTAGTGGTGTGCTGAGCAGTGCTGGGTTAGTGGTTGGACTTCATGATCTTGAAGGTCCTTCTTACCCTGGATAACTCTGATTCTGTGCTGTAAAACAGTAAAAATGTACTGAAAATGCTGCATGGGATTTCCCAGCTCTTCCTGGTTTTAATTAGTGCCTGGCCTTTTAGTCTCTACTGTTTCTGCCTAGGCTGAAGGCGTGGTTTTGTTGAGGACAGACAAACATACTTGTTGGAAGCTCCTGGTTGTGTTCCTGAGGTGGCTTGGAAGGTGGGAACGCTCTCTGTGGCATTATGGGATGGTGGCAGTGCTTGGCTGTAGCCCCTCCTGGGGTGCAGAAGGCTGCACTGTCCTGCCCCAGCTCCCAGGCTGACCCTTCACACAACCCTTTGAGCTCACAGGAAAAATGCTGTAAAGAGATTTCCATTCCCTTTGCTGTTTTATCTGTTTGAAGGGCTGCATGAATTAGCAACAGCATTGTTCCAGCTTCTTGTTTTTCACATTTTTCTTCTCAAATCTGATTATAACAGAAAGAGAGTTTTACCCTTAAAATGGGAACTTTCTTCCAAGAATTCACATTCCTGTTGTTGTTATGCAACTCTCGACATGACAGTTTTACTTTGTGGTTATTTTCAGTGTTCATGTTGCTCTTCCTGTCAAAAAAGATTGTGTTCTTACCCTGGAGTATCTTTTATAGTCTAGATTGAGACTTGGTAAAATGCTAGGAAAGAGAACTGGTGGAATTGTCAATGATTTAAAAATCTTACCTTTTTTTTTCTTTTTGTTTTTTTTGGTGCAGTGAGGTTTCATGAGTCAAACTGGGCTGTTGGGAGTTGCTGTTGAAGATGTACATGTTGGTTGAAAAACGCACAAATTCCCATCTCCACCTAAAGAGGTCACCTGGCATCCGCTCCTGGTCTCTCTGTGTTGGTAGGACCACAGCATTCATTTCAGAGCTTGCTTTAAGGGAAGAGGGTCACAATAAACTCCTGAAAGAGCCCCTAGTGAAATGCCTGCCTTCCAGGCATTTTCCTTTCCAGAGGAGGAGAGATTGTACTTTGAACTCTTCCTTTCCATAGCCACTGAAAGAGTGTGAAGCCTCAGCCTGGCAGTTTCACTGTGAGACTTTCAGTCTCATCTGGAGAACCTCAGAAGCTCATGGATGGAATTTTAAGGGCGTCCTGAAAGATCAAGAACAGAAGGTTTATTATGAGTGATGCAGCAATAGAAATGTGAAGCTTCTGAAGGGGGTTTTAGGTTGAGAAGCATCTCAGTTTGCACGAGTGGAAAACTGCAGTGTGACCATGCTGGGTTGGGTTGTGTGTGTGGTTGGTGCTGAGCTCCTCAGGACTCTCTATGAAATGGGAAATCATACAGGATATTCTGAAAGGCATCTTTATAAACACTGCTGAATATGCAGGAAAAATAAACTTGTTAGGATTGTACTGAGAGAGCTGCTGGGGAAAATCTGGTATATGCTGCTTTCCAGCTGAGCAGATCCCACTGCAGTAACACCACCTTGTCATTGCTTTCAGGGATGTTGTTGAGATCTTTGTAGTTGCAGCAGCCTCTGGGGCATGGGGCACTCTTCAGCTGCTTCCTCCTCTCTGAGAGAAAGGAGCTGGCACTTTCTGACACAGCTTTACTGCAAAAGTTGTCTTTTGGCTCCATAGAACACTTAAAGGGGAAAATAACCATTGCAAGGTTTGTGTGAGCACTCCAAGTACTGTGCTGAGAGCAAGTATGGTGTCATGGTTAGATTGAGTCCCTCTGAGGTTCTGTTCCCAGTTGTGTCAGAAAATTTTTATTTCTGACCCCAGCCCCTGTGCTTTTAATGTGTTTGCAGAATGGAAGTTTTTTTTAATACTGACAGAAAAAAATAACTTGACTTTTATATAGTGATGTATGTTACAATCAGGTTTGTCCCGTTTTTGAAAAGTGATATTTTTCATCAGGGAATTTTAGGTGCTTTTTGAGCTGCTTATTTGTCTTAATTCTCTCCTCTTTCCTCCTAGGAATAGCCTCCATAGGTTTGGCTGCTGCTTATTATAGTGCAGGTAATGCTCTATCACTTTTTTGGGAGAGTTATTTCTTTCTTGTTAATCTGTTTTTCATGCTGATGACTCATCTGCAGCTTCTGTCTGGCCCTTCAAAGGCAGTGGAGGTTCCTCTCCCCCTTTGTGGTGTGAATATTAAAACCAATAATTACTGTTGCCTCTATGGCTTACTGTGCTTTAGTGCTCTATTTCTTACTCAGCTTCCTTTTCCATTTGCAAGTATTTTTAATAATGATATTGGTACTCTGTGGCATTTTGTACTTTCAGTGTTTTATAAATGTGATTAGCTGGTCCTCACAGCTCTCCTGGGAGGACATGTAATGGTTATTTGACACCATAATGAAATGATTACTTTGCCTGTGACGGAAGTTCTCTGTTTCTCTGGAAACTGTCAGATCATCACTGGCAGAGATTACTCATCCAAGCACCTTTAGGGATGAGACAGCTTCTGCTGCTTCCTCCCCCTGCAGTACAGCACACTGCACCAAATGCCAGCTGTCTTTCCATCCGTGGGGTTTGTCCTGGAAGCTGCCCTGTGCTGCATCCTGTTAACATCAAATGTTAAAGCTTAATAGTGTGTAGGAATGTGCTACCAATAGAGCCCACATATTTTTATTTAAAGAGAAAAATGCAGTGGAAGCTGCTTGAGACACCAGCTAAATCAGCCTTTTTCTTAAGACGTTGCAACAAAGTTTTCTGAAATCTCAGCACAGTTCTGCTGTGCCTTTGGTTAAAAGCCTGAGTGAGCAAATTGTTCAGGCTGTGACATGTAAACATTTTCAGGACATGAAATGCAAGTGTTTGTTTGTCAAGAGGACCAACTGCTTCCTTTTATGCAGAAGCATGTTTGCTTTATTGAATTTTCATTGTCCTTATCCTTGTCCTCTGCAGCACAAATATTTGGTGTTTGACAGCAGGTTGGCAGTTTTGTGAATGCCTTTTAAGATGCCTTTGTACAGAAGAGAAAGATGTGATGCTACAACCTTGCCAATAATACATATGCTTATAATTCTGCATGGTTTGAAGCCCAGCATGAATGAAGTCTCTGAAAAGTGTGAAGATTTTCTATATTTTCATTCTGGGAAAGAGCTGTAAAATTTCTTGTAGTACAACTAAAGGCAAAACTGTTTCATCAGAGAAACCTTTCCTCCTTTTGTTGCTTTTAAAGGGAGCATGTGGCTTTCAGGATTGTTTAAATACCAGAGAAGGGGCAAAAAAGCTAAATTTATGCATTTTTTGCATTGTCCAGACAGCTTGGCATGGAAGCTCTTCTACATGGCTGGGTGTTTCTTTGTGGCAGCCCAGAATCTGGAGCAGTGGGAGGTAAGATGCTGAGCTCAGGAAATGAGGGGCTGTGAGTAGGAAGCACTTGGCAGTTGCTGATTCCAGCAGCCCCACGCACTTGCTCAGTCCAAACAGACAAGTTATGCTTTGGGTTTTGAGGAAACCCTCTGGGTTGCTGTGCTGGGAATAGAATTAGGACAATAATTCTTTGATTACACAAGTATGAAAATGTGAAGCTAAACATATGGGTATTTTTAATGGGAGACTTGGCACAAAATGTTCTCTCTTATACAAAAGAGGGAGGATGACCAGGACATTCAGCTGCACAAATGATTTTGAACTTAGCCTTCAAGCTAATGACAGAGAAACCACTAAATAAGGGAGCTCTAAGCTTCCAGGCTGCTCAGCTTTTTCCCTCTGGTTCAGAATTGTGTGGATGTTGATTTGAGAGCAGTAAGCCGCCTTGTCACCCTGCTGACCTGAGCTGTGTTAGGATGAGCAACTCACCTAAAGAGAATGAGATCCTCTTTTCATTGATTAATAAGAAATATCCCATTTCATTAATATCCCATATCATTAATATTCATTTTCATTGGGATGTTTGAGGTCTGTGTAAGCCTGGCCCATAGAGCACAGCACTGGGATATCAAATTCTCCAGAAGTGAGAATTATAGGAGTTCCAAGTTAGTGTTCAAATTTGATTCCTGGCAAAGTTTTTATTACATGGGGAATGTGGCAAGAGGGACAATGAACCCACTTTTAACTCCCTTCTAGAAGTCACACCAGAGATATGGTAAAATTTCTGTTAAAATCAAGAGCAAGTTTGTGATTTTCATGGTCTGGTAATAGAGGAATGTCTCTGAACTGGCTGTGTATTTTTCTGTTGCCAAGATTATTTTCCAATGGAACTGTTTTAATTTTACTTTGAAGCATAGCTAGTGATGGTGTTTTCAAGAAAATCTTAATTCTTACTTTTCAATTTTACAGGAAGCTGTATTTGATAAAAACAAGGGAACAATCTGCCTAAAAACATTCAACCTCTACAAAAAAATACTGACCTTGTCAAAAGGAGGCAACGAACAAGGTGAGAAAGCAGCATCTGTGGTAGAAAATGTGGTGAGCAGCAGAAGAGATGGATATGTGCCCATTTAATAGCTTCTCTGGGGTTCTGTACTCAAATTAAGTCACATCTGCTTCCAGTTCTGCTCTGTTCCCAAGCAGCAGATGTAACAATCTGCCTCTCTGGGCCCAAATGCTTTTTTTCAGTGTGCTGAATGCATCTTGTTAATTATTTTAATCCAACATAAGTAGGCCTACACATTGCTTTCCCTAATAATCTTAGCCATTCCTTTGGGATGTTAATGTGTTTACTTTGCTCTTGGCTAGCCTGCTTGGCAGCTGGGACTGGTGGAAAAACTTCAATTTTGGATCCAGAAGTTGAGATTCCTGTAATCTCATCTGCTTTGGGGAGCAGGCAAAGGTTTGATACCATATGCAGGCAGGCATGTTACATCCTGCAATTACACAATATGCATTTAAAGCAGCCTGTGCAGGAGGCTCAGTTTAATGCAGGATCTGAAGGCCTTGGGCTTCTTCTTGGACTAACAGAAGTTGCAGTATGGTCTGTGAGTTGGTTGAGTCAGGGTGGTGAGTTGGTAGCTCTGTTGCAAACTGGGATCTTTTATTCTGTAGCAAAAGTAGGATCTTCTTCCCTGGAAGAGTTTTTGTTCTACTTCCTGATGTAAATAGAACCAGCTCTCAATGAGCTCAGAAGAGTGGCCAAATTCAGAATGACCTTAAGCTGAATTTGTTTTTAAACAGTTCATTTTGGAGATGGAAGATATGGAGAGAAGGATGTTTAATGTTTCTGAGCTTTCCTTTAGGATACATGTTTACAATGGAGAGCTGAGGCTATCTTATCCTTTATGATAATATCTGGTTTAGGTTCCATTCATGTGAGGATGCAGAGATCAGCAGGTGCTCTGAGCAGTTAAATATTTCAGTATTAGTTCAATCTCAGTAAACTGAACACCTGTTTGCCTACTCCATACAGAAAAGTAGTTTAAACTGCCATTAAAGCAAGTGGGAAGCATAAGTAATGCTGGGTTGCTCCTCAGTGCCTGGCTGGCTGTATCTTTATCCTTAGGGCCTCTCCCAGGTACAGTGTGCTGCAGTCACGCCCTGTGCATATTTCTTTTGCCTGAGCAGCTTAGCAGCTGTTTTGATACCTCAAATTTTAGCTTTTATGTTTTTCACATTCTGTACTGCTTTAGTGTGTACTTTGAGCTTCATATTAGGGGATGGTGAGCTCTCTGCACAGAGTAGGGAGATAGAGCTGTGCTGCGAGGGCCCCGACGAAGGAGGAATGATGAGGAGGACTCCATTGATATCAGAAGGCTAATTAATTACTTTATTATATTATATTATTCTATACATCTAAAACTGAATCTGCCAAGCACTCAACCCTGCACACAACTGCACTGCACTGAATCTTGTGACTGTCAGCCCACAGTCCCAACACACACACATGCTTGGCCAAGGAAACAAAACACCATCACTTTGGGTAAACAATCTCCATATTGCATTCTACTTTTGCACAAACATGTGCACAGAAAATGATAAGAATTGTTTTTCCTTCCTCTGAGGTTCAGAGAATGTGAAACCCAGAAATATTCTTGGGAAGAATTGTGCCTTGCTTTTCTCTGTGAGGAGAAATGTGGCTACAGGGAGACAAAACAATTCCTTCTCTAGCTGGGGATCAGGGACAAATGATCCAAATCTCAGGCCCAAGAGCATAAAAAATGTGGACTAAAGAGAGAAAAGCATGAAGGATGGGACTTCATGGGCTGGAGCAGTAGTTGGACAATTAACTCCAATATGCAAATGGAGCAGAACTGATCCAAGTGAGAGACCCTGTGCCCAGTCACGCATTTTGTGACCATTTTGGTTCATCTTGGTGTAGCCCTGGCTGGGCTCTTGTGCTGCCCAGGGTGGATCCATGGAGACCTTTTAATAAATACCTAAGTAGAATAAAGTTATTCTTTAGCTCCATGTCGCTCTGTTCTAGATCAGCCTTCACAAGGCATCAGTTTGCTGCTGCAGGAGTGCCCTGGCTGTGAGGGATCACAGCAGTGGCGCCCCAGAGCAGGGTCCCTGTCACCCTGTCACCCTGCTGAGGGTTTGCAGTGCTGCTGAAGCTCCTGTTGTCCCCTCCCTGCAGTGGTGGCCGTGCTGAGCGAGATCCGCGATGTGAACGTGGAGGAGGAGGCTGTGCGCTATTTCGGGAAGGGTTACCTGGTGGTGCTGCGCTTCGTCACCGGCTTCTCCCACCCGCTCACCCAGAGCGCCGTGCTGGGCTGCAGAAGGTGCAGTGGGGACTTGGTAAAATTAGAATGTGGAAGGTGGGAATGCCAATCGTGTGGGTCAGTAATTGCCAACTATTGTTGATGCTTCAGGTTTTGGCTTTTATGTATTTCAGATTCTGTACTGCTTTAGTCTGTGGGTCTGAGTTTCATGTGAGGGGATGGTGAGCTCTCTGCACAGAGTAGGGACACAAAACAATTCCTTCTCCAGCTGGGGACCAAGGACAAATGATCCAAATCTCAGGCCCAAGAGCATAAACAGCAGTGGACTGAAGAGAAGGAAAAAACCAAGAAGGATGGGACTGCATGGGCTAAAGCTGGAATTGGACAATGAACTCCAATATGCAAATGGAAGCAGAACTTATAAAAGTGAGAGACCCCATGACTGGCCATCCATTTTGTGACCATTTTGGGTTTATCTTGGGTGTAACCCTGTCTGGGCTCTTGTGCTGCCCAAGGTGGATCCATTGAGGACCTTTAATAAATCCCTACTTTATTCTTTAGCTCTGTCCAGCCTCTCTTCTAGGTCAGCCTTCACAAGGCATCATTATAACTAAGCTCAGTTTTTAGACTTGCTGTTCTGACCTTGTGTTACTCAGTTTAACCTTTTAAACCCCATAATGTTTTCATTTGCAGATATTTGGCTAACATCATCTGTCAGGATCATGTTTAAATATCTAAGATCCCTTTAGTGCTGCATGTCTGCTGGAATTGCCTGAGCTATGCAGTGGCAGAGGGGACTAATTCTACTTTGCAAACAT
Source organism: Camarhynchus parvulus (assembly GCF_901933205.1). NCBI lineage: Eukaryota > Metazoa > Chordata > Aves > Passeriformes > Thraupidae > Camarhynchus > Camarhynchus parvulus. The sequence continues at coordinate 8,910,583 of NC_044588.1, forward strand.
TTGGTGTATTAGTTAACAGAAAATTTATCTTAAGCATTGATAATAAGGAACCTTGCAGCAGGGACTGGGAAATGAGTTATTTGTTGATGTGGAGGGAATGGCTTGGTGGGACATGCTGTCAGCCATAGCCTCTATGCCCATATGAGTTTCCCTCTAGGCAGTTATTCTCAGGAATTAGCATGCCTGCTCTTGTCTTGTCAGCGCTACATTTCCACTAATTCTTCCATTGTTTCTTCTTTCCCACAGTGATGTGGAAGCGGTTGCCAAACTCATTACGAGTTTTCTGGAACTGGACAGAGTAGAGACCCCACAAGATTTCTCCCAGAGCAGTGAAACAGAGGCAAGTGATGCAGATGAACCACAGGTTAAATACTGATGGTCATTGTGAACTGAAGCAAGCAGAGGCTTTCACACATCTGGAAAATATTTTGATTGTTCTTCAGAACAAGAAACCCCTCACAACCTTGATCTGGGCATTTCTCAATGTATGCATTTACAGCAGGTGGAATCTGTCTTAGGGCCCATAGTTTAGTGCTAAACTGCTTCAAGACCCTGCATGTGGACACTGCTGGCCTTTGAACTTTTGTCACCTCATCAAACTTGACTAGGAATAGTTATTTATTAATGAATTGGTTTGAAATAATTGCTTTTCCATTAATGAAGATACAGATGTGAACTTCTGCTTACTGCAAACATTTGCTGCAGGTACAGTATATGCAATGTAGAAGAGTTGAATTTGTAACTCATAACACAATGCTTTGAGGTTTCCCCTTTATTATATGCAATTAGGAGATGCAGAGTAGTGGCACTTTTATGTTCTCTGCTACTGACTTGCCACTGGATATCTGTGGAAATTGAAGAGAGTGCCTCTCTTGGAATTTTAAACATCAGGTTAATCAACTTGTAACTTGTAAGTGTCTTAACTTATCTCAGATTCACCAAGGAGCCATAAATAGGAAAGGAAAAAGGATCATGATGAAACTTCTTTGGGATGCTCTACCTTAATCCTGTTCTGCTTAACTTCTGGGCAGGACAGAGCAATCTTTTTCTAGACCTCAATGTTTACTATTTAAACTGTGTATTTAGAAAGAAGCAGGGACTTGTGTAACTTTAGGTAGGGAAAAGACTGATGTCAAGCAAGGTGGTAGCTTAGAGTTGTTGAGTATTTCCTCACTTGAAATGATGCCCAAGTGCTAAATAATAACTTTTTTTAAGGTAGGTAGCATAGACTAAATGTCTGACTTGTACCTGTGTTTTACTCCAAGTGTGTGGTGTCCTCTGTTCTGACCAATGGTTTCACAAATAGTTAAAAATACATTTTTTTCAAGGTATTTCTGAAGTAAAAGCTACCTCTGTAAGTCAACATATTGTGTCTAGAGCTAGAACTCCATCATGCTTACATTAACATGTCAGTACAAGAAAAAACTGTAAAAAGCTGCAAGCTCTTTTAGCATGCTCCAGCTGCTTGTACTGAAGTTCACTAGGTTTTATTTAGGAATCTTATGGTCTTTAGATCTGATTTAGAAAATATTTACACAGGTAAATCTAGGAGATGTGAACAGGTACTAGGTAACTGTGTTCTCTGCTTGCACGGTTGGCCAGCAGCAAATGTCTCCTGGCAGCAGTTCCTTCAGAACTTAAAAGAGCCTGTGTTCTTGTTTCCAATCACTCTACCTCTACAGAGAGAAGGCTCTGAAAAGTTTTTGGTGGAAGGCACATCCTGTTGTGTGTTCAGTTTGGTGTGAAGCTGAGCACCTGCTCATCAAAGATTTCCCTTCCAGCTGTTCAGACCCAGGATGTGAGCAGAGGCTGAGGCTGTCAGGGAAAGGTACTCACACTGCAGCAGGGTTGGTGGCTGTTGGTGTAGCTGCCTGCAGCACAGAACTAGGTCTGTTCCCTTTAAATAAAATAAAAAACTTGTTATCATGTCAGGTATCAGTACAGAGCTCTGCCAATACATGTTCCTGAAAGTCCTCTGAGTCGTTGGGGTAATTATGAGGCTTTTGGTGCCTACCCCACACCACTGGAACTGGGAAGCTGCTGTTAGGGAAGTATATGAATGTGGGAAAATCAGGTTGCAATTAGCTAAATTTGCCTCTATTCTCCAGCACAGCTGTAGGCTAAGCATAATCATCAAACCTGTTTAAAAAATATTGCAGGGTGTAACACTTAATGTAGAGTTCCTCATTTAAATCCACTGTAATGTATACCCCAGGTGATGTTCATTTTAAAGAGAGGAGAATGACGTTGGGGATTTGGAGAACTCTTTTTCCCCCACAGTGTTAAATGAGAATGGTGAGTGTTCTAAGGACTTCCAGCAGGAACTACTGTCCTGCTGTGTGTCATGGTACAGTGTAAGCACAAGGGCTCAGCCTGTGCTAGCTGCTGCTTTGGATCAAGGATATTCAGAGGGCATTGTGCTGTGCATTGCACTTAACTCTGAGCCCGTGGAGTGGACCATGGATAAACCAGATAAAACTGCCTGCCTTCAGCCTCAGCTCTGCTGGCTTTCATTTGTATTCCCATGAGAGCTGACATTCCATGGAAGATGTAAAGCACACTGTAGTTCTCTAGTGAAAAATCAGCTTTTGAGGGGTACATCTATTGGTCTGACCCTGCACTGCATCCTGTGTGTGTCCTGCTTCTGCTGAGCTGCAGTGCATCCAGCTTGCTGTGCATTCATGGTGTAAGTCATGTCTACACTTACAGACTATGCAATATCTTAGACAAAGACTAAAACAATGTAAGGAAAATTAAAAATCTCTAGAAAGGGAATGGCCTATAGTGAGGTACAATGTAACTCGAAATACATCCTGTGGAGTAAGTTGTATGTTGGGGTGGTGTCAGTGATCATCTCTTCAGAGGTGTTTTGCAGTATCCTCACTCCCTCATTATCCTGCTGTGTTAGGCAGCAGAGGGGTGGCTGCTGCCATGCACTGTGTGTCTAGGAGGAATTTTGCCTCCTCAGCCTTTCCCTTGGAGCAGCTGGTGCCATCCTCTCATGCCATTTCCATTTTGCATTTGGCAGCTGTCACTGTACCAACAAGTCCAGTTCCAGTGGGGATCTGTGTTCTGCAGTGTGAGCTAGCAGGATGGGCCCTGAGGATGTTCTCAGACCTGTGTTCTGCAGGATGGGCCCTGAGGATGTTCTCAGACCTGTGTTCTGTAGGATGGGCCCTGAGGATGTTCTCAGACCTGTGTTCTGTAGGATGGGCCCTGAGGATGTTCTCAGACCTGTGTTCTGCAGGATGGGCCCTGAGGATGTTCTCAGACCTGTGTTCTGCAGGATGGGCCCTGAGGATGTTCTGGCAGGCTCCTGTGGGGATCAGGCACTGCTGGCTGATCCACCCAGGAGCTTCTTGTGGCACTGATCCATCTGAGCCTGGCAGGGGACACTGCACCAGTGGTAGTACAGGCTGATGGGCTTTTCTCTTGTGTTTCTCTTGATCCACATGTGGAGCTTCTTGCCCTCTAATATCATTTTTAGCTGGAAGACATGGCCAGATGAATGCAGTAACTGTGCATGTAGAATTCACCTGCAATTGCTGTTCCCATGGTTTGGTTGTGGCAGTGTCTGTGCACTCCTCAGCAATGGCAGCACCTTGAGGAACTGAGGAAAGCAGGTGCAGCTCAGGACAGGGTCCACTTTCCCTCTTTGATGAGTCCTCTCTCATCCTCCTTTTGTGCCACTTCCCACCATTCTGCTGAAGGCTTTCCTAGTTTTCCTCACTCCTCTTGGGCCAGCAAAGTCAAAGCCCAGTAAACAGAGCCTTACATGTGCCTGCTGTGAGGTGATTTAGACCCAAAGGAATGACATGAAAGACTCATTTTTGTTAGGAAATTCAGTACTCCTGAGGAGACTCCTACAGATGTACTCATTAACTTTTGCATCTCAGGCTATCTAGAGAGACTTGTGCCTGGACAGCTGTAGTTTGCATGACTTATCAGTGATTTAAAAAGCTGCACAGCAGAGCTTAGATCAGCTCTAACACCTAAACCAAGCCCTTTTGTCACCTCCTTCACTGCACCTGTCCCTTAGGTGCTCCAGGGCAGCACAGTGGCAGCTCCTTGCATGGCTGTGGTGGGATGGATTGGGGCTGGGGCTGCTGCACTGCTCTGTGGCACCTTGGTGTAACCTCATATTCCAGTACTTCACAGTGAAATATCCCATACCTGGCATCAGTTGTGTAAGTCTCAAAGAAAATCCAAATATTTATAGCTGAGATCTGATTCTTGAGCTGCATTTCTGAAGGTACACAGATAGCAAAACCTCAGCTGGCTCCCATAATAAATAGAGTGCTAGTTCTGACAGTGTCATAGATGGCTGGGAGGCAAAAATACTTCTGGAAAATGTTTAGAAATTGCCTTTTTTTTTACTTTAAAATTGCAAGTAGAATTTCAGCAAGGCCTTGTTGTGTTGTCTTTTAAAAAAAATGTTCATTGATAAAATCAACTTTGATAACTTGTTTTGCATCGCTGTAGTATTTTATATATTGTTTTTAATTAAAGTTATTAAAATACGAGTGGCTGTCTAAGTTATTATTGGGAAGGAGTTAATGAGGGGGAGGACAGAATAGAAGAAGCCCAAATACCTGCTTAGAAGTGACCCTGCTGACACTCCTGCAGCAGTCCAGCTTTTAATTCCATTTTCTATTATTCCATTTAATAGAGAGCTGATAGATCCAACTCAGTATTGGTGAATATTTCCATTTTCTCTCCTTTAAACCAAACCAACATGCTACACACACAAAAAGCAACACCCTTCTACAAACACTTTGAGTATCAAAGGTTTTATTCAAGTAAAATAAATTAAGATCTTGTTTAGTTCAAGCTATGTGACAGGTATACACAGCAATTGGTTCTTTTTAAATAAAGATCTACATGTGAGCCTGGTTACTGAGGCTCTCATTGAGTCACTTGAAGCTTGTCTTATGCTGTAGTTTTACTTTCTGTATGTTAAGATTTGTTCCAAGAAAATTTCAATACCAGTACTCCCCAAAAAAAATGTAAAGAAAGGCATAAATGAAGCACAGAAATAAATATTTTGAATATTCATGGTGAAGTAACATACTTAACAAGAGAGAATTGGGATAATCACCAAAAGTCCCCAAAATATATTTCTATACATTATGACAAGTTTGACATTAAAGCAGAATAAACCAGCATTTTTTCCTTATATTTAGTAGCTTTAGTCAAGGCTCAAATTGGGACAAAGCTGGGAAGTGCAGGTTGCAGTTGGAGGTTTTACACAGCCAAACAAGAGCTTTTCTGTGGGGATGGGGCTGAGCTTTGGTGCTCTGGCAGAAAGTGAAGCAGCCCAATGTATTTTAAGGCATTTTCCCTCCAAGCCCAGGTGTCACTGCCTTGGGAGCTCCCTCTTGCTCCTGATTCCTCTTGCTGAGAGCACAGCTGACGTGTGAAGGAGTTTTGGTACAGAACAAAATGGCCCAAACTTTTAAAAAATATCCTAAATATTAGGGTAGAACTTGCCCAGGTCATTGTTATGTAAGAGTCTGTTGGTACAAATGCTGAATTTGGAAGGACCTGGGCTTTTCTCCTGCCTGGTAGGAGAGGGAGCTGTGACTCACTGCTGCACTCTGTTGTGCAAGGGCAGCAAACCTGACTGACAGGCAGGTGAATTAAGGCTCAGCACGTGTTAAGACAAGAAAATTGAGTTGAAGTGTTTTATGCTAATAAATTCCTTCGTGCCTTCAGGTCACTTTTGTTTAACCACATTCTCAAGATGACAAACTCCAGCTCAAGGCTAGTTGCTGATTTTCACTAACCATGTTTTCCCAGGGAATGAGTCAGACTAATTGAAATGTCTCTAATTTTGTGCTCTTATTGCTTCATCTAAATCATCCACCACTTCCTGCAGCTTCTGTAGGTGGGGGTGGACGTTCTCCTCCATCCATTCCTCTATAGCACACCTGTGGAAAACTTGCTCCATGGCTGCTTGCAGGTCTTGCACCACAGCATTCCACTTGGAGAAGAGCCTGAGCAGAAGTGAAAAGAAGAAACAATGACATTTGCAGGTGAACTCTGCCTCAGGGGAGGGTTGGCTTACTGGCCCTTGGAAGGGAGTACTGTCCTTAGCACCACTTTACAGGAAAAGAAGCTTCTATTACAAGAGCCCAAAGGACTTGATTTTGTTCAAATGGCAAAAGCTTGATGCTGTTTCTATTTAAGTTCCATTAATCTTGGCACTTTCCTCATGCAAAGACTTTTAAAGTACCAAAAAGTGAGCTCAGAAAAACACTATGCACATTTTAAGTGTAACTGAAACCCACTGTGAGACTTGTTGGGAATTTAATTCTAGGTTTTATCAGAAAGGGAGCTGAGGTTGGAGTGGATGCTCATCTTAACACAGAAAATAAAATTATAAATGAACATTTTAGCATGAATTGGCAGAATGTCTAGGACAAGTTCTGAAAAGCCCGTGGTGACAGGGGGAAGGGCCTGGCTTTATTCCAAACCCTGCCTGGAATCTGGCCCAGGCTGAGCTCCTGCACCAAGGCCACTGCTTAAGGTGCAGCAGGGCTGTGCAGGAGTGACAAGGGAGAGGCTTTTGGAGACCAACTTTGTACTTGTTCTCAAAGAATTCATTCAACAGAAGGCAAAGATAAAATTAGAATCATAGCATGGTTTGTGTTGGAAGGGAACTGTGAAGATCATCTAGTTCCAACCCAAACATGTTGTATAAAAACATATTATGGATACTTTGTCTGATTCCCACTGATGTTTCTGAGATAATTATAAAAGAGGTAAGGCTCACAACTCTCTGTATTTTAGTGCCCAGAATATCTCAGACTGTATTTCCCCTGTAGTGCAAAACAAGTGCTGTTACCTGACTGCATCTGGCTGGAGGTGGTGCACTATGATAGGGTGAATAATCTTCCTTTTCCTGTGGTAGGGGCTGAACCAGCCTGTGGAATACCTGCAAATGGATGGTGGTGGGAGCAGTGATGGAACAGCAGCAACCTCTGTCACTGCTGAGGAGGCTTTAGCTGAACTCTGCACAGAGATGATGCTTAAGGAGTAAGTTTATTTCAGTCTATAGATCTTTGGAATTAGCCTGTGAAAGTGTTCCTGGCAGATGATCACCTGATCATCTGCTGCAGTGTAAGTTTCAAAGTTTCATTTCATGCTCCTTTCTTTTTTAACGACACCATTCAAAATTTTCATTTTAACATTAAACAGCATTAAAATGTAATTAAGGAAAGAACTATATGCTTCAAATAAGGCAGCATACAGTATTTAGGAACTTGGCTAAAATATTTTAAATTTTGATGTAAATATTATGTTCTGCTGAGGTGTCAGTGACACCTGAAATACAGAGCTTGATATTTAAATCACTTTTCTGGAGTTGTACCCCACTTTGAGATGATACAGCTCCAAGAGTGCTGCAGCCAGAATCAACAGAAACCTCATTACCTGTTCCTTTCAAGAAGTTCATCCACTGATGACTTGAGGTGGAAACTAATTTGTGTCACAAGGGTGAAGACATTGCTCCCAGGAAAGGTCCCCAGACTTGGGCTGTCCAAAGAGGATCTGTTAGTTTCTGAACTTACCACACAAGGAGAAGCACCTGAATTCTGTAGCTGGAATGTTACCTCATGAAAGTTTCAATTTCCAGGTTAGGCATTCCCAGGAGGATTTCCACATTTTCTTTAACCTTTTCAGAATAGCCACCTGGCAGAAGACAGTGGAAGTGAGTAAAGGAGCCTAAGGAACCAAAATGTTCATACAAGAGGGGTTTTCTGGAGTATTCTGCCTTGGCTTAGTAGCTCCCCTTTGGTGAAGAATTTTTTAAAAGGTGAAATGGAAATAAAAGAAGGAAAAAACACTTGTGGGTGGGAGGAGGAGCTCAGTGTCTTTCACACAGTTGTCTTGTGCAAGGTGAGCACTTCCTAGCTCTGAGCTTTCTGTTCAAGGTGCTGAATATTTCTAGTGCCTTAATTAAAAATCAGTGGATTGTGGGGGTTTATTTTGAAAAAAAGAAAAATATTGTTGGCAGCTGCCTGTAAAGAAAGCAGGAACTACAGGAGGTATTTTACCAGACAATGTCCTTCCTAGATCCATTTTAAGAAAAACAATTAGTTAAAACAACTTTTACACATGAGCACGTTCTAAATTAAACTAAATTAGGCTCATTTATATATAATTATTGTTTCAAGTAAGTTTGAAAAGCAATTCTGCATCTTAAATTTATTTTTTAATATAAGCATGAAGTTTTTGACCATTTGTGTGTTAGATCACAATAAATGAAGAGGATGCAATGGCTGTTTTTAAATACTTAGGCCAAGAGGTTTCTCTCCTCCCATACTGCAAATTGTAATTTATTCATCATTCAGGCCATGATCAATTCAGCAAACCACCTCAAAATATAACAAGCCTGTGCTAATCTTAGGGCAAGGGCACTTCACTGCTGTGCTAGGCATTATCTGAGAGAGAATAAAGTTGTCATTGTACCATTCTTTAGTGCCTGCAGACACACGGCCAGGGACGGAATTGCCACAGGGAGAAGCTCACACAAAACAGCGAAGTGATCATACCTATGTGAGAAAACATCCATGAATTACACATTTTACTGTTAGAGCAGACTAAACAAATGGGAGGTTTTAATATTTCAATCACTAAAATTCAAAGAGCTTTAGAAACATCAGTTTCTGTCTCAGAGAAGACATCACTTATCTCTGAAATGTGAAGTATTCCTGTTTTACCAGTAAGAACTGATGAAAACCAAATTCTCTACTCAAGGCAACTTAGGGTCAGAAATTGGACATCAGCTCTCTGGTAGGGAATACCTGACTACATAAAAATATTTTACTCCTTTATAACTTTAACAAATTCTTGCCTTTTATGGGATTTCTTAGTTTTTGAGTTCCCATCAGACATTCAGATAGACACACCATGCATGAACTACAGTGTCTATAAGCAGTTCAAGGTGGCACAAAATCCATTCAAGCCTTCCAACCCAATCTGCTGCTGGTGGTGTCCCCAAAGCCATTTTTGCTGCTGGTCAGTGCTGTGCAGCTGAAATCCACCCTTCACAGTCTGGGGGTGAGGCACAGCAGTGACAGGAAGAATTGCAGGGTGGCAAAGTTCCCTCCCAAATCCCCCAGCTTCCCTGGACCTCTTAGGGAGCTTTTGGGTGGAAGCTGGCTTATCTGTGACCCCTGGAGGCACACAAGGGCTGCTCCTCACCTCTGCCAGCCTGTCAGCGCGATACCTTCCAGGACATCAGCAGGGCTCCTCTGGGCCACCTGCAGCCACTCCAGCTGGTTCCTCAGGTGGTGCCCGATCAGGGTCAGAGACTGATTCGCTCCCGTGGCTCCCTTGAAGGCACTTGCAAACCACACCTTGGAGAAGCCACACCTGCGGTACTTCTCGATGAGCCGCACTGCAGGGACACACAAAGGGACAGGCACAGGGATGAGCTTCCTCCAGTTCCAGCCCTGATTCAAGCCTGCAGTGAAGGGGAACACAGCTCCAGGTCCAACAGGCTGCTGAGCCTTTCCAGGCTTGGAGCATCAGCAAGGATGGAGGATTTGACACCCTCTCTGAGCAGCCTTTTGAGTGGCTGTCTGTGGGAACCCAGGACATCCCTCTGGCTGTCCAGGACACCAGGACCCCTGCCAGGGGGCTCAGAAGCCCTGGCATGGAGCCCAAAACACCTGTGGGTTTGCTTATGACCCATGGAGCAAATTACCAACCTTAGATGAAGATTAGCAAGTCACAACAGTTTAGGTAGAATAATAGTGAAGTTATCACGGGGTGGAAAACTAGACTTTGGGGTTTTTGGTATGGGGATTCAGGAGGCAAGATGGAGGGATCTGGGCGTGTCCAGCCTTTCTCCTTCTTTTTCTTGGCCTCCATCTTCTGCTGTGATGTTGGCACTTACAGATTGGTTTAGAGTAGAAGCTCAGTGTCTAACACAGGTGATAGGTATTGGAAAGGAATTGTAAACATTGTACATGTAGTTTTTAGTACAAAGACATAACACTGCCCTGGGGGCAGGCAGAGTGCCTGGAACTGTCCTGCTGGATGGACCTCAGCAGGGCAGAAAATTTTTTATAGAAAAGAAGCAATAAACAACCTTGAGACCAAGAAATGAAGAGCTCCAACTCATTCCTCAAGCGCCAGGCTGGGAAAAGAGACTTTTAACATTCTTGGGGTCACAGCAACTGAAAGACCCCAAGAGCTGTTCTCCTATTTTCATGTGTCAGTTGCTGTACTCCATTCCCTTGTATCGCTGCCATGCTAAGCTGTGAGGTTGGAACAAGCATGCACAACATCTGACAGCTGATTGTTCTTGCAACAAAAGAATATTTGCATGAATGTTAGATGCCTGACAGGAGCCTTTAGGAGCTTCCCTCTGAATTCTATAGATGCATGAAGCCCTGAAGCTTCTTTTGCAGAGCTGTTCAATACAGAGTTACGTGCTGCTGCTGGTGTTCATGCAAGGAGAATTAATGCAACAGTGCTTGTGGAAAACCTCTGAATCTCCTATCAGTGATTGCAAAGCTCTGCTGAAAAGAATTAAGCAGCCTACAATGCAAGTCATTCATAGGGGAAACATAAATAGAAAAAGAAAATAAGTAATAGCAACTATGATGTGAAATCAAACAAGGGCTATCTTTATGCTATGAAAGCAATACAAAATAATTGAACAAAACCAGAACGTTTTGGTGTCCAGCTAAGGTAGGTTTTAATGACAGAATTTTGCTTTGGCTATTTTACTTCTACACAGCTCAGCAGAGAAGTACAAACCTTTGCCCTCCACGTTGATGTCTGTTGCATAGTCCCAGATCATGGGCTGCACCAGCTGTGGCACCCCGGACTCTGAAAGAAACAGAGCTCTTCTAAACCATGGAGAACAGCTGCTTAAATGAGAACTCAGCACAGGTTACTACAACTAAGGCCTGTCACTTACAGCTGCAGTGCCCCTGGGCATTTTCAGCCTGGCCAGGGTTTGACACATGCCCAGGGCCACTGTCCTCAGGCATGGTGAAACCATTAACATGGAGGAGCAGTGACAATTTATCAGAGACCCCACTCACCCCAAGCCCACCTCATTCTAAGCTCCTTGCATCTCTCTGTACCAGCTGGATTCCACTGGCAGAGCCACAAGAGGAGATTTATCTAAATTCAAATGTAACATTTACCCTTCCAATTACAGAGCGCCTGGGCTGTGTTTGCACAAAACACAGCTTTTCAAGTATAACTGAAGATACAAATTTAGCTTTAACTCATTTTATAATCAACTCCTCAGCTAGTTTTAAACAAGTGAAACTGACCCCTAGAGAAACTGCAGCAAATTGCACAGAAATTCAGTATTTTAACTCCATCACATTTCAATTTGTTGATTCTGTTATTGTGGCAGCAGAGTGCACTTAGAGTGCTGTACTGTTCTGGTGAAACTCCACGGGTCCCACCTGCACTTTTGGGGATGATTTCCCACTATCAAAGCCTTGAATAGGTCAGTCACTGTTGGATGAGCTGCACAGCTCTTCCTGGTACCATCTAAATCTGTGTCCAGCAGCCATGTAAGGTGGCTCTGAAAATGCTGGAACTCCATCTGTGCTCAGACTACTCAGATTTTAGCAGTGCTTTGATATTTTTCCACAAACAAGACTTGTGAGGTCAAGGTCTTGGAGCTACCCCACAATTCAGTATCAAAGTCCTCACGATTTGCACCATGATCACAAAGATGCTCACAGGGCTGCAGCTCCTCTGTGTGAGTTTGCACCACTTGGGATCAGGTGCAATGAACGTCAGAAGGTGGTGAGAGGCACAGAGATTTAGACTTGGACTACAGATGTTAACAGGTTGTTGTTTTGTTTTAATGTTGTGTTTTAATGTTGGTTGTTGTTTTAATGTATAAGGAAATTAGAATTGACAGCAGCCACTGCAGGGTGAGCATTTTGTGATGGAAAACTGAATTGTTCAGACTGGCCCACACTCACACAGGGACTCTGTGACAGCCAAGGACTGAGTGCTTCTATTCTCTAGTCAAACAAACCACACCTCACCTCTTTCCAGATTTGTTGTTTTCATGACATTCAGCTGCCAAGCACTCTGTTTTATCTGTGCAAACCTGGTCACACACCTGCCAGTGTTTCCTCACTCATCCCCCTGAGCATGTCATCCCACACGATGGGTGTCACCATGGGGTAAGACCAGGCCAAACAAGTGGCAACAGCTTTTATGTGGGACAAGCACAGCTTCTCTGGAGTGTTGTTCTGCTGCTGCAGCCACTGCTTTGACTCCTCTCCTTCACCAAGGTAGTAGACCTGAAACACCAAGCAAATCATCCTGACTTGTTGTACAGAAATAGAGAAAGTGAGGTAGACAATATTCCAAACCTTCGTCCAGATGTGACCCAGTGAGTGGACACATTCCAAAGCACCTCTCAGTGCTGAAAACACTGCAAGCATTTCCATCAGTTTGCAGGAGACTGTGGCCATGATTACATGCATCACTTGAGGGAATTTTCCTACACAAACTAAAATATCTATATGCCATATTTGCCTTTGGAATGCTTGTCCTTGCAAGTAGCTCTCACCACATTTATTCACTTCAAATCCATCAGGACCTGACGTAGATAAAATGAGGTTCCTATCTTGGGGAAGATCATCCAAATGTGAGTCTAGAAGCAGCCTGGGGCCATGTCCAAGGGTGGCCAAGAATACTTGGTCCCATGCAGAGAGTGAATTAAAATTTACTGGTTTAGGGCAGGTTTTATTTATTCTACATAAATAGTATTTTGCTTTGTAACAGCTCCCTGTCTAGCCTTCCCACCAGTTTCAACACAACAGGATACAAAATGCTACACTAATATCAGTACAGTTAAGTGGTCACAATGAATTCCAGGGATCTGTGTGCCATCAGCATGGTTTTAAGAAACTATGAGAAAGAGAAGCTTGAGTCTTCTCCTTCTCAAGGAGACAAACTACCAAGGTAAAAAACCCAACATTTCCAACCACAGAAGGGTTTATTTGAGTAACTTGCCCAGAACAATGAGCCAATATCTTACACCAAACTTACAGGATTCCTAATGAACAGCTCTAATTGACATCTCACTATAAACACTCGACCTAAATCCAACTGCTCTTAGCTTTAAGAAGCTGCTTTCAATACTGTGGTATTACACTCATATCTAAGGAAATGACAACCTGTGCTACTGGAATAATTTATTGGCAAAAAAGCTTTTCTACAATGGCTCAAGTGGTGTTTTCTATCCCCAAAAACCCACCCAAACATGGCTTGGGCGCCAGTGAAATGCAGAAGGCTCAGCCTTTGCTATCATTCCTGAAAAGAAAAGAAACATTCCCAGCTGAAGAGAAGCCCCACCTCATCACATCCGATGTGAAACCACTGCAGGTCCTCGTGCAGGGCCATGACCTGGTCAATCATGGCTTTGACCAGCGCCAGGGACTCCTCCTTGTGTGGGTTCAGGGCGTTGGGCAGCTCCTTCACCTCCCGCAGATGGGCAAACTGCCTGTGCTTCAGCACAAACTGCAAGGGAAAGGGGAGCTCGGGGACAGCCAGCACACCAGGGCACAGCAGGGTCCTCCTGTCCCCAGGGCTCTGAGGGCAGGTGTCCTGCTGAACCCAGGGACAGGCTGGGGGCTCAGCTGCCGCCCCACGCTGCTGTGGGGGGTCTCTGACCAGGGAGGTCACTGCACTGTGACCCTGATGTCAAATCCTGCAGCTGGCAGAGCTGGATAAGCAGAGCACTGGGACTTGGATTGGAAAATTCCAGCAGAGAATCCCAGAATGGGTCAGGCTGGAAGGGAGCATAGTGGCTCATCTGGTCCCACCTCCCTGCTCCAGCAGGGCCAGAGCTGTGCCCAGAAAGGGTGTGGAGTCTCCCTCACTGGGGATATTCCAACCTGCTCAGGGCCTGGTCACTGCACAGGGACAAAGTTCTGTCTCATGTCCAGGTGGCAATTCCTGGCCATGGTTTCTGCCCAGAACTGGACACATTGCTCCAGATGTCACCAGGAACTGAGCAGAGGGGCAGGATCACTCTGCGGCCAATGCTCTTCCTACTGCACCCCGAGACCCCCACCAGCCCTGCTGTCCCCCCAGGCACTGCTGGCTCAGCACATCCCCTCTCACCCAGCTCACCTCCATGTGCCCAAAGCTCTGCACCAGCGGCACCACATCCAGGCCCTGTGCCCGTGCCCAGCTCAGCAGCGCCTGGAGCTCCTCGGGGCTGCAGGAGAACGACCCATCAGTGTCTGCTGGGCATGGCCCGGGCTGCCTGCAGCACCCAGAGCTGCCTGCGGGGTACCCAGAGCTACCTGTAGGCGTGGGGGGCCTGCAGCAGCTCCAGCGGCCCCGTGTACGGGAAGGTGTCCTCATATTCCAGCAGCAGCCCGGTGGCACCCAGGGCACGGAGCAGCGGCAGCACCTGAGGGAGGGAGGGGACACTGGGGGTGCAGCTGGGCTGTGGGCAGTGCCACCACCCTGTGCCTCTGTCACCTGCAGCAGGTGTATCCCTCACCTGAGCCCAATAAATCCTTCACCGTACCAGGTACATCCCTCACCTGAGCCCAGGACATCCCTATCTGTGCCCAGTATATCCTTCACCTGTGCCAGGGACATCCTTCATCTGTACCAGGTGCACCCCTCACCTAAGCCCAATACGTCAATTACTTGTGCCAGGCACATTCCTCACCTATACCAGGCTCACCCCTCATCTTCCTCAGGTTCACCCCTCATCTTCCTCAGGTGCACCCCTCACCTGCTCCAGGCACATCCCTCACCTCGCTCCGGTTCACCCCTCACCCCCCTCAGGTTCACCCCTCACCTGCCCCAGGCACATCCCTCCGGTTCACCCCTCACATCCCTCAGGTTCACACTCACGTTCTCCCCTCACCTGCTCCAGGTACTGCGCGCGCGGCGCGGCGCCCTTCAGGTCCAGGTGCACCAGGCGCCGCCACATGCTCTGCCCTCGATTGCTTTGGCCTGTCGCCGCGGCGTCCCTGCACACCCCGCCCGGCCGCACCCCGCCGTCCCTGCCTCGCTGTCCTGGCTGCGCGCCCTGCTCTCCCGGTGTGCCGTTGTCCAGCTGTCCCCTTGTCCTCCTGTCCCGGTGCTGCCCCTCCGCCGCTCCCGGCTGTGCTCTGGATCCTCGCACTCGCTCTCGGCAGCCGAACGCGTTCCCCTGTCAGGCAGGCCGGCAGGCCAGGGTGAGGCGCACCGAGCGCATCGCTCGAGGCGGAGGAGGCGCGATGGCTCCGCAGCGGCGGGCGCTGCCCCGCGGCCCCGACAGCGCCGGGCCGGGGCCAGGGCAGGGCCGCGGGGGCCGCCGGCACAGCAGGTACCAGCACGGGACTCTGGCCGTCACCTCTTACCCCCAGACCCGGCGGCGCTGCGGCTCCCAGGGGTGCCCTGGTGGGGAGGCGGGCGGGCAGCGCCGGGCCCGGGAGCGAAGCGCTTGTGTGTTCTGCTCCGAACCGGGGATCCCGGGAGGGATCCGTGTGTGTCTGTAACCCGTGTGTTCTGCTCCGAACCGGGGATCCCGGGAGGGATCCGTGTGTGTCTGTAACCCGTGTGTTCTGCTCCGAACCGGGATCCCGGGGAAGAACCGTGTGTGTCTGTAACCCATGTGTTCTGCTCCGAACCGGGGATCCCGGGAGGGATCCGTGTGTGTCTGTAACCCGTGTGTTCTGCTCCGAACCGGGATCCCGGGAGAGATCCGTGTGTGTCTGTAACCCGTGTGTTCTGCTCCGAACCGGGGATCCCGGGAGGGATCCGTGTGTGTCTGTAACCCGTGTGTTCTGCTCCGAACCGGGGATCCCGGGAGGGATCCGTGTGTGTCTGTAACCCGTGTGGTGTGCTCCGAACCGGGGTCCCGCGGGCCCGGTGCTCCCCGGTATCGGCCCGGGCCGTCCCTCCCCGCTCACAGGGCCCGTTCTGTGCTCCCTCCGCAGCGCCAGGAAGGGCAGATTGCAGCAGGATCCCCGGGGAAAGTGGCTGAAGGCAGCGATCCTCCTCCTCTTCCTCTCCGCCGCGGCCGGCGGCGGCCTCGTGGTCTGGAGCCGCCTCCGCACCCAGGATGGGATCCCCGAGGGTGGAATCCCCGGAGATGAGGTCCCCGAGGGCGGAATCCTCGCAGATGGAGTCACCGAGGTGCTGGCCCATCGCAGCGACACCCTGCAGGACAAGTTCGTGGAGGTGCCGTGCTCCGAGGACTACGAGAGCCACAAGCGCTTTGCAGGTACCGGGGCAGGGCTGGCCGTGCTTGGGGGGCAGCGGCAGCTTGGCCGCTGCCCGGGCACCAAACTTGGGCTGCAAAGCTCCTGTGTTTGCAGCAAACTCCTGGTCACTGTCTCCTGCCTAAAGCCACAAATGTTCGTGCCCCTCGGGCCAGCCCAGAAGTTGATTCTGAGAGGTTTTTTTCCCCTTCTGAAGCTGCTTTGCGAGGGCTCTGTGAAATAAACCTTCTGCTAAGTCTGTTTCCATACTCTGTTCCATACAGGGTATGGAGTGGCACTGATGCAGGACAGCGTGTGGTGACTGCCCAAGTGCCAGCTTTTGACACTTACTCTGAGATCTGTGTCCCCAGTGGCTTTGTCGGGGTGCCTGCAAAGCACTTTTCTGTCTTTATGTCTTTCTGCTGAGCCAATTTTCTGTCAAATTGTTATCATTTCCCCCGGCACTTATTTCTTTGAAGTGTTGAGGTTGGTTCTTCAAGAGACGTGGACGATTTTAATCTTCTCTGACAAAGAGCAGTGAGAATTTGACTTGCAGCTTCTATGGATGAGCAGTGCTGAAGTTCTCTTTCAGATTTGCAGTGTGTTGTGATGAGCATTTTGAGTTGGTACAGCTGCCAGAGAGCAGCTCTGCTCTTGGTTTTTGTCAGTATGTCTGGCTGTGTGTTGGCTGATCAGCTGTTAAACCTAAAAAAAAAAACCCAAAAACTTCTGAGTTAGTTTTTAGCCAAACTGGTGATTGTATCTGCTTCATGATGTGGCTGAGAAAATGCTGACACAAAGCTGGAGGGTGGAAAAAACTGCTGTGAGCTGAGGAAGAACAAAGGTGATCAAAGGGCTGGAGAAGCCATCCTATAAGGCAAACCTCAGGGAGCTGGGTCTCCTTTCCCTGGAGAAGGCTCAGGGAGAACACATCCCATTATTCCAGTGCTTAAAGGGAAGCTGCAGAGGACACAAGCTCTGCCTTTGCAAGGAGCTGCACAGAGCAGACAGGGCACAGTGGGTGCAGGTTGCATTGGGCAAGGTTTCATCTTGATATAAAAAGAAATTTCAGACAGAACACTCAGTCACTGGACCAACCTCCTCTGGCTGAGGGTTTCCAGGGTGTGACTGAGCACTGTGCTGGATAATCTTACCCAGGCTCTCTGCACCACAAAAAGCTGAACCAGATGATCTTTGGAGGTCCTTTCCCAGGCTCATCTGTGATTCTGCAATTTTTAACTTTCTCCTGTGCTAGTTCTGATAGAAAATGTTAGACAAATTGCTGCCCCATGTTCTTCTGGTGTCTGGTCCTGGTGCTGTTGGTCAAAGAGACTTGTAACATAAAAGAAAATTTTATGTGGAGTTTGAGATCATATAATTTTTCCTCAGTGCTGCTACTGTAGCATCTTTTTTTTTTTGAGGATTCATCTCAAATGTTATTTAGGCCAAGAAAACTGATGTCAAGAAGTTACCAACAAAAAAACTGTCTTGGTAAGGTAATGTTGTTTTTTTTTTTGACGTGAGAACACGTTCTGTGTTCTGTGTTAACTTTTCATCGTTACTATAAGAGGAAACTGCAGCTGGTGATTTGGTTATAACTGAACTGGGGCTAAAAGTACTGGATTCTTCTACTGCAGTGTTTGCTTACCAAAAGAAACCCCCCAAACCAACAAAACTTTACTTTTCCCTTCCCACATCTGCAAGAGCAATTTTTTTGAGCTTGTGGTCTGGGCCATCCCACCAGTTATCCTTCTCAATGTTTTCTTTCTATTCCTTCTTTTTCATCCTATTCTTTTCACTGTGAGGAAGGCAGGAACTTGAAGCACATCCCTCCAGGAACAGGAATGAATGTATTCTTTATTTTTGGGGGTGTCTGGGGAGCAGCAGCAGCAAGTGCTGACTGCAAGGTGAGGTCTCACCTCTTGGCTTTGTGTGGGGATAATTGACTCACCTTTCTAATTAGGTGTTTGCTTGGTGCTGCTGCTTAAGTTCTGTGATTGATTTGGGTTTTTATTTATGTTTTTGTGGGGTTTTTTTTGGTTTGGGTTTTTTAAAAGTAATTTTAAATTTAAAAAAAAATTTAAAAATCACGTGGTTTTTTTTAAATTTAATTTTATCTATGTTGTGAGTGTACTTTTGATGATCCAGCTGTTAATTGTTTAATTAAAGCTGAGCTGTGATAATTTTCCCACGAGAGGGTGGTGATGAGCTGTGGAGGAGTTCTGTGTGTTCCCCACAGCCGAGCCAGGCAGAAAATGTGGATTATGGATCAGCTCAGCAGCTTTAGGCACTTGGAAATAGGTTTCTGTCACTCAATAGCTCTTCATTCTCAGTCTTTAGCTTGGTTTGGCACCCTCAGCTGTGGGCTCTGTGTCAGGAGGAGGCACATTCCTGTCGCCACTCAGTGTCTGATGCTCAGCTGTGAAGTTTCCACAGCTAAAATGAGCTTTTTATTTATGCACCTGTCCCTGCTTCCAGCTGAACTTGGTGCAACTGAGCTTCCAGTTTGCTTCAAGTGATTTGGTAGCTGGTGTCAGAGCAGGATTTATTCCCTTAGCACTGCCTGCCTGTAAATAAACTTCATACCAAATAAAATTTGCTATTTTTCAGAGGCCAAGCACTTAACTTATTATGTTTGTTATGTGAGCACAATCTCACCTGAATTCTAAACTCTGGGGGCCGATCTTGGCCATCAACTTTCCCTTGCAGCCCACCTGAGACATAGCTGGGTATATCCAGTAATAGGAAATGGAAATTCCTGCAAAATTCCTGGCAAAACTTCTCCCATCTGCCTGGTCATTGTTATGAGCTGCCTTTTATCAAAGCAGAGTGATGCTTTTGTCCTCCATGAGTGAATTGATGGATTTCTTTCCAGGAATTTTGTGTTCTGATGAATAAATAATCCTTGAAGTGACACTCAGTGCAGGAGCACTGGGAAACCACACTCAGCCCTTCTCTCCTGGGGCTTTACATCTCTAAATGGATCTTCCTCAGAAAAGTGCCAGATGTAACATCCCAAGGTCTCTGGTGGCTCAAAACTGGTTTTATTTCTTCTTCTTCTTGCCTGAAGATTGTTGTCAACCAGACTTATAAGAGCTTTCATACATTCTTCACCTGGAACTTCTGCTGCTGACTTGTTATTCCCGGAGCTTTTAAAATTTAATGTTAGATTTCTTAGCAGTGAATTTTGGGAGGCTTTTAAAATCTTATATATCCAAGCTGTGTGCTTCAAGAGTGACTTCAAGAGAGACTTTTGTGCAAAGTCTCATTTAAAAACCTGCCCTTCAGGTGGCTGAAGTGGCTTTACTGGGTTCTTTTCCTCCTCTTTGTGTTGCAGGTTGCACTCCTAGGAAGTGTGGAAGAGGTGTGACAGATGCTGTCATCACAAGGGAAGAAGCTGAAAGGATTCGTAGGTAATTCTTCTTTTAGCTCTAACTTTTAAAAGCACTGATTTTAATGGCATTGTGCCAATCTGAGGGGTAGGATGGGTGAGCAGGATGGGTTAGACTGATCAAAACATGAAATTTTTGTTACTAAAGCCATTTTTACTGTAGTGGGGGCAGTTCTTCCACACAGAATCTGCCTGGCTCTGAGGGGCATGAGCACTTCACAGAAAGAAAGGAAAATGAATTAAAGTTTTAAAGGATTTTCACTTGGCCTTTAAAAGCAGAACAAAACAATGTGTGCCTTATTGCAGCTGTGTGTCTGTCTGGGTAATCCCCAGCAGTCCTCTCTGAAGGGATTGGTTTTAGGGTATTTTTGGGATTTATGGAAGGGAGCTGCAAGCTCAGAAATGTTCTGCAACACAAATATTTCATTTTCATGACAGGCTGGAAAGTTCAGTTTCCAAAAAATTGGAGCTGCTGTTAACTCAGTTGGGTTCTACCTGATGCATCAAATCCCACTCTCTGGGGAGTTACATGTTGTAAATAAGGACATTAAAGGACAAATTAATCACACTCCAGTTCTCATCTGAGATTATTGTTTTGCCTGCAGAATAGCAGAGAGGGGACTGTCCTTGGGAGGATCTGATGGAGGGGTGAGCAGTGTCCTGTTATTTTCTACATTCTTTTATTGCCAAGGCAAGATTATAAATGCATTTTTTGGGGCTGAGGTGAGGAGATGGAGATTTTTTCCATCTGTTCAGACTTGGAAAATAATTGATTTGGAAAGTTATTTCTCATTAATACTTTTCCTAGCAGTTTAACTCCTGATTTCTGCAATACAGAATGCATTTCCTTGTTTTTAATTATTTCTAGTACCTCTCTTGAACTGATTTTGTCTTCATCTGGAAACAGTTGCTGTAGTAGAACTGTAAAAGTTTATCTTCTGAAAGTTGATGACAGTGGTTCACAGCAGCATGTAAAGATTGGTTTTATAGAGACAAAAAAAACATTTAATGTCTTAAGTAGCCCTTGGAATAATACTCTTTAAAAGAAAATATTTTGAAAGAATCCCACTTCTCTTTAATGAGCACATTAATTTTAATTTCTTTCCCCCATCTGTGTTCTCAGAATGTTTTTGTGTGTGAACAGGAACTCTTTCTTGAGTATTTGTAAACATAGGCCTCTGCTGAATTAGGGCATATATTAGCAAAAAAAGAAGGGTTTCAGTGGAAGAAAATAAGAATTTATTGTCCTTGTAATTGCTGAGAAAGATGTGTAAAAAATACAAACGAAGAAATATCTCTGTTACTTTGGAAGCTTCATTTTGCCTTTTTTTTTTAAGGGGAGATAAATGAGAGGAGGAGCAGCTGCTTCTCTCTCACTGCAGTAAAATAAATCTGTTAAAAATCTGATGTCTGTGGAGAGGTGTGGGCTCTGAGCCAAGCCTTCTCACATGGCTCATCATCTGTAGATGTGAGGAAGTTCTTAATCCTCAGGGAAAGGATCATGAAGAAAGTGTAATGTTGTACTGAGCACTTAACCAAAAGAATGGATAAAAACTGGAAGAAGTTAGAAACAAGAGCTGAGCTTCTGGGAAATTGTGAGAGTCGTGGAGTGGTTTGGGTTGGGAGGGACCTTAAATCCCATCCAGTGCCACCCCTGCCATGGCAGGGACACCTCCACTGTCCCAGGCTGGCCTCGGGCACTGCCAGGGATCCAGGGGCAGCCACAGCTGCTCTGGGCACCCCAGGGCCTCAGTGCTCTCACAGGGAAAAATCATATCCAGGAGAATAGGATTTTAGTAGGATTTTAAATACATTCTCCTTACCCAGTTTCTAATATTTGAATATATTTAAAATCATATTTTTTAATATTTTAAATTCATTCTCCTTACCCAGTTTCTAATCTTTTAATATATTTTAAATCACATTTTTAATATTATTTTAAATACACTCTCCTTACCCAGTTTCTAATATTTTAATATATTTTAAATCACATTTTTAATATTATTTTAAATACACTCTCCTTACCCAGTTTCTAATATTTTGAATATATTTTAAATCACATTTTAATATGATTTTAAATGCGCTCTCCTTACCCCGTTTCTAATATTTTTACTACATTTAAAATCATATTTTAATATGATTTTAAATTCACTCTCCTTACCCAGTTTCTAATATTTTTGAATATATTTTAAATCACATTTTAAATTTTAATTATTTCCTAATATTTTTATATTAAATCATATTTTAATATGATTTTAAATACACTCTCCTTACCCAGTTTCTAATATTTTGAATATATTTTAAATCACATTTTAATATGATTTTAAATACACCCCCCTTACGCAGTTTCTAATATTCTGAATATATTTAAAATCATATTTTTAATATGATTTTAAATACATTCTCCTTACCCAGCTTCTAATATTTTAAAATAATATTTTTAATATGATTTTAAATACATGCTCCTTACCCAATTTCTAATATTTTTAATATATTTTAAATAATATTTAAATATTATTTTAAATATACTCTCCTTACCCAGATTCTTTTATTCCTGTCCTGCCTTTTTCCTCTTCCTTTCCCCATGTGCCAGCCCATATTCCTGATGTCGTGGTGCAGATCTTTTCCTGGCAGTGCTCTCCTGGCTCTCTCAGATCCCATTGGATCCTGCTGGATGTTTGCTGATGGGCTTTAGATGGAAGTGTCTGTCTTTGTTTGAGCCTTTCCTCTTTTCCAGTCTCTTACCCCCAGAGCATAAAGAACATTTCAGTCCTTACTTTCAATCCATCCATATCTCTGTGCTCCCAAGCTTCCAGCCACCTGGAGTAGATCTGGCTTGTTGCTTTAAATTTCTTTGGCTTTAAAGTGTTTGGATGATTCTGTCCAATTATGTCTCCTGTAAGACTAATTCTACCTTTAAAATATCTCAAAATTACTGTTGCTGTTTAATGATTTTGAATTCTTACTTTAGCCACTTTGTTTTCTTTGCTAGTCAAAATAAAACTTGTACAGGTTTCTGTTGGGATTCAGGCTGCATTTTCATTGCCTGGGGTTTACTCTTAACCCCTTTGTAAGCAGCAAGTCTGGGGTTTTTTTTTTTTGTTTGTTTTTTGGGGTTTTTTTTGCCTATCATAGTTGTTATATTTTGAATTCTCAGAAGTGGATTTGTGTCTGTGTGTTTAGATATAATTTATTCATTTTAAGGTGTAAACTTGCAGTTTGTGACTTTGTTTATTCTCTCCTCCCTTTGTTTGCTGCCCTTCCCTGGAGTACTGGAGCACAGCACCAAAACTTGCTTCCAATTCCATCTTTTTATGTTGATATAGTCTTGACAAACATCTGAATTATTGAAGCCTCCCTGGGGTCACGCCCCAGTTGTCATGCTGAGCTTTATCTTCCTTTGTAACTTTTCCTGGGTTTGTATTTATTTATGCAGAGGCACACAGAGTGAAGCTAGAGGGGCCTTGGTAATCTGGTCTGACTTCCTGCAGAATCCAAACAGGAACATTTTCTCCACCAGCTTCTACATCTGTCTCTGTAAAGAAGTTTTATACTAAAGAAGTTTTATACTTTGTTCCTTATTCACAGAATGGGAATTGAATTCGTTTTCTTGATGTTTACCTCAGCTTTTTTCTTCTTTGTATAGATAATGATATTAACCTTCTCAACCTTCTATGATTTTGTAATTCTTCCCTCCCTGATATTTTTTCTTCACATCATCCCTTCTGGTGTGAACACTTCAGTCCAGTCCACTTCTTCCAAACTGTAACCAACTGGAGCTTGGGGAGTGAGAAGAAATGTGTAAGAGAAGCATCTGGAAAGAGTTAGAAAGGCAATTTGTTTTTAAATTAAATTAATCTTCTCAGCGGTGTTGTGCTATTTCTTATAATCTACTTTAATATGGTCACAAACATCTTTGAAGCTACATAGGAGCAGTTTTACTTCTTTTAGCTGTGGCTTGGATTTTTGTACAGAACCAGAAACAAACAGATGAAAGTATTTTGCGTCTGAAGCTTGAGTAAAGCTTGATACAAGAGCTGCTCTTGCCCGAGAGTGAGATTGTTTCCTTCACAGTCCTCTGAAGCTTTTGGAGAGCAGTGGGAAGGGCAGATCTGAAAAGCTCTTGCTGTGTCCACTCCAGTAACTTCTTACTTTATGTATTTTTCAAGGGCTAAATAAGGTTATTTGTGTAGGTTTGTTTAAAAAAGTTACTATCTCTGCTAATAAGAGTTAATAGGGTTCCCCTGCAGAGAGCAATTGAGGCTGCAGAGATTTTCTTAGGGACTGTGATGAGTGTGTTCCCCTGTCACTGTTATTACTGCTGGGATTTTGTCAGAATGATGTGAATGGTCTGTGGTGCACCCAAACAATGGGAAATTCCAAGAGGAGTGCCCAGATATTGACACCAGAGCTGTCATTACTTCACTGCCAGTCAGGTTAATGAACTGGTGCTCTTTGATATTTCCAGTATAAATAACAAAAAGTCTTCTATTAGTTCTATTTTTAAATATTTTAGAACTGATGCAGAACAATCGTGTTTTGTGGACAGCAAGGGACACACAAAAGTGTACTTTATTCAGTTTAGAGAAACATTTTAGAATCCTTTCTTCTGGTAAATCTGAATATTAATCTGTGGTGCTTTTCACAGGGGTCCTAGGAAGAGGGAAGAGATGAGAATCTGACTCCATGTTTCAGAAGGCTGATTTATTATTTTATGATATATATTATATTAAAACTATACTAAAAGAATAGAAGAAAGGGTTTCATCAGAAGGCTAGCAAGCCTTGGAATTCTAATTGTACTTTTAAACAGACTTTTTAATGTCTGTATTAAATATGAGAAGTATACAGGATCTCGTGGTGCAGGAAAAGTTTTAATAACCAATGCAGGGCAAGATAAATATTAGTGCTGCTACTTGAGCACACAAATACTGGAAAATGTGTGTGGAAATGTCTTCAAGAAGGGATCCTGGAGCAGAGTGGTTTACCCTGAGCCCGTGGGGGGAGGCTGGCAATTCCCTGTCAGATCTGAATTCAGAAGTAGCAGTCCTGTGCTTTTTTTTTCCTAATACCTTAATAATCTCTGCAGGGATCTGAGGGAGGTTTCTAGTTGTAAAATAAATGTTGTATTGTGAACCCAAAGATGGAAGCTGCTTTTACTTGGGAGGCTGTGGAAAAGGAGAGGCAACTTGAGACAGTTATTAAAGGTCAGAGTTAAATAATGCTAAAACCTTTTCATGCTCATTTTTTTTTCTTTGTTTCCTTTTCCAGGCATCAATTTTGGACTTGCACTCTGGAGCTCTTTCCCTGGGGAAGCATTTTGTTAATCTGTACAGGTAAAAATGAGGCTGTGGCTTCCTGCCTGCTGTCATCCCATCCCTTCCATGCCCACTGCCACTTCCCTGGGCTGGGATTAATGAGGAGAAATTATGGAACTTGGCTGCATCCTCCACAGTTTCCATGACCAGTTAAAGAGCTTTCCTGGCATGAAAAAGGGTCTTTTATTGAACTGGGCACTTAGAAAGCTGCCATTATCTTTATTTTTATGTTCTTGTACTGGTTAATTATAGTATTTTTTCACAGTTATAGTTTAGTTTATTCAGCAGTGGAAGGAATCAAATAGCCTGAACCATTAAAAACTTGAATGCATGTGCTTATTTCATGATGTGGGAGGGGATTTTTTTAATGCCTGAGGAATGCCATTACCAGTTGCAGCATTTCAATCCTTTAATCTTTTAACATTTGATCTTTTTTGGACATCATGCTCAAAAGCATTTGTAAGATTTTTTTTTTTGTTGTGTCCTCACTTTTTGATTGGGGATAAGGAGTTTTATTGTTATTGCTCAGTGTGATTCAGCAACTCCTCTTTTAGACTGTTGTTTAATTTTTCAGGTACTTTGGGGACAAAATTCAAGACATCTTCACAGAAGAGGATTTTGCCTTATACAGGTAAAGATTTTCAATAACTGCTGAATGAGCCACAAACCAGAACTTTCTATGGTTTTGAGTTTTTTATGGAGTGCAGGCTGGGAGGGGATTGCCCTTTGCATTCCTACACTGCATTTTGCAGCTCAAAATAGTAATATCTTGGTAATTTAGAGAACTAAATGACTCAAGGAAGAGAAGTAAAAGGATTTTTTGGTGACTGATAAACAACATCAGCCACATCAGGGCAGTTTTATGATGTGAATGTATTTAGGGTGATTGCAGCACCACACATTTCCCTCCCTCCCAGCAAGAAGAACTGCTCCTCTGAGCTCTGTGGGAATTTGGGATGGAAAATCCTCATCACCTCCTCTTTCACATGTTATCCAAGGGGTTCTGTGAGATGACAGACACAATTCTGGGCTAGTATTACATCAGGAACTTGGGGTTTTTTTGAGGCAGAGTGTAGCAAAACATTAAAAATGGTAAAGCAGGAAGTGGAAGGACTTGAGATGATTCATGTTCTGGCTGGAGAAGCAGCCAGAGGATGAAATAACTCTAAAATGGAGCAGCTCTGGCATCTGATGCTCCCAGCTTTCCTGCAGCCCTGCTCATGCACTTAACAAACACAATAAAGCTAACGAGTTCCATGTGGCTGGGAAGGTGTGTGGCCAGAGTTTAGGAACAAGACTAGACACAATAATTCCTTGGTTATGCATTTCAGTTGGTTTCTCATAATTTAAAATGTCCCTGATTTGAATATTTGAATTTTTTTTGGTCTTTTTTTTTGCCTGTGTGAAGGAATCTGATCTCCCTCTAGTGGTGGAAGGAATGTTAAGTAGCCAAATGAGTTTATTAGTTTTATTAAAATGGTAATTAATTAATGTAATATTAAATTACTAATCACTGTAAGCTTATTTTTATTTAACAGCTGTTTTTGGATATCATTGTCTTTACAGATGAATTTCTTTAAAATCTTTTCACTTCTGATCCCAATATTGGAAAAAATTAGATGATTCCTTGATTATTATTGAACTTGAGATAATTTCTGTTTCACATGAAGAGAAGCATTCAATTTTTCAATAATTTTATAACTTTATGCTGTGAGATGAGACAGCTGCTAGGGAATGTCAATATTCCATTGGGATTTCATGCCAGTATAGGGGATGTTTCAGTCTACTGGATGTGAAGCTAATACAAAATACATTATTAAATGCTTCTGTTCCTATTAATGGCAGTGCTTTAGCATGACTGTAGTATTTTATAGCCTTAATGAATGATTTTATGCTATTTTTGGGAGCATTTGTCTTCATTACTTCCCCTTCCCTACCAAGGTCACTTTAAAAATACACTCTTGGGACAAATAACTGAATGTAATTCATGTCTAAGTATTGCTGATTGCAACAATAATGAAACTGAGAAGGCATCCTGAGCCAGGGGCCTGATTTCTGAGCTGTCTCTGTCAAAATTACATTGCTTCAAACTCAATTATGGTTTCTAGGCTGATGCTTTAACCACCACCTGCCAAGCACATCACAGCAATCCCTCTTGTTGCACATAATAAATGAAATGTTTATTCAGAAGGGAGACCTTTAATCAGGGTGTTTGCTGGAAGGGGCGAGTTGAGCAGAAAACAGCACAATCAAAAGATTTATTTCCAAAACCTGACAGCTTATGAAGGCAGAGACAGGAGGAGCAGGGGAGGAGCTGTGGCTTTGCTTTCTGTGTCTGTTGTGTGTGTGGTTGCTGTTAAAGGAGCCCTTTGCTTTGTCAGCTCCCTGGGCAGTGCTGACAATTGGGATCATCAGGAGTTGTGTGGATTGAGCTCTGAGTGTTCCTGTCACCATGGCTGAGTCACACTTTGCAGTGGCTCCTGACTGCATTTTTTGTGTAGGTCTGTGTCTTGGTTTGGAAAGACAGGTGTCTGCTGAGGAAGGCAGGAGCCTCCCCTGAAATGGAGAATGTAAACCCTCCCCACCCCTCTGAATTGCTATAATTTTAAATTAAGGGGCTCTCAGGCAAAAATATGGGAGCAGGAAATAACAGTTCTTTATTAGGGAAGAAAAAAAAGAATAAAATAAACAATGCAGTCCACTGGAATAACACTGACAGAGTCAGAACGCGACCTGACACCCTGTGGGTCAGGGTGTTGGTGGTAGTCCGATTGAAAATGTGGCTGCAGTCCTCTGAAGTATCAGGTGTGGTTCTGTTGGAGCAAGGAGGATGTGTAAAGAAGGATGTATCCTTTCCTCTGGAGATCCAGTGGAGGAAGAGGCAGCTGCTGTTCCTCTGGGAAATCCAGTGCAGAAGCCGTGCTGGTGTTCCAGAATCTCAGATTATATCTGGGTAGCAATGCTTGGCTCCTCCCTCTGGCTCACATCTCACAATGGGATGTTATAGTTCTTATCAGCCATGCAGGGACATTCAATAGCTGTTATCAGCAGATGTCCCCTCCTGAGCGGAGGTGTGAATGTGGTCACTCAAAGAGAGAGATAAGGCAAACTGCTCACTTGACAAGGTAATCTGCCATGCAGATGGTTAATGGAAAACATCTTGCATGCAATCTTCGACAGTCTGGCAGAGCCTGTGTCGCACAGAAACTTTTCAGTGGCACTTTCATCTCTTTGTGCTGCTGCTACATTAAACTGGCAGCTTTGCAAGCTGCAAACTTCCTTTCTTTCAAATTGCGTGTTCCTTGAGCTTCCAGCTCCTTCGCTGGCTTTTTAAAAATTTTCTTCTTCATCAAAAATTTTAAATTTTCTTCCTCATCAAAAATGTCTTCCGCCCCTAACTCAAAACAGTGACTGTGGTGGTGTTCGCAAGGGTCCGAGGATGAGGGAAGATATGAGGATCTGACTCCATGTTTCAGAAGTCTTAATTTAATTTATTATTTTATGATATATATTACATTAAAACTATACTAAAAGAATAGAAGAAAGGATTTCATCAGAAGGCTAGCTAGGAATAGAAAAAGAAGGAATGATAACAAAGGCATGTGTCTGACCGAGACAGTCTGGACAGCCAGACTGTGATTGGCCATTAATTAGAAACAACCACATGAGACCAATCCCAGATCCACCTGTTGCATTCCACAGCAGCAGATAACCATTGTTTACATTTTGTTCCTGAGGCCTCTCAGCTTCTCAGGAGAAAAATTCCTAAGGAAAGGATTTTTCATAAGAGATGTCTGTGACAACTGTTTTTACAGAATCTGGTGCTCATGTGCTCCTCTCAGGGAGTTCTGCTCTGCCTGTTGGTGTTTCCCAGTGACTCAGTGCAAATGGACAAGGGCTGCTGCTGACACATGTGGGGGAGAATTAATTTGGTGCTGATGCTCTTGGCTGGATGCTGTTCCTGGGCATTTCTTGCCCCTGCAGAGCTCTGTTATTGCATCTGCTCAGAGCCAGGGTACACCTCAGCAGCCTGAATGAGACAAAAGTTGCTGTGATTATGAAAATAAATTATTATATTCTCCAGCATGAAGAAATATTTTCTTTGTAGCCATAATCCACCAGAACTGTCCCAAGAGTTGTGAAGAGCCGGGAGCAGTGAGGGAAGGGAGGCTCCTGCTGCTCCTGGGTCACAGAGGCTGAGGGATCAGTGTGGCTCTCCCAGCTTTGGGCTCACTCATTCCTTTCTTCTGAGCTGAAATTTGGCTTCCCTTGTCACTTGGTTTACACATGAAGGACAGTGCTTTTGGCCTTGAAGTATTTTGCCAGTAGTTTGTGTTTGGAGCAGCAGGGCAGGGAATGGAATGAAAACCTGCAGTCATGATATTGATAAATGTTGAAATGGCCTGGCCAGCAGAAAACACACTGTACAGAAGAGTTTTTCTAGGCTAAAAAGTGACCTTATTGTACTTTTCAAAGCTGTATTTGGCATATTGAGTAGGGCTTTGCATCCTCTTTGGTTTGTAAAACACACATTGTGCCCAAAGCCATTGCACATCAGTCTCCAAGAGGAGTGAAGCTTTAACAGAGCCTTATAAACACCAGACAGCAAACCTTAATGGAAAGCTTTTAAAAGTGAAAAATGAATCATGCTGAAAGAAGAGGGAGGACTCTTTGCAGAGCAGGACAACTGGAGGAATTTAGTTATGTCAGGACTGTGACTGCTTGGGAGGGGATTTATTCCTGGCTGCTGCAGGGGCCAGGGAATCAGCTGCTCTGCTGTTTGTGGCTGTGAATTCTTCAGCTGCCTTGTTCAAAGCTCTCCATTCACAAAATGAATAATTGCATTTAATGCTTTCTGGGAGCCTTTCCTGCATCCTTCTCCTTGGAAAAGGCAGACAGCAAGATCAGCCTCCCACAGCATGAGAGGAAGGAGCTGTGGGTTCTTTCCTTTTGGAAACTCCACCACTATGTAGCTCTTGAAACCTCAGTTCTTGCATCCATATATATCCCTGAAAATCCCTCTGACTTCATTTGATACTTTTTATATTTCACATGTAAAATAGCTTGAATTGACCCCTAAAAATGTAAAGTGAGACAGGTTAAAAAATCAAATCTGTGTGTGTTTTTCCTATTTCTTGTGAGGGACTAGGTGTGAACAGAATGAATATTTAGCATTTTTTAGTACTTGTGGATTGTAAGAGATGACTTTCACAGCCTGCAGACACACACCACAGGTCTTGTTTTAATTCTGCCACTTCTTTTTAGTCACCATTTTAGTTCCCTAGAGAAATACCTGGGAAAAACTTCCTTGAAAATTATGCTGAGTGGAGAAATGCACTGCAAGATACAAACCTACTAAAATAATTCCATGCACAACTTCAGAAATGTGTTTTCTCACTTCTTCTTGTTTGTACACTGTAATTGTGTAATTTTGAAAGACATCTTGCATTCATTAAAAAAAATCTGGTAATAATACCAATACAGATGTGGACCAAGAACCCTGAATTTCATGGTTCCAGGGACTTCACCAGTTGGTTTAAAAGTTATTAAAGGTTCTTCAGAGGCAACCCTTTTATGAAGGTACAACTTTATTTTTACTTGCTTTGGGTTAAGAATATGTGAAAGCCTTTAATGTTTTCAGTAGTTAACAAACACTGGGGTAGGTGTAGAATTACTCAGGAAAACAGACAGAAATTTTCAAACCTCGGCCAAAGGAAACAAAGTTTGGATTCCTTGATACTCTGACAGTTAAAAAAAAACCCAAAGAAACAAACCTCAACCAAAATCCCTGGGGTAGGTCCCTTTTCTCTTCTCTTTCTCTCTCTTTTCTTTCTCTTTCCTCCTTCTCTTTCCTCCTTCTCTTTCCTCCTTCTCTTCTCTTTCTCTTCTCTTTCTCTTCTCTTTCTCTTCTCTTTCTCTTCTCTTTCTCTTCTCTTTCTCTTCTCTTTCTCTTCTCTTTCTCTTCTCTTTCTCTTCTCTTTCTCTTCTCTTTCTCTTCTCTTTCTCTTCTCTTTCTCTTCTCTTTCTCTTCTCTTTCTCTTCTCTTTCTCTTCTCTTTCTCTTCTCTTTCTCTTCTCTTTCTCTTCTCTTCTCTTTCTCTTCTCTTTCTCTTCTCTTTCTCTTCTCTTTCTCTTCTCTTCTCTTCTCTTCTCTTTCTCTTCTCTTTCTCTTCTCTTTCTCTTCTCTTCTCTTCTCTTTTCTTCTCTTTCTCTTCTCTTTCTCTTCTCTTCTCTTTCTCTTCTCTTTCTCTTCTCTTTCTCTTCTCTTTCTCTTCTCTTTCTCTTCTCTTTCTCTTCTCTTTCTCTTCTCTTTCTCTTCTCTTTCTCTTCTCTTCTCTTTCTCTTCTCTTTCTCTTCTCTTCTCTTTCTCTTCTCTTTCTCTTCTCTTCTCTTTCTCTTCTCTTTCTCTTCTCTTCTCTTTCTCTTCTCTTTCTCTTCTCTTTCTCTTCTCTTCTCTTTCTCTTCTCTTTCTCTTCTCTTTCTCTTCTCTTTCTCTTCTCTTTCTCTTCTCTTTCTCTTCTCTTTCTCTTCACTTTCTCTTCTCTTCTCTTTCTCTTCTCTTTCTCTTCTCTTCTCTTTTCTTCTCTTTCTCTTCTCTTTCTCTTCTCTTTCTCTTCTCTTTCTCTTCTCTTCTCTTCTCTTTCTCTTCTCTTTCTCTTCTCTTTCTCTTCTCTTTCTCTTCTCTTCTCTTTCTCTTCTCTTCTCTTCTCTTCTCTTCTCTTCTCTTCTCTTCTCTTCTCTTCTCTTCTCTTCTCTTCTCTTCCTTCTCTTCTCTTCTCTTCTCTTCTCTTCTCTTCTCTTCTCTTCTCTTCTCTTCTCTTCTCTTCTCTTCTCTTCTCTTCTCTTCTCTTCTCTTCTCTTTTCTTCTCTTTCTCTTCTCTTTCTCTTCTCTTTCTCTTCTCTTCTCTTTCTCTTCTCTTTCTCTTCTCTTTCTCTTCTCTTCTCTTTTCTTCTCTTTCTCTTCTCTTTCTCTTCTCTTCTCTTTCTCTTCTCTTTCTCTTCTCTTCTCTTTCTCTTCTCTTTCTCTTCTCTTCTCTTTCTCTTCTCTTTCTCTTCTCTTTCTCTTCTCTTCTCTTTCTCTTCTCTTTCTCTTCTCTTTCTCTTCTCTTTCTCTTCTCTTTCTCTTCTCTTTCTCTTCTCTTTCTCTTCTCTTTCTCTTCTCTTTCTCTTCTCTTTCTCTTCTCTTCTCTTTCTCTTCTCTTTCTCTTCTCTTTCTCTTCTCTTTCTCTTCTCTTTCTCTTCTCTTTCTCTTCTCTTCTCTTTCTCTTCTCTTTCTCTTCTCTTTCTCTTCTCTTTCTCTTCTCTTCTCTTCTCTTTTCTTCTCTTTCTCTTCTCTTTCTCTTCTCTTCTCTTTCTCTTCTCTTTCTCTTCTCTTTCTCTTCTCTTTCTCTTCTCTTCTCTTTCTCTTCTCTTTCTCTTCTCTTCTCTTTCTCTTCTCTTTCTCTTCTCTTCTCTTTCTCTTCTCTTTCTCTTCTCTTCTCTTTCTCTTCTCTTTCTCTTCTCTTCTCTTTCTCTTCTCTTTCTCTTCTCTTTCTCTTCTCTTTCTCTTCTCTTTCTCTTCTCTTTCTCTTCTCTTTCTCTTCTCTTTCTCTTCTCTTCTCTTTCTCTTCTCTTTCTCTTCTCTTCTCTTTTCTTCTCTTTCTCTTCTCTTTCTCTTCTCTTTCTCTTCTCTTTCTCTTCTCTTTCTCTTCTCTTTCTCTTCTCTTCTCTTCTCTTTCTCTTCTCTTTCTCTTCTCTTTCTCTTCTCTTTCTCTTCTCTTCTCTTTCTCTTCTCTTCTCTTCTCTTCTCTTCTCTTCTCTTCTCTTCTCTTCTCTTCTCTTCTCTTCTCTTCTCTTCTCTTCTCTTCTCTTCTCTTCTCTTCTCTTCTCTTCTCTTCTCTTCTCTTCTCTTCTCTTCTCTTTTCTTCTCTTTCTCTTCTCTTTCTCTTCTCTTCTCTTCTCTTTCTCTTCTCTTTCTCTTCTCTTTCTCTTCTCTTCTCTTTTCTTCTCTTTCTCTTCTCTTTCTCTTCTCTTCTCTTTCTCTTCTCTTTCTCTTCTCTTCTCTTTCTCTTCTCTTTCTCTTCTCTTCTCTTTCTCTTCTCTTTCTCTTCTCTTTCTCTTCTCTTTCTCTTCTCTTTCTCTTCTCTTTCTCTTCTCTTTCTCTTCTCTTCTCTTTCTCTTCTCTTCTCTTTTCTTCTCTTTCTCTTCTCTTTCTCTTCTCTTTCTCTTCTCTTCTCTTCTCTTTCTCTTCTCTTTCTCTTCTCTTCTCTTTTCTTCTCTTTCTCTTCTCTTTCTCTTCTCTTCTCTTTCTCTTCTCTTTCTCTTCTCTTCTCTTTCTCTTCTCTTCTCTTTCTCTTCTCTTTCTCTTCTCTTTCTCTTCTCTTTCTCTTCTCTTCTTTCTCTTCTCTTTCTCTTCTCTTTCTCTTCTCTTTCTCTTCTCTTTCTCTTCTCTTTCTCTTCTCTTCTCTTTCTCTTCTCTTTCTCTTCTCTTTCTCTTCTCTTTCTCTTCTCTTTCTCTTCTCTTTCTCTTCTCTTTCTCTTCTCTTTTCTTTTCTCTCTCTCTCTTTTCTGTCTTCTCTCCTCTCTCTCCTCTCTTCCCTTCTCAAGACTGTGTGTTCCCATGTTTCTCAGCTGAGGAAGAAGCAGTGAGTGATGAAGAGCACAGGAGCAGCAGGAGGGAGGTGTCACTGACAGCCTGTGTGTTCTTTGCAGGGATGTGAGGCAGAGGATTCAGCAGAGGATTGCTCAGGTGTTTGGGATCAGCTCTTCTGCCATGTACCTGACCAAGCCAACATTCTTCTCCAGGATGAACAGCACAGGAGCCAAGACAACACATGATGAGTACTGGCACCCACACGTGGACAAGGTGAGGAGGGGGCTGAGATGGGATGCAAACATCTGTTATTATTAAATCACCTTGAAATCATTTTGCATTTAAACAATCCATCAAACAGGTTTGAAAACTGGTGCTTCAGGGGATGAATCTAATGGGAGATAAGTGAGTTTAAGAAACACAGGCTATTACATCCCCTTCATTTTTATTTTCTCTAATTTAGTTTTGTTAGAATTAGTAAACTGTGAGAATGACTAGTCAGGAATCTCTTTTGTCAGAAACATTGATTAAAATGACCTGAATTGCTTTTTCAGCCAGATTTGGAGGGAGCTGTTTCACAGTGATCAGTTGATCACTGTTGTTTTTGATCTAAGGCTCTTCAAAAAAGCTTAATATTTGTATTTCTGCTAGATGTGAATTGAAGCTTTTTGAGCTTTTTGTGTTTCAATGGGGATGTGGGACCTGGTACCCTCTTTCAATAACTTGGTGTTTTGGTCCTTTTAACTGCACAGTCTTATTTCTAGGCTTATAGCTTAATACTGGGCATTTCTCAATGGACTTAAATGATTTGGTATTGAGTTTATTTCTGAGTTTCACTGAGTTTAAGCATTCTGTGCAGAACAGCAGAATACCATCAATGGAAGAATCAAAGAAAAACACCAAAAAAAACTCCCCCAAACAAGCAAAAACCACCTCCACAATACCCACATTTCATGCCTTCAGGATAAATGAGTCACTCTGGAGTCAGGGATTACCCAAAATGGAACCAAATACAATAATCCCACCAAAATCCAAGTTATTCCTTAGGGCTCAAGTCTGTAAGTGGGCAGTGTACCTTGAAGTCTATGACCTGAGGCATGAAAAAATCAAACAGAAATATTCCTTGCCTGAAAGTATTTCCTGGGAGAAGTCAGTCTGAGGGAAGTGTCTTCTGTTGGTCACAGCATTGGTGTGAGTTCCTGTGTCCTTGTTCATGTGAGCAGAAGCAGCTTAAATTTAAATGTGGTAGTGATGACACAGGTTATGTTTGGAAGCAGAAAGTCCTGTAGGGTGGAATGTGCCAGGTTTTGGGTGCCTCTGGTTTGAAAAGCTGTGATGTAACCAGTGAAGAGGAGTGGCTCTGGACCAGAGGTGTAGGGATGGTTTTGAAGTCCAGATTGTTTTGATTTCTGTTGGTAGGAAATGGCTGCAGGGAGCAAATTGTGCTGGTGGAGCTCACAGGAATTCCATCATGTTATGGTCAATTCCTGTGGGTTCTCTGCTTCCTTTTTTTACCTCTCTTGGGGTTGGGATTGAAGGCACTTGAGATGACAGTTCACATTCAGACTCAGGTGTTGATTATTTCTTATTAATATTACAGTCTCACAGCAGTCAGTTCTGCAGTCCTTCATTAACAAGGCACAAAATGGCCAAGTATCTCTTGGTACAAGGTCTTTTCAAGCTAAACTATCCAATTAAGAAATGGCATCTAAATTATTTTCACTTTTAGCCCAATAACTGATCACTCAAAGCCCACAGTGCAGACTTTTCTATCTAATTACAAAAAATTACCAAAAAAGTAAAAGTACCACCCAAACCCGTGAAGAAGAAGGTAAAGAGGAACAACCTTCCTCCACCCTGAAACCTCCATCTTGCTTCATATTTATTTCTCTATTTTATATTTCTTATATTTTTTCTATATTCTAAAATCCCAAACATTTTTTCCACCCTGTGATATTACACACTTCTAACCAACTCCACACCCACAATCCCAGTTCTATCACACAATTTTGGAGGCCTTCTCCACAGGCTCAGGTCAAATGCAGTGCTCTCCTGAGGGTCTGTGCCTTTCAGCACAGAAAGTTTAAAATTCTCAGCATCCAGGATTCCAACAAATTCCAGGAGATCCTTGGGAAGAAGGAAACTGGTGGTTCTGCTTGTGTGAAGTGCAGTGAATTCATTGGTGCTTACAGTTTTTCCACAGTTTCAGAGAATCAGATTTGACTGCCACAGGGGTGGAAAAAGCAGTATATTTCAACAGCTTATGCCTATTTTCTTCACTCTTTTATTTCAGCCCCCAAAAAAGCCTATTTTAGAATTCCAGACTCTGATTTATTACTATAATGAGATTTGTGTCTGCCCGAGCCCTCCTTGCCAGAATTCCTCTTTATTCTTCTCTGCATGTGTGTTTGCATTGGGAAATGAATAAGGTGGTTGAATAAACTCTCAATTAATTGTTCCCACCTAAATACCTTCTATAATGTACAAGTTATTTTATCATTTACATGCAAATAAGTTTACATGAAGAGAATTTGTGGAAGCTGCTTTTCTGTCCTGTTGTCCTGAGAATGCCTGAACATGATGGGCAGCAGGCTGAATGTTTTCCTGGTTTTATCCTTCTCTTTTGTCCATGTTTTATTTATCTTGCAGGCTGTCTGTTCAGGGAGCAGACACATCAATTGATTTGCCTTGGCTTTTTCTAACCCATCTCCAGCTTCAGAAAAAAAACCCAAAACAAGCAGGAAAAATACTCTCTTAGACTTGGAATGCATAATCTAGACCTTAGTGGTGTTCTGTACTGAATAATGGGGTTGTCTGGTTTCTGACAGTGGTTGGAGTCTGTGATCTTGGAGATCTTTTACACAACCTAAATAATTCTGAGTCTGTGAAGAGAATTATCCCAGTTGGGGCAGTTTCCAAACACCTTGTTCATAATTATAAATAGTCTGAGAGAGACTAATTAGGATGAAGTTGTGCAGCTTCCCAGGTTGCCTCCAGTGCAGTCAGCCTGGCTTGTACTTCACTTCCTCCAGCAAACTTTTCCACTTCCACACTGCAGTTGAAAGCAATGAAAAAAACCCACATTTCTATTGATCTGAGGTAAAAAGTTCTTCCCAGAAAAGAGTAGTAGAGTTCTTAAGTGGCCTCCAAAGCAATTGTGAATGCTGGGAAGTTGAAGAAAGATCAATAAAACTTGCCAGTTTGTTGGATGCTTTTGTCTTGGATCATTATTTATGCTTTCCCCTTGGAACAGAACAAGCCACTTCAGGAATTTCTCTATGATTTAACAGGGAAGGTTATTCCTAGAAGACATCATGATTTTTTCCTTGCCTCCTTCCAGAAGAAAGGTAAAATGGAGCCTTAGCAAAAGGAGTTCACTATATTTTCTGTTTCAGAGTGACATTGTTGTTAAAAAGACGTGGCTTCTTGGAACATATGAAAAGCCCTCTTGCCTTTTTCCTGATGTTGCTGAGTCTACTGCAATTATATTTCTGAATCTGAATCTCCCTGAAGACTTTCAACAGCATAATGGAGTAGCACAGATTTATTGTGTTTGTCTGAGGCTTTTTTTTCTCCTAAAATTTCCTTGGTTTGTAGTTACATAGGAATGGAAACCCTGAAATCACCCAAATGAGTCATTTAATCTTGTTGAATTTATAAGCCTCTAAGTCAAATGAAGAGAGCGTTGTTTTAAGATGTGGAGTTTCATCTTGGATGGAATTTGTTTGGAGCTGAGGCTTCCAAATGTCAAACACCTGGTTTATGATGGAGTTGCTGTTGCACACTTCACACTGTCAGCACCGCAGTCTTACAACATTGTCTGGTTGGTGGAAGCAGTGTGGGACTGGGAGATTTGTGCAGTGTCCTGCCTGGGCACAGATCCTCTCCTTCACAGAACTGTCAGGCTCTGCCATAAGATGGTTTTGGGTTTGATTTACCTTGAATTTATTCTCTCTGAGCTAGTCCAGCACTTCAGTGCACATTTCCCAAAATTTATTCTGGTTTTTTTTAGCCTAAACATGTCCATGATCACTTTATAGCTATTCTTGTTCTTTCTCCCAGTTCTACATCCTCCCACCCC
The DNA here is from genome assembly GCF_901933205.1 of Camarhynchus parvulus. Taxonomy (NCBI): domain Eukaryota; kingdom Metazoa; phylum Chordata; class Aves; order Passeriformes; family Thraupidae; genus Camarhynchus; species Camarhynchus parvulus. The sequence goes on from NC_044588.1 coordinate 8,948,154, forward strand.
CATGTATTTATGGGTAGGAATCATATCCCTTTCCAGCCTTTATTTCTCTGAGGTGAACAAGCCAAACCTAATTATTTTAATTATTTCTCCTCACCTGCAATGTGCTCTCCATGTCCCCAACCCTCCCCCTTTACCTGCAGGTCTCTGTGTCACTGAGAGCAGCTGCTGTCTCTTCTAGCAGACTTTTCACCTTTCTTTTCTTCCCCTACATTTAATAAAACACATCAAAAGATCCCATTTCTACCCTGGGACAGCGTCATTTCTGAAAATTGAGGAGGTTGATTGTCATTTCCGCTCAGAGCCATCACCTCAGCTCACCTACAGCCCCTTGCAATTCAGAGATGTGCTCTTTGCTCTTTTATTGTCTAACAGACCCTGCCAATAAACAGCACACTGGAAGGGCTATCAAAGCTATTCTGGGGCTTATCTACACAGAATTAGGTGAAAGCTTACAGGAAAAGAGAAGTTTTGACTCTTTCTGTGTGCTGAAAATGCTGATTGCAAAAAGTGAATTTTCTTCTGCACTGGAAAGCAGAGGATGCTGTCCTAAATATCCTCAGTAACTGCAGACCTCTCATGGTCCTACAACTGTTTAGTTGCATAGAAATGTGTCCCTCAAAAAAACCCACTGCAAAATGGGACTGGCTAATTCTGGCAATTAGTTCTATTTATAATAATAGCTTTTAAAGAAGTATCATGTAAACGTCATTGTGAGCATCTACCATTAAATATTGTCTGTGTTTGACTCTTTGGATAAGGAGTGTTCAAAAAGAGCACGCTAACCATATGACATAGCAGCTGAATGGAATTATCTGCATTTTTTTCTCTTGAGTTGTTTACAAGGAGCTGTAGGAATTTGATTTGGAGCTGTGTGGCTTTTCGTGACAGCTTCTCTCATATAGTTTGATCTTTTGGTTCAATTATTAATTGTCTGGTACTGGAAATCATTGCCAGGCTAACAAATATACATGGAGGGACTTCTAGCATTATAAATAACTGAGTTTAATTTAGTCTCTGCTTTCCATAGTGTTGCATTTCTCAGGCCTGGTTGCTTTCTGAGAGTCAGTAATGAATAAGGACAGGAAGAGCAAAGCCATTTTCCCTTGCACACTTCATTCCCCAGATTAGTCATCTCCAGCAATCAGGTGTGTTTGGTTAGGCTGAAATGGTTGGTTCTTAGAAGTTCTTAGAAGTTTAGAATTGGTAAAACCACCTTGGAGAGGAGGGAGAGTGTGCTGGGGGAGCGAAGATTGCTGCTCCTGTGAAGAGTTGATAAAAACAGTTCTAATGCATTAAATTTGGAACTGTGAGTTGAATGAACTTCTGCACTGGCTGGAGCCTTCCTTAAATCGATTGGAAGTTTTTATCACCAAGTCAGTGAAGTGGAAAATGGCCCTGCAAAGCTGATTTGCATGAGAAGGGCTCTAGAGTGGCTGGTTTGAGGTGCTGCACTAGCACTTGCTCATTAATTCCCATTTATTGCCTTGTATTGCTACCAGGGTTTGGGAAAATATGGGAAGAAGGGAATCACTGTAGTATTTCTTTCATTTTTGTGGTTTGGCTTTTTTCCTCTGAGCCCTTATGGTCAAAATAATAACATGAGTATGAATGGAAATGTCTTCCTATTCCATCTGCTGTTATGTTCTCTCTGGTCCTGCCCTTACAGAAAAATGTGTACAACTGCTCCTGAGCCAGAATTTAACTGGCACTAATGAGTATAACTTGAAACATGACTGAAAATATTTAGAAAACTTCTAAGTTTGGAAGTAGCACCTACCTCTAACAGTCACCAGGTCAGTCAAAACACTCAGGAAATTCTGTGTATTTATACAGTACTGCTGTGCTGCACATTTCACTGCTTGACAGTGTAATGCTGAACTTTTGAGTTGAGATACACAAAGAAATTGGAGAACACAGCCATTGATTTCAAGTATTTTTTAATTGCTGGTGACATGTAGATGTGAAAGGAAATATTTCCAGAATCAGCTAAACTCAATGCTAAATATTTAGATAACTTCACTTTCAGTGTTAGTATGTAGTATTTATTTTCTCCAACTTCAGCATACATATCAACCAAAAATTATGGTTTAAAAGGAAGGAAAAAATCACCTTGCTGTACTTAAAAGTGGGATGTTTGGTCTGTAGGCTGAGAAGAAGCAGAGACTTCCAAAGTTCAGTTTGAAGGGTTTTTGTCACCATCATATTTTCTGAAAAATCCCTTCGCCAGGATTTCTCTCCTGGGAAGCTGAGAAGCCTCAGAGAAAAAGGAAAACAATATTATCTCATTTGCTTCTCATGTGTTTTGCTGCTTTGGAATGTGTTTGGAGATTGTTTACCAACAGGTGATTGTTTCTTTGGTTTCATGTGAATTGTTTTTATTTATTGGCCAATTATGGCCAAGCTGTGTCAGACTCTTTGGAGAGAGTAGCAAGTTTTCATTATTATCTTTTAGCCTTCTGTCTTTATCCTTTCTGTATTCTTTAGTATAGTTTAGTATAGTATTCTTTTACATAATATCAATAGTAAAATAATAAATTAGCCTTCTGATATCAGTGGAGTCAGATGCATCATTCCTCCCTCCAGTGGGGTCTCAGAAAATACAACAAATTTTAAACAAAACCTGTATGGAAAAGAGTAGAAGCTCCTCCAACAAACGTGTATTTACTTGGAAGTTCTGATTTACTATTACCATGAATCTCCTGTGTGGTAGCTGGTGAAAGAATAGCAGTGAGGTATACAGAAACTTTATACCCAAGATTATTCATGGGTGGAAATCATTAATCAAGGGTTATTCTTCTGCTTATTAACCTCCTGGTGAAATTTTATCTTGGAATAGTAGAAATCCTGTCTTTTTGACACGATACACTTGTGACACTACCTTGTTTTTGCTCTTGGATGATGGAAATCAATCAATCACTTCTCTAATGATGGAAACTAACAATAGAAATAATAAACATGACATGCTAGTCTTGTAGTGTGTGTGTAAACACAAGAGAATAGACTAATAAACACAGATAATTCCTAGAAAATGGTGTTCTTGGTTTTCAAAGACCCCTTTATTAAATACATGAAAAACTGAAAATCAGCAAAACCCACCAGATCCATCTGCTCAGTTAGCTGTGTCTTGCAGAGATAAGATCAAGAATTTGGTAAATTTTGGTAATTTTGGCTTCCCCCACAGGTGACTTATGGCTCTTTTGACTACACTTCTCTGCTCTATCTCTCTGACTACTCCAAAGACTTCGGTGGCGGACGTTTTGTGTTCATGGATGCAGATTCCAACAAGACAGTGGAGCCCCGAGCAGGTACGAGCCAGGCTGGCTGCAGATTCTGCCATTTACTGACTTTTCTGAGCTGGCAGGTGGTGTGGGAGTTGGTTTGTGTCAGCAGGAATAACGTGGGGTAGTGGAGCATGCTGTGGTCAGGTAGATGACCTCAAAAGTGAAGATTAAAACAGGTTAAAATACAGCTGCAGTTTGTAATGTCTGGTGTTAAGCCACAAGAGGTGACTTCCTGGAAAGATGTAGGGCTTAGAAGAGGTGGCCTGTTCTGACAGCTTAGCAGGTGGGAAATAGTAATAATAGTAATAATTTTAGATTATTAACTTTAAGACATTTACAACATAGTGTAGCTAAAGCTGATAGGCCAAGAAACACTTATAGTATATTGTAAGTAGGAAATAGTTTTCTTCTGATTGTGAAGGCATGAATTATAACATCTGTATTGTCTCACCCTTCTCATGAGACTGAAAATAGAATAAAAGGTTCAAAACACCCCTCAGTTGCTCTGAGTCCAAATGAGCTTAGTCTGACAACTGTGCAGCAAGAGCAGAGCTAACTGTCACTGCAGCAAATCCAAATTAAAGCAATTTATTTTACACTGGCCTGAAATTCCTTTGCTGCTCAAGGTGGGACTTAATCCCCTGTAATGGCTGAGGGTGGGTGTGAAGGTGATGGATTGCCACAGCTCTGCTGACCTGCTGGAGCATGATGAACCAGGATTACTTGGCAATAAATCCATCCCTGCTTCCAGGAGGTCTGGCAGGGATGAGCCTTCTGATGGCTGTCAGTTATAAGTAGATAAAAAACCTTTAAGGCTGGTTTGAGATTTTTTTAATATGTGGATAATTTGAAACTAGAATTACTCTGGGGCTGCCTGGAGAGGAGCTCAGCCTCAGCTCATCTGTCTGGCAGGTGAGTGCTGAGCTTCCAGCACTGTTACCTTTCATAATGCAAGAGCAGCCACACTGCTGCAGGGAAAAAGAAAAAATGGGCAACTTTATATTCCTGCTGTGTTCTGTCTTTTTTTTTTCCAAGACAGAAAAGATGGAAATTTACTCATTTAAAGAGCCTCAGTAATTGTCTGCTGACAGTTGTTACCCCAAGCAGAACTGACTTCAGATTATTGCTGCCTGCAGATTGGGATGGGTGTTCTTTGAATTCTGGATCACAGTGATCCACTCACCTGCAGTGATGCTGCTTTAGATAAACTCTGAGATTACCTGGGTTTGCTATCAAGAACTGGGTGTTTGATTATTTTATCTTTTATGATTGGAAGTAAACCCTAAACTGAAAGCTTCATCTTTTGCAAAATGCTGCTGCCAGTATTTTGAAAGGGAACACATGAAACTGTTTTTCAGATGCAATTCTAAGATTATGAGATCTTTATAGCTGTAGAAGTCACAACTGATTTCTAGGTGTGTGAGGAGAGCTGTCTCACTCAGCCTGGCTGCAGTGTGCAACATGCCCCTGACTTAATTTCCAAAAGTCTCTAACTGTGAAATTGCTTCCATTCAGCCCCATCTATTCATTGTCAGGTTTTCTGCTGCAAGGTCTTTGCTCTTGATGTTGTTTTGGGGGAAGAAGGGGAAGCTGATGAAGTCCAGAATTTTCTTTTTGGCCGTCCCTTTGCCAGGGGATTGTATGGGCAGTGTGTGCCACAGGACTCCCCTTCTGAAACAAAACAATGCACCAGAAACAGCACAGCTGTCCCTCATGGACACAGGGGAAAATTAATTACACTTTCTTAACACATCTCTTTTATCACAGTTGTCAGGGCTCCTCTGATTGTGTCACAGCCCCTGGTGCACAATCCCCACTGACATCCTGTGAGCAAAGCAGAAAAGCTTGAGAGGTGAAGCACAATGTGAAGGCATTTGCACTTATTTTCCTCCTGCTGATAAAATGTGGTTTCTGAAGGAATGACCCCAGGCTGTTTTCTGTTGCTGGTACAAGTTGATGTATTTTTTATGTTCATAATGTTCCTCTGCAATGTTTTTTCTCTCCTTCTGTCTTTTTGGCTTTCCTTTGTTGGTTTTGTTTTACGCTTCTTTTGATCCTTTGTGCTTCTCTTGCCACTCCAACTCCACTTTTAAAACCACATGTTGATGAGCTTTCATGCTTCTCATTTAGGTGCTCCAGGCTTTTCTAGGGATGACTGTCATAATCACTGGTTCAGTTTTCATGCTTGACAGCTAATTTACTTTTCTGTACTGCTAATGCCACTGCACTCCTAAAACCTGGTACTTGTCTCACTTAGCCTGCATTTTTGGGGACCTGATTCTGAGTGCCAAAATGAGCAGGTTTCTTTTCCTGTGAGCAGCAATTTGTTCAAGTGTCAGTGGGGAGCAGAAAGGCATTGTTAGTGATGCAGCAGAGCAGAAAAGCAGCAGTTGGAAATCCAAGAAAAAGCAATTAAACCATTGTGGGATGTCCTGTGTTTGAAAGTGCTGCCTTGGCAAGTCCCACTGCTGCTGCAGGTGCATTTGCAGCACTGCACTGCTGAGGATCAGTGGCAGCTGGGCACAGGGAGAACTGTTCTGCCAGCAGTGGAGCCTGAATTAAAATGCTTTTCACTTCCCTCAGTGCATATCACTTGCAGATTACCTAAGAAGTCTTTTAAGTCCTGACTCTCACATAGCTGACTGAACAACTCTCTAATTTATAGGATGATCTTTAACATCCCCTAGTTTGGTTGTTAGAAAACATTAGCTTTAAGAAGGAATTGTGATTTATTAACATTGAGGCTCTTTAGATTATTTTTTTTAACAGAAATGAACAAGTCAGCAGCAGTTCAAGTGTACAGACCTTTGGCTGATTCATAACCAGATGTGGCATGAAGGAACACATCTTTCTTGTGCTCTGATGGGCTTCAGAAGTGAATATTTGTCTTTTGACATCAGTCAGGACCTCTCTCTGCCACAAGAAACTCACTGTACCATGAGGAAGAAAATTCTTAATGCCAAGTGATATACAACTTTGAAAATAAATTTTTTTTTGTGACAAAGGAACAGATCTAAAGTAGAATCTGTTCCTTTTAAATATATGTGGAATTCAAAATTTCCAAAATTGTCATACTGGGATTTTTCCACCTCTTTGTACCAGGATTGCCTCTGTTTGTGAGACTGTAAGAAACAGAGCAACATTTTGAAAATGAGGCCCTTCAAAACAAAGCCCTTTCAATATTCACTCTTCTTGCTGGTGTGAGACATGTTTTAGTAATCTGCAAGATATAAGGAGGAATAAGAATAAATGGCAAACATCAAGGCTTTCCTTTTTCAATCACAAAATTGGTATTCTTTCTTCTGCTGCTAAACTTGTCAGTGTTTAAAGTTCATATTTTATTGACTATTTATTCTTATCAATGAATATTCATATTTTAAAATGTCTTTATTTTGTAGAGTCTTGTGTGAATTTGGGGTCTGGCAATATTAGGCAGGTCCCAGACTTCACTTGATCATCAAGTGTAGATGCCGTTGGAATGAAATCCCACTTCTGGTTCTGTGTTCTTTATTTGCATGTGCATTTCTTGCTTTGAAGGTCAGCTTTGCTGCACTTCTTTTCAACTTACAAGGCAATTTGTTCTTCATACAAGTAATTTATTATACAAAGGCAGAAGGAAAGGTCACAATCAATTCTGTGTGTTCCTGGGAGAAACTAATCTGTGGGGCAAAATGAATTCTGTACATTGGAGAGTGCAGTGTGACTCTTAAATCTCAAACTTAGTGTATTCTCAGTGTTTCTGGAAGTGTAAAATATTTGATTTGGAAGTATGAGATATTTGGGAACACCCCCATACAGTCACTCTCATCTTCCTCTGTATTCCATCCACATCCTCTAGATTCAGTCTACATCATGATAATCTGCCAATTCCAGCTTCAGTTGTGGTCCAATCAGTAAAAACCTGCAGCACATCTTGAAGTTAAATCAATATCAGCTGAAAGCTGAGAATAATTTTTAAAAAATCCACAGAAGTAGCTGTCAGTCCTGGTGAGGAACAAATGGAGGCAGCATTAGCAGCTGCAGTAAGCACCAGCCATGCAAAGGACAGCAATTCTTAGTGATTGCAAAACTTATCACAAATTGTGCCAGGGACTGGTGAGGTGATAGCAAAGAGTGGTAGGAAAAGGAGAATCTGTTGCAGTCCAGGTTCCTTTTGTGGGATTTGCTTAAAGCACTTAAATTCTCCCAATTCATCATTTTAAAATAAGTCATTGAATTAGTTGTATAAATTTTATCGTATGCTTGCAGAAAACATTGTCACCAGTTTATTTGCCTAATGATATGATGGGGTTTCTTGGACACTCTACATGAGAATGAATTGGTGATTAATCCTAAACAGATGCAGAGGATGAGAAGACAACTGTTGTGCATTTTCCCTGGCAATGCTTCTGTCTGGCTGTCACTCAGCAGCTGAGATGCAGTTTGTCCTTCTTTCCTGAGGAACATTTAGAGCTGATAAATGTTAGGCAGAGAGTGGAAGCTGTCAGTGCATGAGATGAAAGATCTGTGGTGCCAAATAAACTGTTCCTGCTTCCCTTTAACCAGACAGAGGAGTTGCTTCACAGAATCACAGAATTCACAGAATGACAGGGTTGGAAGAGACCTTCAGGAATTCACAGAATTTACAGAATTCTGGAGTTGGAAGAGACCTTCAGGATCATCGAGTCCAACCCAGCCCCAACACCTCACCCAAACCCTGGCACCCAGTGCCACATCCAGGCTTTGTTAAACACACCCAGGGATGGGGACTGCACCACCTCCCTGGGCAGCCATTCCAGAACTTTATCACCCTTTCTGTAAAACTTTTTTTCCTAATTTCCAACCTGTATTTCCCTTGGCACAGCTTGAGGCTGTGTGCTCTGGTTGTGTCAGTGCTGCTGGAGAAAGAGCCCAAGCTGAGCTGAGCACAGGCACCTTTCAGGAGCTGTGCAGAGTGATGAGGGGCACCCCTGAGTCTCCTTTTCTCCAGGCTGAGCACCCCCAGCTCCCTTGCTTCCCTCTGAGCAGCAGCTCAGTGTTCCCAGTGCCCCCAGCCATGGGGCAGTGGATGGGGCTGAGGCCCTTCCCATTCCCTCAGCCTGCTTTGCCTCCCTTCCCTGGTGTCCAGGGAGGAGAGCAGGGACACAGATTAGATGGGATTAACATTCTCTATCCTCTTTTTGAACATTTCTACTCATAAAAATAATGTACTGTGGAAAGAGTGTGGCTTTGCTTCAAAAATATTGTAAAGGAAGTAAGTTTAAAAGAAATTCTTCCCCAGTGAGGAAAAAGCATCTTTGAAAACTTACTATAGCCTTGTTCAGTTACCCAGAGACCCCAGCTGATGCATATGGGAGCACACTGATACCATATATATGAAGACATATTTATTAAAGAAAGAACTTAAAAGACATTCAGTATAGCCAAAAAAAAAGAATTTAACTGGCTTAACACACTGAACTTTGTCTAGCTGTGAATTACTACTACTTCTAGTCTGAGATCAAACAAAACAGCTTGAAAGTCAGTTTAAGGCAAAGCTTTGGGTAAGCAGGTGAGGGACCAATAATAATGTACTTTAATGAAGTTGCAATACAATGTAAAAGGGGAAAAACCTCATGACAGAGGGGTTTTGTATGGAATCCTTGAGGGCAGCACTGTTCATTGCATCACTGGTGGGACAGGAGCACATTGCCTTCATTTACTTTTCATCCAGAAAAGCAGGACAGCAAGGTGGGAATGAGCTGTGCCCACAAATGGATCTGTTCTCTCCTTGTCTGAATCCACCCATTATTGAGGTGCAGGCACAGAAGGGGTGAAATTGTTATGAAAGACTCTGAAGTGCACTCTGAGAATTAGATGTGTGCTGCAGCTGAACATGAAAGGGACTCAGGGATTGGTGGGTAAACCCAGCCCCATAAAGCCAGTCCAGATTTGTCCAAATCCCCCATGTGCTGCTCAGGAGGATGCAAGCAAAGGAACTTCTGGATCTTTGGGGTCCCTTTCAGAAGAGAAACCCAGTGATGTGCCTGGTGCCCATTTCAGCTGAGGAGGTGGAGTAAGGGTTGGAATAGCTCATGATGTTGTGCAGACTTCGGGCAGGCTTCAGCTTTTAAACAAACTCAAATATGAACAGTGGGGGGAAAGCCTGAGCAGGAAAACCTCGTGCTGTGCAGGTGTGAAATTTTGGCTTCCTCAGGAGACCTGGAGCAGTCCCACGGAGCTGTGTCAGTTCAGAGTTACCTGCTGGACATCCAACATCGAACCTGTACATTCTCAGAAGAGTTTATTCATGTGGGAATGTAGAGAGCTCCATTCTGCAGTCTCACTGGGAGGAATGGTAGTGTGCTCTGCTGTCAGCATCAAAGTCTCTGCATTTCCATCTCACCTGGTGCCACCTGAGGCCCAGAGCGTCCCCAGGCAGGGTGGTGATGGTCAAGGCTTGGGGCAGGCACACCACTGAGCACTTGTATCTATAAAAGAACTGCCAAGCCAATGCATGGATGGAGTGGTTCTTTCTAAGGAGAATGAATTTGTGACTGTGACTTGCCTGAGTGGGAGTGATCAGAGCAGGCACAGAAAGTGATAGCAAACACTTGGTGCCATGCTGACATCTGCCACAGCTGCTTGGAAACCTGCTGAGGTTTTGTCACTGAAGGCTTTTTGCCACCTCTGTGGTGCTTCCTCCTCCTTTGGTCTAAAATCAGAGCCAGGACTAGAAGGGGAGCAGGGAGGAAATCAGTACAATTTGCTGGCAGTCACTAGAGTTACACTTTTTTGTTTTTGAGGCAGCTAAGGACTGGCTGCCACATTCTTGCCTTTTATAAAGAAGTAGCTTTGGTGGGATTCTGTGGCAGCAGCTCTCTGGCCACAGAGAGAAACACACAACTTTCCCAGGCATTGCCTGAGTAAGTCTGTGAGAAGATCAGAGAAAAGAATGAGAAACAATTCTAATCTTAACTTGCTGCACCTGTTGTTGTGAACAGGTGGAATGTGTTATGGAGATTTGTGTACCAAAGGGTGGTTTCTTAATTAGCTACTGGTGGTTTCATTGGAGGACCAATCAAGTCTACCTGTATCATAACTGTCCATAAAAGCAATGGGTTTCTTAATAGAGATTGATCAGCCTTCTGTGAATCAATGCTAATTATTACCCACTGTGATGATAGGATTGCATGTCCAGCTTTGTGGCACGAAGGATGAATGTATGTTTGAAAGGGTTAAAAGCTGTCAGGGTGCAGTGTAAGCTCATAGCATGAAGGGTTAATGTATGTTTGAGAGGGTTAAAAGCTGTCAGGGTGCAGTGTAAGCTCATAGCATGAAGGGTTAATGTGAGTTTTAAAGATTTAAAAGCTGTCAGGGTGCAGTGTAAGCTGCACAGTTTGTCTGTGATCGCCTGTGGGCTCCCAGGTCACTGGAGAACAGCAGAGCTGTGGAGGGAGAGCTGAGCTGCTGGCAAACGCCACTGAAGGGTTAAATTTTTGTCTTTGCAGGCCGGGTGTCGTTTTTCACCTCGGGCTCCGAGAACCTGCACCGGGTGGAGAGGGTGAGCTGGGGCACTCGCTTTGCCATCACCATCTCCTTCAGCTGCGACCCCCAGCACGGCATCGGGGACCCCGGGGTCCCAGGGCATCCCTGAGTGCCCCGCCACAGCAGCTCTGCAGGGACAGCAACCTGCAGGGAGAGGAGACAGGAGAAGGAGCTCTTGGAACATCACATGCAATCAGAACCGCCCAGCTGTGGGAACAGCTGTCACACACTTTGTTTTCACAGCTCCTTTTCCATAAATATTGTAAATGGTGGCTCAAGGAACATCCTAAATTTGTTGCATTCTGAAAACGGTTTGACTTCATATGCCACGGGGACAGGCTGCAAAGAAGAGAGGATGGGATCCACAAACAAGAGAGAATGGGCTCCACAAAGAAGCAAGAATGGGCTCCACAAAAAAGAGAGGATGGAGTACACAAAGAAGAGGGAATGGGCTCCACAAAAAAGAGGGATTGGCTCCACAAAGAAGAGAGGATGGGCTTCACAAAGAAGAGAGGATGGGCTTCACAAAGAAGAGAGGATGGGCTCCACAAAGAAGAGAGAATGGGCTTCACAAAGAAGCAAGAATGGGCTCCACAAAGAAGCAAAATGGGCTCCACAAAGAAGCAAGAATGGGCTCCACAAAGAAGCAAGAATGGGCTCCACAAAAAAAAAGAGGATGGAGTCCACAAAGAAGCAAGAATGGGCTTCACAAAGAAGAGAAAGTGGGCTCTTCATTTTTAAAGTATTTTTTTTAAATTCTTCAGTTTGAAACATCCAAACAATCTTTTGGGCCGTGCCTTGATGTGACTCCCCAGGCTGCTCTTACCTGTTCACTTCTTCAGTCTCTTCATTACTAACGTGGTGTAGAAAGTCTGATCTCATTTAATTGAGCCTAAGTTAATTGAGACCTGAGTTAATTGAATGTTACTGTCTAGAACACACCTTCTTTTGAGAGGGATGGATTCTCTGAGTGTGGGATCCGTGGGGCCTTGAACTTTTTTTGAATACCCTGGGCCTTGAACTTTTTTTAAAATTTAATTACTGCTGGTTCATAATTCAGGAAGTGTCTCAGTAGCTATTTTTTGATTTCTCTTTTCTGTTAATGAGAGCCCTGAATATTAAATTGCAGGGACTTCCAAGAGGAGCTGTGTGCAAACACTTGCATGATCCTGCCAAATACTTTAACGTTTTTACTGCAGTCAAAGATTTCTGTGGTCAGGAGGTTGATAAATAAACGGTAGAAACACCTAATTTATTTTTTTCCTCAATCAAATTCTGAAATAACCACATTGATCTGGTTTATTACCTGGGTGTATAATTTCTGGATGTATAATTTCTGTGAAACACTGAAAATCTGGGAATGTGCTTTGATTTTTTTAATTTTATGCATACGGTTTGGACTTTGTAATGTACCCTTCTGTGGAAATAATAATTACTGGGGGGAATTACAGTGAAGATCAATATAAAGAGGAATAAGAGAACACTTGGACTTGTGAGGGCTCTCATTGGGCACACCAGCCAGATTAGTCCTCTAATTTTATTTCTTTGTTCTGAAACCTGAAAAAGTCTTCCTTATCTGTACTAACAAGGGAGAATTGTTAAATTGGCTGGATGCAAGGAAATATTAAAGTCACTTGGGTTTCATATTGAAATACTTGTCTGAAAGCCTGTTTATTCCAAGGAATTTGCATTACACCATGTTTGAAGTCTGTGTGAAGGCAGAACAAGATCACCAGCAGCTTTACTGGATTGAGCTTGATTCAAATGTAGATTTAAATGAGATTTAAATGCAGAGCTTTTCCCTGCCAGATACCTGATCGGAATCTGAACATGAATGTGTTTGCTGGTTTACTCCTGACATGCCAGCTGTGAGTGGCACTTTGGAGCTGCCCTCTGTCAGATCCTGCTCAACAAGATCATCTCAGCCCATGGGGAAATCTCAGCTCATCTCCTCTTGGGTTTTCATCTTCTGAAGATTCTGTGTCCTGTAATAACTGCAGCTCATGGTGCATCTCCTGCTGGGAACTGAGGGATGTTCAGAAATAAAATCAAGCTGGTTCTTGTCTTTTGGACTCTTTAAGCCTCAGTAATTTGGGCAATACGGTGACCAAACTTCTCACCTGTAATTTGGGAAATTGTGCACTGTGCATGGTAGGAGAGCTCTTCTTTGGAAAAAAACCAAATATTTTGTATGTTTTAGTGCCACTGAGATTCTTCTGTTTAGAGCTTCAATATCCAGACTACTAAAAGCAATGCCTAAATCTAGGGAGATTTAAATGGCAAATGAGGAAATAAAGTGCAGTCTAAAAGTTTCTGAAGGTGGCCTCCAGCAGGAAGCAGTAATTGCAGAATGTTCCTGGGGCAGAGTGGAATTTGAATTCACTGCTTAATAAGAACAAACTTGCTTGAATTTATTTTAGGCCACTTAAATACCCTGAATAACTTTTTATTAAGAGTCTCTCCAGGTAATGGCATGTAACTCTGAACTTGAAACAGATTAATTTCTGTCCTTTTGGAGGCTCAGCTGCCTGTTGCTACTGGGAACTGCAGGGCTCTGATTTTTAGAACTCTGACTGCTCCAAGGGCAGGATTTCTTCAAGTGATGAAGAAATATTAAAGTAGCATCAATCTGATGCCAAATTGCTGCAGAGAAGTGCTCTGAATTGAGCAGAGGTGATGTCAGAACGTGGCTGGATGTGTCCCAGCTGTGTGAGGACCTTTCTGAAGAGTTAAAACAAAGTCAAGAAAGGTCAGAGCTTGTGCAGTGGGAATTGGGGCCCAGTCCTGATGGTAAAATTACAGCTTTGCACCTGGAAGCAGACTTCTTACCAGTGTCTGGGAATGCTGGGTTGTACTTGGGAAGGAAATCACTTGAAAGGAAAGGGAAAGGCTGCTGGTGGGAAAAGTCCCAGAGTAAAATAGAAAATGCAGCAGGAGAGCAAGCCAGATTTGACTCCCTGCAGTGAGACTGAGTGAAGCCTCCTGAGGACTTCTGTGAAGCTGTGCTACTTTTAAAACCATATTTCCATTCAAATGTTTTGTGGAATATCAGGAACTTTTGAAAAATTGACAGGTTTTGTGGTCACATTAGGTTTTTAGTGTACACCTACCTTTCAGTCCTGTAGCATGCATTCAATTTAATTTTTTTAAATTCCCTGTGTTTCTAGGAACTCTAGGTGGACTTCTTGGCATTCCTCATGGATAACATTTTTATTGTGTAAGCAGTTGTGGAATCATTACAGCTTTGAATTCCTTGTAAGTCAACTGAAGATTAGGAAGATACATTTCTGTTGAGATTTTCCTGAATATGTATAATCCTGAAGTGATACGTGTATCATCCACCTGAAATATTCTGTACTCCATCTCAGTTTCAAGTCCAGAAATGTGTACGAGGATACCAAATTTACAAAAAGATTTAAATTTGGATTTATAGCAGAAATTCAACTTCATGTCTTATTTTTAAGGTCAGCAGCTGGGTGCTTTAGGAGGCTGTAGCACCTAATAATGTGCACATTGAAATAAAACAGCTGAAAAGGCATTGATGATCACTGTGACTAAGGAAATCTGGTTTTGTTTCTTCAATTGCATTTCTTGGTATTGAATTGCTCCCTCACAGCTCTCCTTTATCCAGTAAAAAAAGATTCTATTGTTTTTAATGTAAGAGTTCCTGGTGTTCCTTCTCCACCCAGATATCCTTGCACAGTGTTTGCAGAGGATTTGGTTCTCTCTAAGCTGCCCATGCAGAGCTCTGTGCAATACTTTTGTCTTGTCTAACTAAACTCTAAATTCTAAAACCAGGAAATGCTGCTGGAGGTCAGTGCTCTTTGAGCGGGGAAGAATAAATAGAACCCATCTACCTTCTCCAAATGAAAAAGAAACATAAAATAAAAATAAATAAAATAAAATTTTAAAAAATAAAATAGAAATTTAAAAATAAAATTTTAAAAATAAAAAAATAAAATAAAATCCCAGCTCCCTTTTTTCAGTCTTTAGTGGAAATCCAAGCACACATTGCAGGAGCAGCAGAAGAGTTATTTCCTTTGTGAGCCCCAGGTGGCTCTGGCACACATGGATTGTCTCAGCCTGGGAAATGCAGCTGAGGCTTCTCCTGGAGGGTGGGAATCCTGAGTGCCCTCTGCTCCTTGGGAGCACCCTGAGAGCTGCAGCTCTGCCTTGCTCGGGGGCTTGGGAGCATCCTCAGGAAGCTGAAAGTTCATTTTACATCCTTGGCTGAGCC
The DNA here is from genome assembly GCF_901933205.1 of Camarhynchus parvulus. Lineage (NCBI taxonomy): Eukaryota > Metazoa > Chordata > Aves > Passeriformes > Thraupidae > Camarhynchus > Camarhynchus parvulus. The sequence continues at coordinate 8,963,178 of NC_044588.1, forward strand.
CTGCTTTCAGCTTTCTTTTCCTGGTTGTTAATTTATCCCCAAAAATAAAAAAAAGTGGCCATTTTTTATCTTCTGTGAGTGCTGCTGGCTTTGGGCTAAAGTTTTTCAGGGTGGGCTGTGCAAAGGAAATAAAAAATGTCCAGTTTGCCAAGTACACATCTTTTGAGTGTGTCCATCATCTCCCCTCAGATCATTCATTTCACTTCCCACTTCTGTCCCAAGTACTGACCAGGGGACAGAGCTCAGGGCATTATTTATTCACTGACTGGCTTGCTAGCACTGCAGAGGAGCTGGCTTTTTCCTCTGATCCTTTTAGCTAACATGGGGTATTAATTGTAAAATTAATTTTTAGAAATAATCGTAAAAAGGGTAAATTTTTATGACTTTCTATTAATATTTATTAATAGGAATTTTATTAATTTTATTAATATTTATTAATAGTATCAAATAGTATTTTCATTAAATAAAAGTATTATTATGAAATAGTATTTAATAGTATTAATAGTATTAATTAATAGTATTAATAGTATTTTAAACAATAAATAATTATTAAATTGTATTAAATTAAATAGTATTTAATAGCATTGAGTATTATGATTAAGTATTGATATTTATATTTAATATTAATAAACACTAGTGTTAAATATTACTATTGCTATTAAATTGCATTTAATTAAATTTCATTAATATGAATTTAATTAATTTCTAATTAATATTTATTAGACTTATTTCTAACTCAATTTTTTTGGAGATTTTTCATTCCTCAGCATTTGGTTTTTTCCCAAATACTCCTGTTTTTCTTCTAGCAGAGGCATTGTCCATGTTTAGCCCGATTATTTCAGAAATATTTCTTTCCATCTTGCCTGTTTTCCTGTAAAGCTGAAATAAGGACAAGGTGAGCATTATTGAGTATTCTTGTGTTTCCTGATACCTCCTGGACAAGGAGGAGGCAATTTTGCAACAGAGACCAGAGAGAGTGAGTCAGACCTTGGGACCACAAGAAATGCCTTGAATAATTGAGTAATTCTTACTCTGGAATCAATAAAGCAGCCTGGAAGTACCATCTGCTTTCTTTTTGTAGTATTGAGATGCATCTAATTAAAAATACCTTGGTTTGCTGCTGAATAACCCTGAGGCTGTCCAAGGAACCCATGGTGGGTGAATCCACGAGCTGCCAGGTCAGACTGATTGTTCCGAATGAGCTGCACTGAAACCTTCCCCTTTCTGAAGGAAATATTCTATTTATAGGGAGAAGCTGAGATTTGTGGAGTGTTCATGTTCCGTGTTCCAGGGAATTTCTTGGAATAGTCCTCCAGTGAGCGCAAAAAAAATCTCATTTTAGACATGGATACCCTTCCTGTTCTTTAATTAACAAACCACAGCAGCCCCTCCACCCCCCAAAAAGACACCGAGTTCCTGAGCCACGATTTTGCTGTTCAGACACCTTGAGGGTTTGTCTCATTCCTCAGTTTATACAATTCGTTTAAGCTGTTTATATAGGTGCCTGGACACTTTGCTGCTGACTCCACAGAACAAAAATCTTGCTGTTTTCTTTTGAGAGAGCTTCTCCCTGCCAGGGGAAGGTCTCTGCGTGGATTCCTACCTTGGAGGTGACCTCCTCAGCATATGAACTTGCCAGCCAGACCATTAAATCTTGTGGGAATAAACAGAGGCAGCTCCTAATGGAGTCATTCTGCATGTCTTGGCTCAGGGGGGTGGTTTCTTCCATTCCCTCGAGCTGGGAATTGTGTTTATTTCTGATTTATGTTCCTGAAGAGCAGACGTGTTCTGGGAGTCCTCCCTGCATAATGGGGTTTTAATTGTGGTTCACTGAATAACCTTGTAAAAAGAAGGTTTTACCAGGTGATTCAAAACTTAAAAAGCTGCTCTGAAAGAAGACAAACTCTGAGCCCATTTAGTCCCCACACTTCTCAACACAAAAGAAATGACAGAAGTGATCTTGGATTATTTCTACTTTGCTACGGGCCATAAATGTGTGTTTTCTTGGGTTTTTTTATATTAAAGGAAAATAGGAATTAATTTGAGAGTCATTCCTTTCCACAGGGATGAATATGATCAAAATAAACCTTGACTAGTAGGGAAAAAGCAATTTTACAGAAGCCAGCCAAGCAGGGGGGAAGGCAAATTTCAGATTATGTCAGGCAGAGAGCAGCTACAGGAGATTTCTCCTACACTGACATGTCTGTGTCACTTGGAACTGACATTTTCTCCTCCTCCTCACTCTGCTTTATTGTTTCGTTAGATCAGACAGGTGGAAACTGAGAGCTTTCAGGCAGCAAAACCCTTCCTGTTCAAACCTTTTACAAAATTTTCATTTGTTTCAGCTATTTATCCTGTCCATCCTCTGCTTGAATTAATAATGAACAGTGAATATGCTAAAATAAGTTAAGTGATGCCGCATCCACCTATTTAAAAATGATGGGTTATGCTTTCTTCTGCAATTATCAAATGGGCATTTTTTAAGTGATGGTGTCCTCCACACACAGCTTGTTTCTGTTGCACCTTTTCTGGAACTGGATAGAATTTAGACCTGTAAATAAGAAATAATCCAAGAAGAAATCGAAACTGAATTAATAAATGTACAGAAGTGTACAGAAAGTTTCCCTTTGGGGGAAAAAAAAGGGTTGAAAATCTGTGGGTTTTGGAGTTGTAAGAAAAAACAGGAAAAAAAATGAATTTATTAATCTTTTAATGGGGCTGTAGGGAATCTGCACCTGCTCCTCAGTACCTGGAGATCCAGTCCTCCCCCTGCCTCTTTTCCCTTTCTAGGGACACATTTTGATGGAGGTTTTGATCCCTTTAGACCACGAGCAGGAAAAATCTCCTTTCTCTACCTCAGCAGCAGCACAAGACCTGAGGATTCCTGTGGATTTCTCAGGAATTCTGTGCCCACCTGGAGCAGTGCCCAGCTGTCAGCAACTTGAGACCTCTTGACTTTGGTTTTTTTAATGCCTTTAGCATGGAGGTGAGTCAGTGAATTCCAGTGCTGCAAAAATTATCACCTTCAATGCAAGTTAAACACGTTTTGAGTCTGTTGCTAATTTTTTACTTAAGGCTTTGGAGCAGACTGCTAAAACTTGTCCTCTTCCTAATCATTCTCCTTAAATGAAATACTTCAGCCACAAGGCATGCACAAAAGGGCAGTAATCAAAAACCTTTCCATAGCTGAGTTGTACAGGAAGATATTTCTGAGATGTTCAGGTCTAAATTAATGATTCTGTCCTCTGGTCAGGCCAGGTTTGTGATTTGCAGGATCTGGGCAAGGCAGAAATGAAGATGTTTGATGGCCCAGCTCCCCTGGAGTGGGAGGTGTAATAATTCTGTAATTGTGGTGCACTGGTAAAGGTTTCTGTGTTAAATTTACAAATATGACAGGGTCATCAGGAGCTGCCAAGGCCTCTTGTTAGACCATATAGACAGAACAAAAAACCAGAAATATTTGAGCCTTAAAGCCTTGTTTATAATGAATGAAACTGAGGGAATGAGTCAATCAATTAGCTTGAAAAGCAGATATCAGGGTTAGTGAGCCCTGCTTTTATTTCCTTCTGGCTGGGGATGGATGTGGGGCTGGGAGAAGGTTCAGTCACTCCTGCTCTAGACATCCACAGCTTCCTCCCACGAGCTGCTGAGGGCTTGTTTGTCCTGCAGAGGAGACAAAGGATATTCCAAATCTTTTAAATTAATAAAATTCCAGTTCTCTAATAGCAGCACCTGCTTGCTGGGTGCATTCTGAGTAGTCCAGCTACACCAGACTGGATCACTCAGATACAGACATGGGTTTTCCAGTTGTGTCCATGGCCCTGGAAGGGGAGGACAGCACATCTGAGCCAGCTTTAGTCATGGAGCATGCCAGGGGTTCATGTTTGCATCAGTGTGACAAGTAAAATCTGCCTCTCAATTAACAGCCTTGAAACTGAAAAATTATTATTTTGTTGGGAAGAACACAGGTGTGGAAAGAATGCTTGGCTTAATGAGCTTATCTAATCCCAGTCTCCTTCATGAGTATGAGCCTGACTGCAAATACTGAAGCTCTTTTTAGAGATAATAGCCAAGAATGCTTCCTAATCACAGGAGGATTTACCATTCCTAAACAGCTAAAAAGCTGAAACTAATCAGAAATATGAAAACTCCATAAAAATGAAGGTTTTGCAACATGGGCGTGTTGGAGCTGGGCGCTCCCTCTGGGCTGGAGCCAGTCCTTGGCAAGAATTTGTGCAACAGCCTCAGGTGCCACAAACCCTCTGTATTTCAGCAAAACAACTTTCAGGTTGTTATAATCTTGAGGTTTTCCTAGGATTTCTCCCCACTGAGAGCAGGGGAAGGTTCCTGCCAGGGACGTGTCCCCCAGGAGCTCCCAGGGTGTCAGCCCTGTCTCCTCCTGGAGACAGCTTCTCTAAACACTGGGGATGGTGTTTATCCTCAGAGCCTGGGCTCCATCAATTTGTCCAGTTTATGTTGGGAAGAGACAATAAAACTGCTGCTTACAGGAATTCGGACTGCACAAACCCCAGATGAGGAGACCCCGGTGTGCCCCAGCCCCAGGTGGGTGGTGGGGACCACCCCAGGAGGGGATTTGGGGTTTGGTGGGGCTGGAGGGTTTGCTGTGGCTCTCAGCAGCTGGGATGGGGAGGACACATCTGGACACCCCAAGGAGGTGGTGGAGGAAGGAAAGTCCCCATGGGGGGGTTGGGAAGGGATATTTGGGCTCCTTGTGGGACTCATTGCAGGTGAGGGGAAGGAGCAGATGAAGAGGGGCTGGGAAGGAGCAGATGCTAGACCTGGGTGACACTGAGTGCTGAATGGCAAGGTGTGACACCCCAAATGACAGATTGAAATCACAGGGATGCACAGGATGGGGAAAGGGAAAAGGAGCTGCTGTTCCAGAGACTTCAGCAGAGGGTGGGATCCATTTACAAGCAGAGTCTGAAATGCTGTTTAGAGACAATTCACCTCATCCTGGGGGTTGAGATCAGCCTGCAGCCCTTCTCCAGCCATCCTCTGCTGCCAGGAGCTGCTGATTTTTTGTAGCTTCTTGGGTAAAGAAAGGAGGTTGGTGGGAAAGCAGTGCCATGGGGAGATGCTCTGGGACACTTAACAGGGAGGAAGGATCCTGACAGCATTGCTGCCATCCTCTTGTCAGCACAGCAGCCCCAAAATCCAGCAGAAAACCCAGGGGGACAGAGGCAGTGTGTGGAGATGGCCAGTGGGAAGTCACTGCTTTATTGAGGTGCTGTTTTGTGGTGGTGTTTGTGGGTTTTCAGCATGAGGGAAGAGATGAGAATCTTGACTCCACGTTTCAGAAGGCTGATTTATTATTTTATGATATATATTATATTAAAAGAAAATGATATACTAAAAATTATTCTAAAAGAATAGAAGAAAGGATTTCATCAGAAGGCTTGAAAGGAAAAGGAATGGAATGATAATAAAATTTTGTGACTGACCAGAGAGTCTGAGACAGCTGGACTGTGATTGGCCATTAATTAGAAACAACCACATGAGGCCAATCACAGATGCACCTGTTGCATTCCACAGCAGCAGATAATCATTGGTTACATTTCATTTCTGAGGCCTCTCAGCTTCTCAGGAGAAAAAATCCTAGCAAAAGGATTTTTCAGAAAATATGTGACACTGTTTAATTGTTTTGCTAAAGCAGCTGCTTCTGCCTTATTAATTTAGAAGACATTACTGACTGAAAAGATGAATTCTAGCTCACACTTTATCTTGATTCTTTTTCCTCTGGGGCAATGAGAGAATATCCCATAACACTTCTCTACCTGAAATCACAGGATGTCTTGGAGATCTGCCTTAAGCTTTGTCCTCTTGTTTAAAAAAAAGGGGATATTTAAAATAATGTAGAGCCCACCAGGAACTTCATCTTCTCAGCAGCCCAGACTCAGAATGGGTGAGTTCTGTTAATTTAGAGCACTTTGACAAAATATTCAATTGAGGAGCCAGTGGAGTACTCCAGGAGTTACCATCAGGTCATTTGTCCTGCCTGTGTGAGAGCTGCAACTCTGGGCAGGTTTGGATTCTATTTCTTTTCATTTAATTTCATTTCATTTCATTCACCAGTTTTGTAACCACGGGTAACAGCAGAACTGACATGGCTCTGCACTGCTGCAAGGAGGCTGTCAAGGTTGTCAGGTTTTAAAATCAACCTGCTTTGATGACTCTTGTGTTCTGCAGCATTTAACTTACAAAGTTTGCCCTGAAAAACCCGTTTAAAAATGACTTTCCTTTTTTTTTTGCAGCATTTGAACTGAAAGCAAGGTAGAAGAAGTTCGAGGATGCCTTTACAAAAGACTGGTGTGTTGCCAGAGATACAAGATCTGGCTTGTTCCAATGTCTTCTCTCTTGCAGAAAAATAAATTTACTTTGTTCTGAAGCATGTTGGGAAGGATGAGGTTCAGAACAGACTCTTCCTTCCTTCCAAAAGGATTGGAGGAGCCACAACCTCTTGGAGGCTTTGACCATTTGTCACTTTGGAAGTGCAAAGGAGATAAATCTGCCTGTGGTCAGTGAGGTGATGCAGCATTGCCTTCCTCAGGCTCCTCTCAGCCTGAAGCCATTTCTCTGTGCTCTCATCACTGAGTAATTCAGGGTGACACATCAGGGATTTCACCTCTGTGTTTTGCAGGGGGTGTGGCTGTCCCAGCCCTTCTCCCCACACCTGAGACTGTGAACACAAGAACTGGAATTGGGGGATACAAACACCTTCCCCATACCATGAAATTACAGATTTAAAGATTTTTCTTTAAAAAATTTTTATTTAAAAAAATTTGGACTAAACCCAAAACTTGTTGTGGTTGTGGGTTTTTTTTTTGTTGTTTTTTTTTTTTCCTGCATAACAGAGATAGATACTAAATACCCCAAAGCACACAGTCCTCAGGAGAGAAAATATTCTCCTATATGGATGGAGGTAAAAGCCCAAGTGGTTCTCCATCCCTCCACTGTGGTCCCTCCCCACTTAAATGAGATCTGCAAGGAGCTTTAACACTGGGCACCACAGGATGTGGAGCTTCACTTTCTCTTCTGGCCTAAGAGAAGCTGCTGCAAGGATTGAAGCAATGCTTTGAATTTTGAGGGACATTTTCCATAAGAAACTCGCCTTTGTATTAAAAAAAACCCCAACACACGAAAGCAGCCAAGCAAAGTTAGTTGGTTGTGATTTCCTCTGCTTCTCTTGTTGGGAATTAATTGTGCTGTGCCTCAGGCAGGCAGAGGTTCCTCAACAGATTTAATCATTCTAAAAGGATGGCAGCAGCAAAGTGACAGGGAGGTTCTGCTGTGTTTAGCAGCCAGTAATGAGTGTTGGGATAATTCTGTCTGTGCAGCCTCCTCTGCATGGGTAGCGTGTCCTTACCTGCACTGATCCCAGCCCATAATGTGGGCGTGAGGCTCCCAGGAGAAAAAGGAGAGATTTTGCTTCCCTGCCCATCTCCTGTTGTCTCTCCCCAAGGAAGGGCTTTAAGGAGGGTGCTGGTGGCATTGACATTCCTTGAACATGATCCCTTCACCCAGGTTTTTTCTCCTGGGAAGCTGAAAGGCAGCAAGAGAGGCCTCAGAAAAAATGAAAACAATTCTTATCTCATTTGCTTCTCCTGTGTTGTGCTCGCATGGAATGTGTTTGGGGATTGTTTACCCACAGGTGATTGTTCCATTGGATTCTGCTGTGAGTTGTTTTCACTCTTTGGCCAATCAGGGCCAAGCTGTGTTGGGAGTCTGAAAAGAGTCACAAGTTTTCATTATTATCTCTTTAGCCGTCTCTAAGTATCCTTTCTGTATTCTTTAATATAGTATCATAAAGTAATCAATTAGCCTTCTGATAAGATGGAGTCAGATGCATCATTCCTTCCTTCATTAGTGGCCCTGCATTTATGATCCTGGTGCACTGAAATGCAGAATTATGATCCTGGTGCACTGAAATGCTGGTGTTTGTATGAGGAGGCTCATTCCAGCCAGACACAGCTGCCAGGGCAGGGGTGAAGGAGCATCTTCACTGCCCACTGCCATAAATCAAAGGCAGAGAGGTTCTGGTTTGCACACATTTCTCTGTCTGACCATGGACAGCTACCCTGAACCCCAAGTTACCCCTACAAGGAGACCTTTTCCCCTTCACACACAGCATCTCTCACCCAGTGACCTCAAAACCTGTCACACACAACAGTGACGCCTTAAAATGTGACCTTAAAATTTCCACAGGCACTGGAAACAGCATTGCCATTTTCTAGGCAATGGACAGCAGCACAAGTGATCCCCCTGAGGTCATTTTCTAGCAGGATCCAGGATTCTGAGCTGCCCTGTTGCAGTGAATCCCTGTGCTCACTCCAGCACTGTGGCGGGCTCCAACACCTGTCACAGACATTTCTTTTATGAAAAATCTTCTCTTAAGATTTTTCCTGCTGAAGCTGAGAAGTTCAGAACTAGACATAAACAATAGGTTATCTGCTGCTGTAGAATGCAACAGGTCAGTCTAGATTAGCTCATCTTCAATATTTAGAAATAATAGCCAATCTAGAACTGAGAGCTCTCTCAGACTGCGTCTGAGAGAGCAGAGTTTGTTATCATTCTTTACTTTTCTATTTTTAAGTTAGCAGCTTCTGAAAAGCTTTCCTGCTTTTTCTTTGTAGTATAGTATAATGTAGCATATATATGTCATAAAATAATAAATCAAGCCTTCTGATCATGAAGTCAAAGATCTCATCTCTTTCTTCATCCCAAGAACCCTTGTGACCAGCATCACAAGCACCAAACCCTGGGAAATCCCTCCTGGTTTTCATTCACTGATTTGTTCTAAGCCTGCCTGTGCTATCAACAGCACCAGAGCTTTTGGGGAAGAAGCCTCTGAGCCCCCAGCAGCAGCTGAGGTGAAGGAAGGTAAATAAATGTATTTGGCTGCAGGGAACAGGGCAGGCAGGGGCTGCAGACCCCTCAAATGCTCCTGCTACCACCCCTTAACCTGGACACTGCCAGGGGCAGGAAGCTGTTTTCAAAATGTGGAGCTCCAGCTGATTTTACAGCAAAGCCATTTCTGTAAAACATTGCCTTCTATGGTGTTAAATGAAAGAAAAAACCCATCTGTTACAAAGAAAAAGGAGAAATTTGATTTAAACCTGTGGGGTGGCTGGGATTTTGAGCAGTGCAGTGCTGGGGGATGCTGCCAGCCAGGGAGGGGCTGTGGGAGCCTGGCACAGGAGCTGCTGCTGCCTCTGTGGGTTCAGGTGTCCCCTCTGCACATGTCAGCGCTGCTGTTCTGCCTCCCCTTTTACATTAGAGTTAATTCACCTGCTCCATTCTTGCAGATTTTTGAAAGATGGGCTCAGTGTACCCAAGAATAATTACTCTGCAGTGCCTTCTTGCAAGAGGCAGCCCTGTGCTTCTCAAATGTCAGGCTGATATTTAAAAGAATAACAGAGGTAGAAGGCTGTGAGTTTGACGGAGATCCCTGGCTTGCAGGAGCACACAATGAACTGTCTCTGACAGGCTGTGTTTTTGGACACACCACATTTAGCTTCAGGAATCTCCCTTGCTTTGTTTGGATGGAATCATGTTTGGTTCTAGTTAAGAATTCAGGAGCTGAATTCAAGATCCTAACAGGAATGCACAAGGAAAGACTAACAGCACCTCAGAGAGAGATTGGCCAAAACAAGCTGGAACAAACTTGGCAGATTTTACTCCTCCAGCATTAGCATGGCTTTGGTTTTAGAGCTGTTCCCTCTGCCAAGCATGTGGTTTGACTGTTATTTACTTATTTACAACTTATTTACTACTTATTTACTACTTTCCTTCCAGATATCTCGATGGAGGGGTCTGGGTAGGATCTTCCACAGTTTTGAAGTTCAGCCTTTTTTAATAAATGTTTTAATGACTGCTTTTTAACTCTTGACCCCGTCTCTGACTGTAGAAGCATTTCTAGTGCTCACCAAAATGTTTCATTTAAATTAAAACTGGTATTATAAATGGAGAGAACCAGAAAAGCAGAGCCCAAATGCCAGAAGACTTCTACAGGATTCATTTCTCCCTTTCCTCTTTTAATTCTCCCTTTCTTGGGTGGGTGACCAAAGTAAAATGATGCAGCAGTTTTGTTTTGGTAAGTTCCATTGGCAGCATTTTCTTTGGGCTCCAGTTGTGACCACAGAACACAAAGCTCACTTTTGACCATTCACATTTGTTAAACTGAAATTAGGCTCCCCCAAAAGAGATATATGCCAAACCAGAAACTCAGCGTGGGCAGAAAGCTGCATTCCTGAGCGGAAATATTTATGATAAAAAATATATATTTGATATAATTTTGATATGTGTCCCATTTAAGATTTTAATATACCTATATTTAGCATAACATTAATATATTAATATTTCCAGTTATTATTATAGCAATACTTTAATATTAACATATTGTTTTATTAATATATCAATATGATTACATATATAATATAATATAATATAATATAATATAATATAATATAATATAATATAATATAATATAATATAATATAATATAATATAATATAATATATTATATATAAATTATATATTATAATATAATATAATATAAATTATATATTATATTATATATAAATTATATATATATTATATTATATTATATTATATTATATTATATTATATTATATTATATTATATTAGTATTATTTTTGTAATATTAATATATTAATTTTTGGGGGGAGTCTGACAGAAGTTTGTTGCATCCCACAGGTTTGGCTGGAGGAGTTTCTCCCTCCACAAAGCTCAGCCTGAGTCATCCAACCCTTCCCAACACTTTGCCACCAGTTGAGGCATCCTTTCTCCCTGCTGTGCTTTAGACACATTCCCAAACAAGGGCAAAAAACTTGTATAATGCTAATAACAATAACTTTACAGGCTACTTACACCCTGCAAAGCTGTGGCTACTGTTTTGAAGACAAAGCAATTTATTTCTCATAAATCACAGTCATTAACTCAGCATCTCTCCATTCCTCAGAAAAACCAGAGACTTACAGCAAACCCCAATATTATCAGGCAGAAAAACCAGAAACACAGCAAACCCCAATATTATCAGGCAGAAAAACCAGAAACACAGCAAACCCCGATATTATCAGGCAGAAAAACCAGAAACACAGCAAACCCCAATATTATCAGGCAGAAAACCCCCAGTTTTGGAGTGAGTCACCAGCCCTGGGTGTTTCTGTGGGTGCTGGATGGGAGGATGCTGTGCAAAATGATAAGAATGAAATTAGTCTGGGTTTGGCAGAGGAAAAAAATGGGAATTTAACTCCTGGAAGGAGGTTTTTCTCTTCTCTCCCCCTCCAGATGCTGAAGCAATGTTCTGCTGTTTTAAAGGGATAAATTGCTCTTATGTTGTAATGTTGTGTTGTGATTTGGGGCAAGCTCTCTGTTTTAAAGCCTAGAAATAAAAAGCAAATTTTCTTCCTGAGACCTCGGGATGGGAACTTGCTGCTGCCACGAGAGGGACTCGGGAATGAGACAGAAAATCTGAGTGTCCTGAGAGCAGACAGAGGTCTAGCAAAACTTCCTGACTTTCAGGGGCTGCCCTGAGGATTTCCCTACGTTTTCTGCACCCAGGGCTTGAGGGGTGGGCTCTGCTATGAGCTTTATGTGCTCTCTTCTCTCAGATTATATAGAGATTATAATATAAAAAATATTATATATTTTATATATTATGTCTATATATTCTATTATATAATATATAAAAATATATTTTATATAATATATAATATTATATATATTATATATTTTCTAATATTATATATATTCTATTATATATATAATATATATCATTATATGTAATATATACCATTATATATTACTATATATCATAATATATTGTTATATTAACTCTATCTTATTATATAACTATATAGTATTAGATATATAATATAATATAATATAATATAATATAATATAATATAATATAATATAATATAATATAATATAATATAATATAATATAATATAAATTATAATATTGTAATATATAAAATATTACATGTGCATTATATTAGATTATATTAGATTGTAATTGGTTACAATAAATTATGGACTCTGTCATCCCCCCCATTCCCCACAGTTAATCCCCCTGTGTCCCCTTGCAGCTCAAGGTGCAAAATGCTCATCAAGTCCCCTCTCTTTTGGTCACACACCAAGCACCAAACCTGACTGTTGAAATAAGAGTTAAAATGTTAATGATTTGCTGGAGCTCACGAGGGAATTGTAATGTGGGGCTTTTGAGCTTTGATTGCAAATTTGTTTTTTGAAAGTGGAGAGAAAGATGATTTTTTAAAAAGTGACTGAAAGTAAAGGCTGCAAAAATTCCATAAGGTTCAGATGGATTCTCCTGTGTCTGATGAAAACAACCATCCTCATTTGCCCCATAAAGGAGTGGTCTTTGTCTTTTCAAGTAAAAGTGGAAAAATTGCCATTGCTGCAGCAGCTCCCACCTGAGGAGGAGATCCACCATAAAGGAAGGAGAGAGCACTCAGGATGAAACTGCTTTTCTTTCCCACTCTGGGTTGAGGTTGGTTTTTTGTTGTTTGTTTTTTTTTGGTTTTTTTTTTTTTTTTGTGTGTATAAACCCCTAAATCGCAAGGGGCATTGGAAAAAAAAATCTCTAACGATTAAATTATTTTCCTTTTTGTAAAGCGTGTATGGAGTTTTGCAGTGACAGCCTCTGGCCCAACAAGAAAAAGGCTCCTGCCTTTCCTAAAATTCCCATTTACCATGCTTCTGAAGAAGGGACTGTGTCACTGAGGCTGCTGCAACATTTCGTTGATAATAAAAACACCCAAAGCATTAAGAACCACAGGATTACCATGATTTAGGTGTGACAAGTGACCCCAGGGTACACAGAACCTGATTTCCTGGAGTGCAAAATAACCAAAGTAAAATAGTTTTCCAGGAACTCTGCAGATGTTGTTTTTCAGTTAGAGCCCCACTGACTTCCCTGCTGTTACTCAGGCCTGGCCTGAGATGCTTCAGATTTACCTGAAGTGACACCAAACACAGAATTTGTGTTTGGTGTCACCTCATCCAGACTGCGATCATCTCAATTTTCACAATGTTTTTAATTCATGGCTTTGGGAATTCCAACTCTCCCTTCTCAGTGCTGAGGGGGAGAATCACCCTCCTTGACCAGCTGGGCACACTGTTATGGATTATTTGGGTGTTCCTCCATCAACCCTCTGCTGCTTCATGCTCCCACCCTGTGGCACAGAAATCACAGCCACTACTGGGCAGAGCAACAGAATCTCCTTTTCACCTTTTTTTTTCCCCAGGCAGAACTCCTTTTCAGCTTCCCCCTCTTATTAATAACTGTGGGTTTAGGCTGCTCAGCTTTTTAAATTTTTTTTCTTTTTTAAAGTACAAAGCAAAGTTCCTAAAACACTTTTTGATCCCTGTCCTGCTCATGGGATGCATGCCTGGTTCTGCCAGGACTTCTGTCCAGACACACTTTGCACATGACATTCACACTCCAGCCTTCCCAAAATGCCTTCTGAGTTCTGTCTTATCTTTTTAATTCTTATATGGGAGAGACTTCCAGCCTCAGAAATGGGAACCAAAGGGAAAGTAGCAATGAGTTTGGAATTAATAATTAAACAATCAATTAAGTTCTGAAAAGTTGTTCTGAAAAGTTGTTCTGAAAATCTGCTGAATGCTGCTCTCCCTGCCAGTTCCCAACACGAATTGTGTGTTAGTCCCCCTGTTTCAGAAGGAATGGACAACATTAGGACTATTTATGATGCCCAGCTTGGAGTCTGTGCAGCACTGGAATATGACAAAGTGATCACTGGTGTTTCAAAGACAGCCCTGTGGTTAAAAGCAACATGGGCAAGGTGAGTTCCTCACTCCCCTGCTCCCCAGAAAGCATCCCAAGAGAATGCTGACTCCAGCACAGAAACACCTTCATCCAACCTGTGCGTTTTTCTGCTGGCTGAGTGCACAGAATCCAGCCTGTCCCTGTTCCCTGCTCTCCAGCCCTGTCTGTGCTGTTGGCACTTGGTGTCTCTGCTGGGGCACATCCAGACCCTAAAGTCTGGTGTGGGACACGAGAGGAGCAGCCAAGGACACGGGAATGCAGCACTGCAGGGCTGCAGGGGGACTCTGCTCAGGCAGATGGGGGCTGGAATAAGTAATAAATAATAAAAAAGTGGAATAAGTAATAAATAATAAAAAAGTGGAAATGACAGCTCCTTACACTGCTGCTGCTTCTGAGCTCCCTGGGCATCACCAGCTGCTGACAGGAGTTTGTGCAACTCCTACCATGCTTTGCTTATCCCCAGAGTCTGTCCCAGAACAAGAAAGAAGAATATTGACCCCAACTGCATCCCCCCAGCTGGAAACTGCTATTTTCAGCATCTGCCCTGATAAACACACCCCCCTGAGCTGGGTGAAGAGACCAGGCAAGGGTCCATTTTTAATAAGCATTTATTTATAAACTGACACTTTACAATTGTTTAAGTGCTCACAGGCATCTCCAGGATCTGTGCTGAAGGTTTTACTGTGAGATGCCAAGCAGGGAGAAAATGAGCAGAATACATTGAGGCAAAACATTGGTTTTGATCAAATGTCATGAAAAAATTTGTCTCTTTTATGATGAGTTTCATGGTATAGGATTCAGTCATTTTTCTTAGAGCCTCAGGTCTTTGAGTGATAGGATTATAAATAATTTTTTATTTCTTCCAAGGTAAATTTTCAGGTTTGTCAAGCTCTGTTGACTCTTAAGAAAAGGACTAACTTTTTCAAGAAGAAAAAATCAGTGGCAAATTCAAACCACCTTAGGTAGAAAGCTTAAAAAGTTACAACGGTTTTTAATTTTTTTTTAGGTAATCTTGTGGTTTCTAACAGCTTACCTGGAGGTTTTTGAATGCTTGGAGTTCAAAGTGCTGCTGCAATGAATTTTAAAATAGAGACTTTAAGCTCGATAGAACAGTAGTGCATCATAATGTAACAGGAAATAGGAAAAGGGGCTTAAAAGTCTCTTTTAACACACAGGGCAAACCCGAGGCTGGCAGCTCAGTTAAGTGATCCTGGGCCAATTTCAGATTTCTGCAGCTCTGACCCAGCTGGAGCCCCAGGGCAGCACTGAGAAACCACACGATGTGCAGGGCTGGAGCCGAAACTCAGCCAGGTGTGAAACCGGTTCATGGCAAAACCAAGCAGAGCATCCACCTCATCTTCTGCACCCCAAACCCTGCAGGATTTGTCCCAAACTACTGCTGGCTCCCGGCAGGACCCCCCCCAACATCCCTCAGCCAGGTGGAACTCCAGACTCATCTTGCAGCACTTGCATCCACACGACTTCTTGCCCCTCTCTAGACAGAGAGCACCAAAAACGAGTTTTCAGAACCCTTCAGGGCTAGGGGGTCCCCAAAGCCCTACCTTGGCCGGATGCTTTGCTGGTCCCTGCGTGTTAGCAGCGCCTCCTCTTCCTCACTTGTCCTTGAGCGTGGCCATGCCCAGCGCCTCGGAGCTGTAGTCGTACTGGTTGCTGGAGGACATGGAGCGGCCCCAGGAGCACTGCAGGTTGGAGCCCCTCTTGCGGAAGGAGGACGTGAACCTGTAGAAGTTGCGGTGCCGGTTGCGCAGGTACTCCCGGTAGTTTTTGGTGAGCAGGGTGTAGAGGAAGGGGTTGATGCAGCTGTTGCTGTAGGTCAGGCAGGTCACCAGGTAGTTAATGCACTTCTGGGTTTGGGTGGTGAGCTGCAGGGAGCTGCTGTAGAGGCGAACCAGCTGCCAGATCCAAAAGGGCAGGAAGCAGGCCCAGAAAACCAGCACGATGCTGAAAATCATGATGAGGACCTTCTGCCGGGGGGACCTCTTGCTCTTCTCCTTGTGGGGCGGGTTCCTCTGGGACTCCAGGTAGGTCCTGGCCAGGCGCGTGTAGAGGAAGCCGATGATGATGCCCGGGGCCATGATGCTGGTGCTGAAGAGCACGGTCAGGTAGGTCCTGTAGGCGTCCACGCTCCAGGTGGGCGCGCACATCCTCTTCACCTTGCCCTCCGCCTTGCCCCCCTCGGTCAGCGTGACCATCAGCATCATGGGCAGCGTGAGCAGCAGCGACACCGACCACACAGCCCCCGCCGTGACCTTCCGGTAGCCCCGCGACCGCTTCAGGGTGTCCAGGGGCCGGGTGACGGCCAGGTAGCGCTCGGTGCACATGAGGGTCAGGGTGAAGATGCTGGCGTGCATGGTGAGCAGGTCCAGGCTGAGCAGGATGCGGCACCCCAGGTCCCCGAAGTACCAGTCCTGGGCCAGGTAGGTGCAGACGATGAAGGGGATGGTGGAGAGGTAGAGCAGGTCGGCCAGGGCCAGGCTGACGATGGAGCTGTACATGGGGGCGGCGCAGCGCGCCGAGTGGCACATCACCACCAGCGTGTAGACATTGCCGGCCACCCCGGCCACGTACATCACCGACAGCACCGTCCCGAACGCCGAGGGGATGAGCAGGGGGCCGCTCCCGGGGGCTCCCCCGCCGCCCGCCGCCGCCGCCGTCCCGTTGTCCCCCGCCGCCGCCGTCCCGTTGGGCTCCATGGGCGGCGGCGGCGGCCCCGGCACCGTGGCACCGGCCCCGGAGCTCCCGGCCCCGGCGGCGGCCGCCCCGCCCCCCGCGGGAGGCAGGGCGGGACCGGGCTGCCCCCGGGGAACGGGGGGGAAGGGCCGCCCCCGCCCCGCCGGGGCTGCCCCGCTCCGAGCCCGCGGGGACCCCCGGAGCCCCGCCCGTGCGGGGCCCGCAGGTGCCGTCCGGGACCGGGAGCGCTCCGGGGAGAGCGGCGAGAGCGCCGGGCGGGGACCCTGCGGAGAGCGGCTCGCCGAGCCGGGAACGGGGCTCTGTCCTCCGGGAACGGGGCTCTGTTCTCCGGGAGTGGGGCTCTCCTCCGGATACGGGGCTGTCCCAGCCGGGAACGGGGCTCAGTTCTCCGGGAACGGGGCTCTTCGAGCTGGGAACCGGGCTCCCTCAGCTAGGAATGTGGCTCCCGGAGCCAGAAACGGGGTTCCCCGAGACGGGAACGGGGCTCTGTCCTCCGGATACGGGGCTGTCCCAGCCGGGAACGGGGCTCCCCGAGACAAGAACGGGGCTCCTTCCTCCGGGAACGGCGCTCCCTGAGCTGGGAATGCGGCTCCCGGAGCCAGGAACGGGGTTCCCCGAGATGGGAAGGGAGCTCTGTTCTCCGGGAAGGGGGCTCCCCCCGCCGGGAACGGGGCTCTCCGAGCCGGGAATGGGGCTGTCCCTGCCAAGAACGGGGCTGTCCCAGCCGGGAATGGGGCTCCCCGAGATGGGAACGGGGTTCCTCGAGATGGGAATGGGACTCTCCCCGCCGGGAACGGGGCTCTGTCCTCCGGATACGGGGCTGTCCCCGCCGGGAACGTGTCCGGAGCGCCCCGCGTCCCGCGCGGAACGAGCCCCGCCGGGCAGCGTCAGCCTCCTGGAAAGTTTTCCTGGGCACTCCGCTGGAATTCGGCGCTCCCCTCCCGCGGTGGCACCGCTGGCTGTGGGGCTCGGCGCTGCGCTTCAGCTCATCGGGCAGAGAGGCGTCAGTGACCGACAGGGAGAGCCAGAGGCAGCCGCGCTCCGCAGGTGCCCCGCGCGAAGCAAAGCGCTCGGAGAGACGCTGAGGTGGAGGTGGATGGCGAGCCCGCGCTGAAAGAGCCTCCTTTATCCCTGGAAGTAGCTCGTATTTTGAATTTTACACTAAGAAGCACGACAGTGCTGTCATAAGATTTAAAATTCGAACTTTAGTGGTGGCTGGCTCTTGTGAAGAGGGGGAGGGAGAGAGCGTATAAGAGAGTATGAGGTTCACAGAGACAACTTTTCCCCTTAGGCAAGAAGTCTGGGGACAGCTGCAAAATCAGTAAGCACCTTGCATTTCCATCTTATTGTAGAGAAAACAGAGATAGGGCAGTCCATAGTCAAAGGACAATTTCCAAGGGAACCAAAATGCTGTATTCCCTCAGCTCCCATTGATTTCCAATAGGAATTAACTGACTTTTATGCCTTCAAACATTTCTGTTTAAACCAGAGTGCTAAAATGATGGATATATGTTTATTTGCTTGTTTTAATCCTTCCTGAAAGTACTTTTGTGCAAACTGTTGTCTAATTCACTATGAAGCGGTGAAAATCTCGTTTACTTGTAGGAGCAGGATTCAGCCCTATAGAAATATTTATAGGGCTGAATCCTATAAATATCAAGACCATAAAAATATTGAATACTTGATTGTAATCTGCTCTGAGATGAACACACAAATACACAAATCCAGCCCTGCTTTCCTTCCTGGTGCTGCTCACCAGCGTTCATGTCTCCCTCCAACACGCTCCAAACGCTCAAAGCTATATTCAATAAAGGGCTGGCTCAAACATGCTGGTGAGGGAGAAGGAACTAAACTGAATTATTTTCAGGCAGGGGGTTACTTTATCAGCTTCAGCCATGGCACAGGCAAAGCTCAGGTCCAAGGGCTGTGGTGGAATTTGCTTTTCTCTGGAAGTTTGGACTCGCCCGGTGCCAGCGGCCTCGGCAGCCCTGCATTCCTCTGCGGCAGCTGGACACAGCAGCTGGGAATGCAGAGGATGCTTCAGCAGGGCCAAATCCTGCCTGCATGGCAGGCCAGGGGATTGGCTGCCACAGACTTCCAGTGAGACCCATTTTTGGCATAAATAGATCGTCTCTGAGAATTAGGTTGCAACAACTTTCACAGTCCTGTTGCCTTTTGTTTTGAAGTTGTTCTCTCTCTGTTTTTTATCTGTCTTCGTCTAGTGCCCAGGACAGAGGGAAAAGAGAGAACAGAACAGATATTTGGTTCTGCTGTGTTACCTGATTTGTTTTGGATGATCTCAGGAGGTGTTAGAGGTAAGCAGAGTAATATGTTCTTCTAAACAGAGAATTACTTCATCTGTTTAGTAAATACCTAATTTCAACTTTCCAGTTTTCCTTCCAGCACAGGAATGTTTAATTAAGCAACACCAGGCATCAGTGAGCCTGAGAGACACTTCTTTTCATGAACATGTAGGATACACACATATATCCATGGGAACTGAGTCCCGTTAAACTCTTCAGAAACAGTTTGTTGCCTGAAGTTGTTCTGCAGCACAGCAAAAGCTGTTCTCTGAACAAAAGGCACTTCTGCTCTCAGCATGCACTGAGCCTCTCCTGCACCCCCACAGGCATGAACAGAGCATTTCCTACTGCGTGCAACTGGGCCTGGAGTGTGTGAGAACCGTGATCAATCAGAATTAAAAGGGGGACAATGCAGGAGTGTGGAATACTGATGTTTGCCATTTGTCTGTGTACACAAGGAACACATCTTTCAGCAGTGTGGGCGACAAGTTACCAGAAGAAGTAGTGAATTTTCCATTTCTCCAGCTGTCTAAGTAAGGACTGCAAGTGCTTTTTTGGAAGATGAATTTTAATCAAACAGGAATAGGGAGCTCAGTGTATAATTACTGTCAGAGTAAATCCTCAGGGACTTGCACACAAAGCCAAGTCATCAAGGATCAAATTGTCTCATGAACCTCAAGATATGTTATTCCCTATGTGGTTTTCTTGTAATATTCTAAAAAGTATTGGTATGAAAATGACAACACAGAAGCATAGACTCACAGAAGGGTTTAGGTTGGAAGGGAACTTAAAGATCATTTTATTCCACCCCCTGCCATGGGCAGGGACACCTTCCACTATCCCAGATTGCTCCAAGTCTCATTCAAACTGGCCTTGAACACTTCCAGGGATGAGGCAGCCACAGCTGCTGTGGACATCTTGCACATGCACTTCAGGTGCAAAATTTCCCCTCTGGAGCCAGGTATGGCTCATGCTGAGCATACACAGCCATTTAAAATATAGCTCCATGTGGCATTTTATTCTCTCCTTTGAATAGAACTTTTTTCAGGTGCTCAGCACCTAATTTTAGAACTTCCTAACACATTTTTCTTCTTGTTAGGAAGCAGGCAGTAGCAGCCTACGTGGTGAGGGCTGTTTGAGCAGCCATAGCCCATTTTTTTCTTGTAAAGCCCTCGATATTCTCTGTGAATAACTGGCGCTCCTTTGTTTGGCTGTGAAGGTCATGGTATGTATGGTGGGCAGCTGAAGGCTGTTGCCTTGGCAAATTGAAAGGCAGTTCTCCTTGCTCCATTCAGCTGTGACAGGATCCACACTAAGTGTTGTCTGGTTAAATGAATGTTTGGAAGCAGAGACCCTGTTAGGCACCATCTTTGTACATGTTGTCCTCCTAAAATACCTTCTGGGTGGAATTCTATTGTTGAGAGTGAGTTTTGAGTTCAGGATAGGGAGCAGGTGAAATGCTGCATCTGTGTGCTCAATGTGAGCTTTGGGTGGAGGTGCTGTGGATGACAGGTCCAGCCTTTGGCTGAGTTTGGTTTTAGTTGTGCAAATTCTGCCTGGCCAGGTGGGCACTGATGTTTCTCATGATATTCTTGTGCCCAGTCCCCACATGGGTGATCCTCCTCCCATCAGAAGGGCAGGAAGTGAAAAGATTTAACTGATCACTTGCCAAAGTATCAGGAAAGTATTTTGCTCTGGCCAAGTTCAGAGGGGTCTTGACAGAGTATCTGAGTGAGAAGGGCAGAGGGAGGGATGTCTCTGGAGAAACCCAGGGCTGAGCTTTGTTACATCCCGAGCATGTGCTGTCAGATGAGATCTATACATTCATTTCTTAATCCTAAACCTAGGGGCTCAGTTATCCTCTGGTAGTGGAGATGGAATGTAAGATTGCAAGGGAGGGGATGACAAAGAGGAATTGAAAGCAACTGAGCAACTGCAGCTCAGTGTCCCACGGGACAGCCAGGGCCTGATTTGGCTGTGTTGCTGACTCAATAACCTTTTCTCAGGTTACCAACCACTGGTGTAAAATCCCTGCAGCTTGGCCATGGAGTCTCATTGGAGCAATGTTTATGCTCTGCAATATGCTCTCTGAAATAGTTTCTGAGCCACTCATCACTCGGGTGCAGGGGATTATCTGAGAGCAGGGAATGTGCACACTGATTGCAGCAGAGTCACTCCTGAGCTGCACAGATACAAGGAAAAGCAAATTTGATCCCCAGCTTCTGAATGTGTTAACATATATTTTTACATCTGCCCCATGGAGTTGAATATGCCCTTAAATTTAAATTTAAATTTACAATTATATTTTATTTCAAAGTTAGAGCTTTCTCCCCTCACTTAGAGGTTGGAGATGCAAGTGTCCTAGCCCTGGGGGAGCCACTGGAGAGAACCCTCTGCAAGATCCCTAAAGGGGACTGTGTAGCAGCTTTCAGCCAGCATTATTTCAGCAATGTAGTTGAATGGGCTTTAAAAACCCTCCCAGATGAAAAGAACATAGGAGGGACTTGTATTTTTAATCACAGCACTCCTGAGCAGGTGCCCCGTGGCTCCTGATGCAGCAGAGTCCTGGCAGGGTAAGGTCTGGGGTGCCACGTGGATTTGGGAACCTGGCTGGTGGTGGCTGCTCCCTTTGGAGGCATCTTTAGGAAGGCACTCCCAGGGTCACTTAATCCAATTTTATGTCATCTCAAGCACCTGTGTGACAGATACGAGCCCAGAAAATCTGCTCCTCACCTCTCATGCATCCAAAGCCATCAAACACCTTTGGGGTGCTGCAAAAACCCTGAGACCTTCAGCACTGAAGAGAATACCTGGCAGAGAGCACAGTGGCCACAGGAAAATGTGAGGGGATCAAAGGTTTTGTCCTTTTTTTTCCTTTTTTTGCAGAAGATAAAAAGTGTAAATTGTGTGCTGTTACAGTGACTTTCAGCTGCTCTGGATTTTCAGGATCTTCTCCTTGTGTTAAAGTGTTTGAGATCATTTTACAATGGAAAAAAATACATTTTAATAACCCCAAGTCATTTCCTGCAGAAACTCAAACCATTACCATTACACTTAGATCTGAATTCTTTCTCCTCCCCTGAACGACAGAACTGTACACCGAAAAAAGAAAAAAAAATCCTCTTCCTTTACCATGTGAGTGCAAAGGAGACTGTCTTGGCTCCAGGGAGGTTTTTATTGTTACACAGCATCTGCACAGACTGGGCACTGCAGGGATGGTGCCAAAGGGCTGGCAGAGATCGGAGCTGGGGGAGCAGCAGGTTTGATTTGGCAACCTGAGTTACCTTTTGTCTCGCTGAAGGAGCTCAGTGCAGCGTTGCTCTTGGTACTTGATTTGTTTTTATTCAAGGTGGGAAGGCTTTTACTCCTATTAAATGGCATTTTCTACTTTCGGAAAAATTAGAGCTTTTGTATCTGCAGATTTCTCCCTCAGAGAGGGTTTTGCTCTTTCCACAGGCTAAACTCCTCTTGGAGTGTGCAAATCCTACAGCACGCTCTCATCTCCAGAACTCAGCCTGTTGTTAATAAAGAGCTTCAGATGCTGGAAAATCTGTTTTTTTCCCCAACTTCTGTGATATTTCTTGGTCCACACTGAGCTATTGCCCTGAGGTGAGCAGTCTGCATTTTGTGGGATCTGGGAGAGGCACTGCTGGGGATCTGCAAGGATGATCCAGCGTGGTGGAGATGAAACTCCTGCACTGTTTTGGAGGAGCAGTTAATGGCATGGATGTTGTTTCACATTGGTTTATAGGAATTAGATAAAAACTCCTGACAGATGTGAGAAAAGGATGGAAACCCAAGGAATCTCCTTTTGCCAGAAAAACAATTCCTGGTCAAGCCTCGTGCTTGGTGTCTGGGTCAGAGCTCACTTGAGTCAGTGTGAGCTTTTTCCTGGATTTCAGTGGGCTTTGGGAAAAGCCATTGATTAAAAACCAAACAAGGACAGAGCTGGGTCCAGCTTTGGGGATGTTTGACCTGAGTGGTGGCTCTGGCTTGGAGGCTGGCAACACAACATCCTTTTAAAGGTGGATCATTTAAACTCCTCCAGCAGCAGCCACGCTCAGAGCATGGCAAAGCAGGGCTGAGAGCTCTCCAGGAGTGCTGTGACTCCTGGCACAGCTCCTGGGCTGAGGGTGACAGCTCTGTGTGTGCCTCACAGCCTCTGCTGAGTCACTTCTCTCCTCTTATTTACCTTCCCTTAGAGGTTTCTTCCTCCTGAACACCTCAGAGAGGCTCTTGGTGCAGGTGTGCGTTATGCAGAAAAGGAGACTCTGCTGCAAGCCAGCAGCACAGGGCAGGGTATTTCACTGCTACCAATTTTATCTGTAAGCTGACTCTTGTCTCCACATTCTAGAGCCTCTGGGGAAGCTGGGAACCATTTGTTATATTTTCATTCTAATGTTTCTCTGACTTAATTATGTGAGGATGTGTGTCAGAGTCGATCAGTGTCAGATGCTGCTGCTGGAGGGGGATTTCAGGCAGTGAAACTCCAGCTGTGTGGGTACCTCTGTCAGCTTTACTGAGAGCAGTGAACTCCTCCTGATGTTTCTCCATTGCCTTTGGTCAGACTCTGCCTCTCCGGATCTGTATTAAACTTGGTTATGAAAGCCTTGAAATGGAGCAGAGGGTTTGCTCCACGTGCTCCACTTCCAGCCCCAAAATTACCTTCAGAGGAGCTTTGTCCCAGTCTGTTGTAAATGCAGGCAACCCCAACGAAGGGAGAGTATGATGAGGAGGACTCCATCTTATCAGAAGGATATATATTTATATTATATTATATTATATTATATTATATTATATTATATTATATTATATTATATTATATTATATTATATTATATTATATTATATTATATTATATTATATTATATTATATTATATTATATTATATTATATTATATTATATTATATTATATCATATTATATTATATTAATTCTATACTAAAGAATACAGAAAGGATACTTACTGAAGGCTAAAAAGATAATAATGAAAACTCCTGACTCTTTCCAGAGTCCCGACACAGCTTGGCACTGATTGGCCAAAGAGTCAAAACAATTCACATGAAACCAATGAAACAATCACCTGTGGGTAAACAATCACCAAACAGATTCCACATGAGCACAACACAGGAGAAGCAAATGAGATGAGAATTGTTTTCCTTTTCTCCGAGGCCTCTCTCGCTGCCTTTCAGCTTCCCAGGAGAAGAACCCTGGGGGAAGGGATCATGTTCAGGAAATGTCAATGCCACACACCAGTTCTGTCACCCAGGGCTGTGCTGCTGGAGCCCCAGGAGCTGCTGGCTGGGCTCTCTGGGGTTTGCTGGGTTTTCTTTGTCTGGAGAAGCCACACGGTGCCATGGCTCTGTGTCACCAGCTGTCCCCAGGGACTCCCTCCTGCACGTCACCGTGCCACATCCTCACCATGAATGACAAACAGAAGCACTGGAGAGGAACAGTGATAAAGGAAACACAGGGATTTGTTTGTTTGTTGGAGGGGGTTTGGGGCTAATTTTTTTACTTTGTGGTTACTTGTGGACAATCAGAAAATCAATGTTCATAAACTCAAAGCTTTAAGAACTAAGCTTTAGGAGCACAGCTTTTTCCCTGCAGGCTGCAGAGAGCCAGGTACATTTGCAATTCTTTCCTAATAAGCTTGGGACTAGATCAGCATATATATGTAAAAACACAAATACTTTTATTACCGAAGACAGCCCAGAGCTTAGGCCCCTTCAGTTTGCCTAGAAAATGGAATATTTGATCCTCCCCCACTAATTGTATGTTTTTCTTGTCTCCTGGCAGTCGGCACAAAAGCTCTGAAGTATGTGACATACAACAAAGAGAGCACCAAAATCTGCTGTGCCATATGATCAGCTCACATTGCAGTGGGCCTGTTCCTGGCTCCACAAAGCTTCACAGCCATCACACTCCTCCCTGCTTCCTGCTGGGAATCTGTGCCTTTAACTGTCTGCAGGAAGTCACAAGTGTTTCCTCCCAAAGCATGCAATGTTCATGTTTCATTTAAATCTCAAATACAGCTGGGACTGGGGAGAGGGGGTTGGTGGTCCTGGGCACTGCTGTTGTTGAGACAGCTCCAGGAGAGATGCTTGGTCGATGCACCCTTCCCCAGGAGGTGAGTTTGGTGTAAGGAGCACCAAACTCTGAGGGTGAGTTGGGATTTGCAGAGCCCGGTGAACACTGAACACAGCTGCGCCAAAAGATGTGAATCCCCCCTTTTCCCCATTTGGGTGGGTTCCAGATTGCAAG
Source organism: Camarhynchus parvulus (assembly GCF_901933205.1). NCBI lineage: Eukaryota > Metazoa > Chordata > Aves > Passeriformes > Thraupidae > Camarhynchus > Camarhynchus parvulus. The sequence goes on from NC_044588.1 coordinate 8,988,310, forward strand.
GCAAGATGTATTCTGTTACCATCTGTACGGCAGATTATCTTTTGTCAAGTGGGCAGTTTTCCTTATCTCTCTGAGTGATCACAATCACTCCTCCCTCGGGAAGAGACATCTGCTGATAACAGCTATTGAATGTCACTGCATGGCTGATAAGAACTACAGCATCCCATTGGCAGATGTGAGCCCAGAGGGAGGAGCCAAGCATTCCTACCTGGATATAATCTGAGATTCTGGAACACCAGCACAGCTTCTGCACTGGATTTCCCAGAGGAACAGCAGCTGCCTCTTCCACTGGATCTCCAGAGGCAGAGACTGCACCTTTCTCCAGGATCCCTGCTCCAGCAGAACCACCCCTGACACTGCAGGAGGGCTGAGCCACAATTCCAATGGGACTGCTGCCAGCACCCTGACCCACAGGGTGTCAGGTTGGGTTCTGAGTCTGTCAGTGTTGTTCTAGTGTACTGCATTGTTTATTTTATCCTTTTATTTTCTTCCCTATTAAAGAACTGTTATTTCCTGCTCCCATATTTTTTTTTGCCAGAGAGCCCGTTAATTTAAAATTTATAGCCATTCGGCAGGAGGGGGTTTACATTTTCCATTTCAGGGGAGGCTCCTGCCTTCCTGAGCAGACACCTGTCTTTCCAAACCAAGACAGAGTGAGGGGTACAGTGCAGTGTGGGTTCTATAAAGAGCTGTGCAAGCTCCTGTCATCCTCCCATCAGCAAATTTGCTGCTGGTGAGCACTGGGTCAGTGATGACAGTGCCACTCTGGCCATGGTGACACAGGGATGTGCAGCTGCTCTGGACGGACACAATCAATTTGATTTGGTTCTTTGGAGCAATAACTGACATCAGCCACTTCAGTCAGCTCTGCAAGATCAAGAGCAAGGCATGACAAAAAGAGAGGCCAGATGATACAAGCACAGTTGTTTATAAAGCTTTATTATTCGCCGAGAGCAATCAGCAAATCTTTGACTACACACTGCTTCTGTCAAAGCTCAGCGTTATTAAAACAGGGGATTTATCTTCAGCAGGATTTTCCTGTGCTGGACTCAAGGGGAGAAATGAAAGATAAACATCACTGTGACAGGCAGAGTCCAGGGAGGGGAGCCTGGTCAGTGCAGCTGAACAGCTGCAGGCTTTTTGTCCCTGCTGGTGGGGAGCAGAGAGGAAGCTCTGCATGGGGAGGCACTGAACACAAGAAAATGCCACTTCTCAGGGGTGCTTTTGTCAGGCTGACAAATGCAGCCTTTTTGCCCCCATTAGCTGCAGCTGCAGGATGCTGTGTGGATCCTGCACCCTCCTCCTGTCAGAGAGCTGCAAACTCACAGCCCACAGTGGGGAGGTCAGAGCAGGTTGTGCATCCTTGGCCTGAGGTACAGAAATCTGTGTTTGCAGCTTCTGGGCAGAGACACAGCCAGTGCATTCATATTTTCAGGAGATACACCTAGGCTTGGAAGCAGGACTGTTGCTTAGCCCTGTCAAGTGTTGCAGGAGAGTTCCTGTACTCAGAGCTACAGTTAGAAATAGAAATACCTCTAAGTTTGTGAAAACAGGGCCAGGAGCAGGTGTGTGTGAGGTGTGGGACCTCAGAAAGAAAAGATGAGAGGTGGTGTTGGAGTAAGGAATTGGACCTGACAGGTTTTCATCACAGCCACCAATTAGGGGGTGGATTTTTCTGCTGAAGTGCAGAAAAGGGGTTGGGATTCCTGTGCCTTCCTCAGAGCAGAGAGGGTGGATGTGTGGGGACACAACTGCCAACCAGCAGCTGTACCTGTCAGCCTCAGGGGGGATTTGACTGCTGAGAAAGGGCCCACATTGTATCCCAAAGAGTGTGGATGGGAGACAGGTAAGAGACAGGTTCTCTGTTAGAGGTATAATCAGGCTCTTCTCTTCTCTTCTCTTCTCTTCTCTTCTCTTCTCTTCTCTTCTCTTCTCTTCTCTTCTCTTCTCTTCTCTTCTCTTCTCTTCTCTTCTCTTCTCTTCTCTTCTCTTCTCTCTCTTCTCTTCTCTTCTCTTCTCTTCTCTTCTCTTCCTTCTTCCTTCCTTTCCTTTCCTTCCTTCCTTCTTCTTCTCTTTTCTTCCTTCTTCCTTTCCTCTTCCTCTTCTTTCCTCTTCTCTCTTCCTCTTTCCTTCTCTTCCTCTCCTCTTCTTTCTTCTCTTTTCTCTTCTCACTGGTGAGTTGTGGGCTGAAGCATCTTCCCCAAGTGGGAGAAATAGCAGAAATTATATTGTTTTTTGCACTTTTCTCTGTTCCCCTCACCCCTTCCTAACCTGCTCAGAACCATCTCCCCATTGGGAGCATGGAGTTGAAGAAAAGTGGGAGAGAATCTGACAGACCTGCTGGGATTCAGGCTGAGCTTCCAGGACTTTTCTTACATGTTGGTAAAACATTGAATGCAGGCACTGATTGTCACCTCTTGATTCTCCCAGTCTTCATGTTGCCAGTGGCTCTGGGGTTGTTCTCTGCACTGACACTGTGAATGAACTCACCCCTGCAGGGAAGGAGTCTGCAGGAATATTTGCAGGGAATGTCTCGACAAAGGCAGGAATGATGCATCTGACTTTATGTTCTTAGAAGGCTAATTTATTATTTTATTATACTATATTATATTAAAGAATATTTTACTATACTAAAGAATACAGAAAGGATACTTACTAAATGTTAAAAATATTATAATGAAATAATGAAAAGATAATAACGAAAGCTCATGACTCTTTCCGGACTCCCAACACAGCTTGGGATTGATTGGCCAAAGAGTGAAAACAACTCACAGCAGAATCCAATGAAACAATCGCCTGTGGGTGAACAATCTCCAAACACATTCCACATGAGCACAACACAGGAGAAGCAAATGAGATAAGAATTGTTTTTGTTTTCTCTGAAGTTTTTCAGCTTTCCAGGAGAAAAGTCCTGAGTGAAAGAATTTTTTCAGAAAATGTGAATGCCACAGAGTCTGCAGGAATATTTGTCTCCCAGAGATGTTTACTCAGGTCTGGCAGTTGTGGTGGCACTTGAGTTGAAGGAGTCACCTCTGCTCAGTCCTTGAGGTGCCACAGCTCTGCTGAGATCTAAACACATCTCCAGAACGTCACACATCAATTCAGCATTTGAAAGAAACAACTAGTGTGACAGAGGCATTTCATGGCAAAAAACCTCTTCCAATCCCTGTGGTGGTGCTCAGAGGGGCAACTCCCTCCATCTCTCCCAGAAACATGCCAATGCAAAGATCTGCACAAGCTTCTCCATAGCAGGGTTGGAGAATGGCAGCAGCACATAAATTCTGCACTGGAACACTAGAAAACCTCAGACTTCTTGATTTAGATCAAAGTCCACCTTGAAAAGAGAATATAGGCATTTTAAAAACGTTACTCTGTCTGTGTAATGTGCTGTTTTCTCTTCCAAGAGAAGCTGTCTGCACTGCATTATGTAGTAGGCTCTTGAAAACACAACTAGTTATGTAATTATTAGAATTATATTTGCATTGCCAGCTAGGCTGTGTATAACTAGTATGCTAATATATGCTAATTAAATACCAATTAATAATTTTAAAAAATGAATTTTGACTCTATGCAGCTTTCACAGATGTAGTAAATACTCATTGCTTATGAAGAACAAATCAGGTGTGATTTAATATGCAGCCCTAGTCCTATAAAAACACATTGTGCCAATTATTTGGAACAGATTTAATGTGCTTTTTATTCATATTGCACAGCTACTGCTGACTGAGTGACAATCACTGTAATGCACTTGACTGCTTTTATATTAGTTCACATTAATGCTTCCAGCCGTTCACATTGGGATGAGTTGTGTTCCAACCATCAGAAAATGCCCAAATTTAATAAGTTTTACCCTTTGAGGTAGAAGGGTTTCCTCATCCTTAATCCAGCCAGGCAATCCAGGTAGGCTGATGAAAAAATTTGTCTGTCTTTGTACAGTTTGAGGCTGTTTGGCTCTGGCAGGGTATCCTCCATCTCTTTATCTGCAGGCTTCAGGAACTCTGTGGAAGAGAATCAATGTCCCCATCAAGCTCAGATGCCTCTGATTTAAGGAACATCCAGAGTTTCTGCTGCCAGAGGGAAACAGGATTTTGTGAACTCAGTGTCTGCTGGAAGTTTAGAGCTATGCTATACACCTGGGGGGATAAGCTCAAGCTAAATTAGCTGAGCATGATGTTTGCTGCCTGCTGTACCCTGGGAATGAGCCAAGGGAAAGGCTCTTAGGGGGCAGCCAAGCAGGGCACTGAGACCAAGGGCACTGGGTACCCTGGCTGGGAGAGCCTTGTGCAGCTGTGCCTGTGCTTGCTGAGGATGCTCAACCCTTCCCATGGGACCTGGGTTCTGCCTTGCGGGGGTCTTTTCCAGACTTTTGCCATGCTGGGAGTTTGATTTTGATTTTTTCGATTGTGTTTTGCCTTGGAAGAGATTTCTCTCATGAAAAACAAACCAAAACAGGGTGATTAAAGAGTTGCTTTGGGCAGGCAGGATCCGGGCTGATGTCTGGGGGTGCATCCCTGTTCCTGCACTCCCGCTGGGCTCTGTCACATCAGCCACCTCTGTCACACCCTCCAGGAGGTTTTCCTGCCCTGAGGCCAGGCCAGGACAAGGGGTTGAGGCACCCACCTGGGGATTTCCCCAAATGACCCCACCTCTCTGTCCAGGAGCATCTGCAGAGCTCTGGGTGCTGCTCTGGTGTCCCCAGGCAGCTGAGGGGACCAGGGCACCTGGGGGAAGAGCAGGAGGAATGGGGAGATAATTAACAACTAAGAATGCTGTGCAATTAGGGGTGGGGTACAAAGTCTGGGGTAGCATTAGTGCCAACCCCAACAATTCCCAAAAAAAGGTCTCTGGCTCCCAAAGCACATTCACCTTCAGCAGAGAAATTCTGTTTCACATAAATTTTGTGGGCTCCCAAAGCACATTCACCTTCAGCACAGAAATTCTGTTTCACATAAATTTTGTGGGCTCCCAGGTCAGAAGTTTGGCAGTGGCAGAACTGAGGCTTTGCTGCAGCCTTCCTTGTGTGGATGAACATCTCTTCAGTACTTCTTTCATGTAGCGCAAGTAGTTTCTGAGCTCTGATGTATTTGCTGTCACTAGAAATCTCTCCCAACACCAAAGAGCACAGAACTGAGCAGAATTTATGAAGAATACATACTTTTGGTTTTTATTTGCTACCTTTTAAAAGCACCTGTTACTTCTTTTGGTTACTTATTGCATCACTTAGGGGTTCCAGCATCAAGATAGTTGGATTTTTCCTTCCTGCTCCTCTTCTTAGTTTGATCCTCCTCACTTTTAGGAATCAGCCTCACTGATTTTTACCTTTAACTTCTGGAGCTGGTGACACCTTAAACAGATTATATCAGCTCATTTGGTTTCATTTAGAAACCAATCAACCCAAATTATCTTCAGTGCCACGTAATGAAACTAAGTTCAAGCATTTTCTCCAAGTGTTTTCCTGAGGCACTTCTGTGAGCTCAAGCTGTGCTGCATTTACAGGACAATTTAGGTCTGGAGCTTACTTGAGACTTCATCAGCAAGGTAGGAGAGCATTAGTAATTATTCTAATTTTTCAGGTTGAAATATTTGTGTGGCAGAATGGCTCTGTGCTTCCTTTAAACTCACAGCTTCTCTTTTTTTCTTAATAACTAGGTATAGGAAAGGTGGATATTCAGTTTGATGTAATTTGCTCTCTTGATCATGTTGGTTCTCAATGGAGAAATACAAATTTGCTATTCCTAATAGCAACATATTTTCCTGTATTATATATTTTTCCTGTATCTTGACAAGAAAAAAATGCCATTTTACTAAAAGCCCAATTTAGACAGTTCTGGACAAAACCCAGCCTGGGTGGCAGAATCAGGAGCAGGAACAGGTGTGCTCTTCACCTGAGTAATGCACGTGTAAAAAATGATGGGCTGTTAAAGTCACTGACTGCAGCAGGTGCCAAACATAATTCTGCATCCTCAGAGGATTTTTGTTTCAGAGAGCTTCCTCTGGCTGTCTGCACTCTGCCAGGCTCAGAAAATGGGTGGTGAGGATGTCAGAAATTGATATTTACAGGTGTTGTAAATAGATATTTACAGGGAGGTGTGTCCTGGGAGCAGCAGTGGATGAGGCAAGGCCAAACCTGGCACAAATCAATCCCTGCTGGTCACTTCACTTCTCTGTGTGGATTTTTTGGGGGAATTGATGTGGAGCTTTTACCCTTTGAATCCCTTGCTAGTTTGTGAGCCCAGCTGGCTGAACTGAGCCAATCCCGTCCCAGGAGGGCAGCGGACATCAAACCAGCCCCCAAAGCCCAGTCTGGAACACCAAAATCAAAGCTAATGGAGCTGGTCTGGGATAGAGCTCACCACAGAAAACAATGCTGAAGCAAATTTCTGAGTCTGGGGAATGTAATTATGCTGTTTCTTTTCAGAAGATAAATGGATGATGTTAAGTGTCATCACAGGCTTCTCTCATTAGGCTAAATTCACTCAAGAGTGCTTTTGTATTCAGAAGAACATTATGCGGACTAGAAAGTGCTCAGCCACAAGGCAAGCTATAAAAAGGTTAATGATTTTAAGCCAAAGTTACATATAAGCAGTGATAATGTTACAGCTTGTGTTATTCCATTTTTCTGTGGCAGTGCACATCTGTTTCTTTCATTTCAATGCAGGTTTTGGTCTCTGGAAGAGCTCTGAGTCTGGGAGCAGGGTACTTGACTGGGCTATTGTCATTTCAAAGGCCTGCAGCCTGGTACCGAGATTGAGGCGTTTAAGGATTTACCTCCTCATTAAGGAAATAATGAGCATCAATGGAATTAATGGGTACTTCTCAAACATCAAAAAAACCCCCCAGACAATCCTGATTCTGCCCTTTGCAGAAATCTGGGTTCAAAACACCTCCCACTGCTTTTTTAGTTGCTGCGTCTCGATGAAGATGATGACAACTTGGGCAAGAGGCAAACCTACTCCTAATATCAGAGATTAGGAAGAAATTCTTCCTTGACACAGGTTCCCAGAGCAGCTGTGGCTGCCCCTGGATCCCTGGAATGTCCAAGGCCATGTTGGAGGGGCTTGGAGCAGCCTGGGACAGTGGAAGGTGTGGGACAAGCTGGGCTTTAAGGTCCCTTCTAATCCAAAGCATTCTGTGAAGGAGAAGAGTTGGTTGTTACAGCCTCCAGGCCTGATGGGCTGAGAGGAAGGAAAAAATTAGAGAAAACTGCATTAATTCTGTCCAGCAGCCTCACTTGTAAGGATTTTTATCACATGCAGTTCATATAGAGGGAAGAAGAGAGACCCAGCTGTAAATAAACCCAACTTTGAGCTGGACATCAGCCCCCACTTGTGGCTCCTGTCACTCCATGGGACACCAGCCCTGTGCTGCCCCTTGGGATGGGTTATTTCAGGAGAGCTGGTTCCACCAGCAGGACCCTGCTGCTCCTTCAGGGCTCCTGAGGTGGAGCTGGGTGGTGGATGGGCAGGAGCAGGGCCGGGGCTGCTCTGGGGCTCCTTCTGGAGCAGGGAGGAAGGGTTTGCCCAGAATGAATCGGACGCGGTGGAACAAAGTGTTCCCCAGAAATGTGTTCCACAGCCAGGACAGCAGCAGCCTCCCTGCCAACTGAGGGGCCTGCTGCAGGAACACTTTGGCAAGGGGATGGAATTGTAGCCAAATCTCTGCTGAGCAGCCTGCTGGTGGGTGGCTGGATTGTGCAATGCTGCTGATACTCAAAATCCATTATCTGCTGCAAAGAATCTCTGAATGAAATGAATTGGTAGAGCAGATAGCTCTTTATTTTGTTTTCTTTTCTTCCCTTCCACTCCCTCCCAAAAGCTGTGCATTCAAACACCTCCATTCAAATTATTTGAAGATGAGAAGACCAGGAGGACAGAGCCTGTAATGAAACCTTCATCAAGAACCTGAGATCAGAGATAGAAAATGATCTCTTGCATTGTCAGGAATTCTTGGATTTGTTGAGACTTGGTCCTGGAAGGGATAAGCCAGAAAGCAGGCCTGAGAAAAAGAGGAAAAATATGATATCCTTTCCCTTCAGCATGCACTTTTGTGAGTGCAGTCATTTCTGGGAGAGGTATCAAGAGTTCCAGCTGCTCTCAGCACTGCCAGGTGGGATGAGTGAATGGCAGAATCATCATTCTGTAGAAATTGGTGTGGTTTTGCCTTGGAAAGAGTGACCATAGCTCAAGGGTTGTGCTCAACTGCATCTGTTGACTTGCTGTGTACAAACAAGAATTGTGCCTGATAGTCTGGCTGGCAAATTAAGGAAATCTGGCTGATTTTCTCTCACTGGGAGTAATTTTGGCCTCCGAAAGTTGAATTTTCATAAGAGTTAAGGTGTATTTAAGAACATGTGTCTTGTTCTTGTTCTAGGAACGAGGGAGGGCTGAGCTTGGACTGCAGATGCCACAAAGGCATCAGAGCTGAAAGGGAAATGTTATTGCTGCTTGTACCACCCTCTGGCTGACTGAGCCAGCACATTGTGGAGCTGAGGTGATGAACAGCAGCAGCTTGTGGAGATGTTCTGTGCTCTGGTGCTTTTCAAGGTGCCTCATAGCTGGAAGCAGAGTTTTCCCTTCAAGAATCTCAGCAATGCAGCCCAGAGTGGAGCTACAGCCTCATTAAGCAAGGGTGGTGATGATACCCAGCATAAATGAGCCCTCAGAGAACAGGGAAGGAGAAGTTGCAGCCCAGGCCTGAATGGTGCCTGTACTGCTGCCCCTGGGCACTGAGGAGTCCGTGCAGAGCTGAGGTGGTGCCAGGGCACTCAGTGCCCTGAATTTCCATTTTGGGGTTTGAAACCACCTTGAAATTATACTCCCAGCTGGGTGTTTGCAGCTGGGAGATGTGTGTGATGCCCTTGGGACAGCCTGTGGTTACAAGTTTTGATGTGGAGCTGTCCTGGGCTAACACAAACCCCTTTTGGCTCAGACCTTTGCTGTCCTGTTTCCTCCTGGCTGCTGCTGCCAGTGCAGGGGAACCTTCCCAGGGTTTGTGTTTGTGTGACATAAATACAAACCCTGGGAAGGTTCCCCTTCAGGGCTTGGGGAGCAGCTCCCTGCAGAGTGCAGGTCTGCCCTGATCTGTGTCCCACCCCAGGGTGACCGTGGTGGCAGAGCTGGTGGGACCTTCCAGAGGATGGGAAAGGGTTCTGAAGATGGTTTGGTGGCAGGGAATGGTTGTGAAGCTGATGTGGCTGTAGGAAATAGTTCTGAAGCTGATGTAGTGGTTAGAAAATGGTTCTGAAGCTGATGTAGTGTTTAGAAAATGGTTCTGAAGCTGATGTGGTGGTTAGAAAATGGTTCTGAAGCTGATGTGGTGGTTAGGAAATGGTTTTGAAGCTGATGTGGTGCCAGACAATGATTCTGAAGCTGATGTGGTGGTTAGGGAATGGCTCTGAAGGTGATTTAGAGGCAGGAAATGGTTCTGAAGCTGATGTGGTGGCAGGCAATGGTTCTGAAGATGATTTGGTGATAAGAAATGGTTCTGAAGCTGATGTGGTGGTTAGGAAATTGTTCTGAAGCTGGTGTGGTGGCAGGAAATGCTTCTGAAGCTGGTGTGGCTGTAGGAAATGGTTCTGAAGCTGATTTGGCTGTAGGAAATGGTTCTGAAGCTGGTTTGGTGGCAGCACATGAAATGCCACTTGCTTGCCAAGTGCTGTGCCTGTGGCATTTTCAAACAGCAGAACAGGTGAATAAACCAACCCAGTGCAGCTGGTTATGGAATAATTGCTCAATATAGGTCAAAAAGCATTGCCCTCAGAAAAGTGGTGCTCCTCAGGCACCACTGCTGGTCTCAGCTGAGGAAGGCAGTGGCTCTAATTGCTCTGCAGACAGGTGTTCAATGAAATGGATTTTAACTTTTCAGAATCAATCGGTAGAATCAACCTACAGTCAAGTCTTTTACTGATTACATATCACTTCAACCTCCTTTGAGGACAAAATATTTGCCTCTTTAACTGCTCAAACTCTTAAGGAGAGACCTCCAGGGGACAGCAGGGAGGGGGAAGAACATCTTAATTTTCTTGGTGTTTGCAGAGGTAATCCTATCCTACCTCCTTTGCTCCTGGCTCTCCAGAGTATATTCTGATTAAAAAGCTCAGCCTTCCAGATCCTTCCAGATTTGTACAGATCATTAGGAAGAACATGAACTGATGCTTCTTTTATGCTTTGTGGGCTGCTGGAGTGATGTTTGCAAGCAGCTGTAGGCACAGAGGAGTTCATGGCAGTGTGAGAAGTGTTGCCTTGTGATACATGAGCACGAGTATTCTCATTCTTCTTCTGCAGTGACATTCTTTATTTTGCAGAAAACAAAGCTGAGAGAAAACAGGTTTTTCTCCAGGGCCATGTCACCAAAGGCCAGACTGGAGCCTGTCTTTGCCTTGCCCTTCCTGCCTCACTGTGCCGTTTCTGTCACCACAATGAAGGAGTTCCAGGCGCTGTGTGATGCACAGAACCAGGACCTAAGACCACTTTTGTACACATCTTGTTTCCATCCTGAAATGCAAAAGCAAGGAAAGCTTCCTGGTAACACCAACAGGGAAAAATCTGCTTTAGCAGAGCAGAAAGCTTTCCTGGGGGGCTGGCCACAAACTTCCAAAAAGCTTCATGCAAACCCATTTGTTGTTGCAGCCCATGAGGATTCTGCTAAAATTGAAGGTAGATCTCAAGCCAGATGTTCTACCTGTAATGTATTGTAAAAAGAGAGCAATAAAATGCAATTGGTAACATCACCCTTTGGGATTTTACCTTTCCAAACAAAGAGCTTCACTCAGGGTTATCACCTTGTTCTTGTAAGCAGAGAATCTGAACAATTTATTTAATTGAAATGTAAGTTTATGCCACTTCACGTGTTGGTAGACAAGTTGTGGGCTTGGAACAGGGCCTGTGTTTGCACCAGCAGGAAATTAAAATTGCCAACTACAGGCTGATACTCTGTGCTGGTGACTCAAACTGTGGTGACAATTGAAGCTGTGTTTCAGAAGCAAAATATTAGCACTGATTGTGATTTTCCCTGTCAGCAAAGCAGCATGGCAGTTGCTGAGAAATGTGATCCTAATGGAGGTGATAGGTTCTTAGGATTTTTTTGAGAAACACAGTGTAATTTTTTGTGGATAGAAGGCCATGTTAATTATTTTGAAGGTCTGCAGAACTCTCCACTATTGTTGCACACAGACAGAAGAGCTGGTACCCAGCCTGGTCACCATCACTGATGCAGCTGAGAGTGTCATGATCTTAAATTTGTTTAATTTTTTTTAATTCCCTGATCTTTCCATCTGTGTGCAACTTTGTGCTTGCTGTGCTTGGGATTTAAACAGGTATTTTGGAACTGCTGGTTGGTGTTATGTTTCTGGACATCAGGGTCAAGAAATGTTACACAATCATCAAAGTGGGATTTTTTGAGGGTAGGAGGCTGTGTTGTGATGGAACAGGAAGGCTTATTTTTAATCTTTCACCTCTAGGAATTATCACAGGAATTAGTGAAAACAACAAAGATTTGCTCAATTTCTCATTTTACCAACTTTTATGTCTTGGTTTGAACAGACAGGTGTCTGCTAAGGAAGGCAGGAGCCTTCCTTGAAATGGAAAATGTAAACCCTCTCCCTCTGAATTACTATAATTTTGAAATTAAGGGGCTTTCAGGCTAAGATATAGGAATGGGAATAACACTTCTGTACTAGGAGAATTTTAAAAATTACAAATGCAAAAAAAGAAAACAATCAGTGGCAGAGTGAGAGCAGGAGCTGCCCCCCTGTGTGTCAGGGGGTGGCACAGCCCCATCCCATGGGGGCTCAGCCCTCCTGCAGTGCCAGCTGTGCTGCTGCTGGAGCAGGGATCCTGCACAAGGGGGGAGTTTTCCTCTGCAGCTCCAGGGCTGCTGCAGATGGGCCTGGGCTCCCTCTGGCAATGCAGGGCAGCAGAAAGCTGCTCCTCTGGCAATGCAGTGGGCAAAGGCTGCTGTGCTGCGCCAGGCTCAGATTGGATCCAGGTAGGAATGCTTGGCTCCTCCCCTGGGTGCAGCATCTCCCCATGGGATGCTGGAATTGGATCAGCCCTGCAGGGACACTCAGTGGCCATGGACAGCAGAGATCTCCTGGAGGGAGGGTTGGGTGTGGGAGAGATAAAGAAAACTGCCCCATGAACAGAAGATAACTGTAGGAATGTGCCCCTTGTTGAGGGAGTGACAAAACTATCCTTTGTCCCCTTAAAAAGGAAATAAGCCCAGAAGTTTCTCTCCTCAATCAGGAGAAAAGGTATCTTATAGGACCTGGGGGACTTCACCTCAAACTTAAGGATAGCCAATTGGAGCCAAAAAGTCCCACCTGGGCAATTTACTAGAAAAAGAAGAGAACAAAGAAACTAATGGCTTTTGTGAGGTGTTTTACCTGGGGCAGAAGGGCCTCTTGCACCTGGATTGGCTTTTCTCTGTAAAGAGTTTGTTTTTTTGCTTTTTATTAAAACCTTTTTTGTTTCCAACACTGCACAGAAGCCATCCTGCTGATTTTATGCTTTCTAAGGTAGCTGAGCCATCTTGGGTGTGAAATAGATCTCCAAGAGCTTATGAGACCTGGCTTGAGGAGAATCGTATTTCAGATAACTGCCCCACCTCTAACAGGTGGCAATAGAATACACATCCCCAACACATCTTTTAACCTAAGATATTTTATCATGGATCTGATGAGAGAATCAGAGAAAAGTCCCTGTGACCAGCACATTACAAGAGTGGGGTCGCAGGATGGATGTGCTGAGGTTTGGTGGGGTTTTTGGGGTAGGAGACCTTCAGGGAAATAAAGAATCAATCCAGGAGCTTCACTGGCTGTACCAGGAGTGCAGAGTTTGGGGTGAGTTTGTCACCTGGAAGAGCAGACGATGTCAGGACCAGCCAAAAGTGAAAAACTTTGGCCCCTGGCTGAAGGGGCAAAAGTAATTCTGTGAGCCTGAGGGGTTTATTTGGATGTGCTGCAGCGTGGAATTCCCTGTAGGGATACCTGAAGTGACACACGCAATCCACACTCTTTATTCCCAGTGGGAATCCTACAAGTAAATTCACCAACACACTGATAATCTCTCAAATCCCATTCTCTCTCTGACCTCATGGATTATTTTCTATAAACATTTTCTTTTCTAAAAGCTAAAAGAGTCAAAATGACTCCTTGTGTTGCTGTGCCAGGCAGTGAAATTCCTGGGAAATGGGTTAAATTGTCTCTGTGCTGATCAGAAAAATTGTGACTGAAGACAGAAATGATACTGCAACAACATTGGTTTTAATCAGATTTTTATTAAGTGGAGGAGGAGATTTAACACTTTGGTTCTCATGAGAAATCTTGTTTAGTTTATTTTCAATTCACACTTCAGACTAGCCTGGCTTGGCCTTTTTTCTGTGTATCAGCTTTGATCACAGTGACAGGATCAATAAGGGAAGGAAATTTGGTATATGCCACGGCTTGTCTGTGTGCATCAATGCCCAAAAGAAAAAAAAACTGCCTAGAGATTTTTGCATTCTTTTTTCTAGATGGCAAATTTGAAAGCTTCTGAAAATCACTTTAAAAATTGACCAGAATCTGTTATCAGTGAAGAAATATTTCCTCAGAAAGATAAAAGTCTTTTTGCAGGAACACAGATTTCTACCTGAGCTTTCCATGGGAATTCTACTGAGGAATTAGTCAGAACAATATAATTTTCATGTGGTGAAATTTCTTTATCACTATCAAGGAGTGATGATATTGAGACCAGTATTTCAAAAGAAAACTCTCCTTAGGAAAACTGGAAGAAAAAATATTTTAATCTGCTATATTTTAATCTGCTGCCCATCCAGGAGACCCAGAAGAAGTTGACTAAGTCTGAAAATCTGTATTTTTGGCCAGTCCAAATTTCAAGGGGAATTTTCACAAGAAAAATGTGCAGCAGTGACATTTAAAATAATCAGAAATTGAAAGCAAAGCCTGAGGATTGTCAGCAATATCTAATGGTGAGAGGCAGCTGTTTGCCTTAGGTAATCTTTACATTGTATTAAATATAAATATAAATCAAATATTAGTGAGTGTTCATGCTGTGTTTTCATGGGATACCATCAAGACAAGATCCTCTGCCTGGCCAGAGAGAGGAATTATAAATCCCAAAGGAAATGAGCACATTTGTAGCTGAAATTCTGCTTTTCTGAGTGCTTTGAGGTCTGTGTACAGACCCCATGGGATTTGCCATGGGGCCAGCTTTGCTTTTCACCCTGAGGACACCATGGCCTCCATCCACTGCAGAGCTGTCCCCTCCTCCTTTGGTTCCTGCACAGAGCAGGAACCAAATTTGCTTTAAATTCAGCTCCTTCTCTCTCCTCCTCCGGTTTTGGACAGCTGTTTGGGGAGCAAAACCTCTTTTAAAAATGAATCCATCCTGGCAGGGAAGGCAGCAGGAGTTACCTGGCTCAGCACTTGGCTCCTGCATTAAATTCACTCCAGAGCTGGAGGAGAAATGCTCCATCCCTTGGTGCAGAAACCCCAAATTCTCTGGGTGCTGTTGTGCTGCTTTTCTCCTGGAAAACTTCAGGCTCTGGGTGAAGACCAAGGAGCCTGGTTTAGGGTAGGACAGAGCCAAGCAGGAGCACTGAGATGTGGGAATGCACCTGTAAAATGCCCTGAACTCCCTTTGCAAATTCCTCATCCAAGACAACATCATTTTTTCCTTTTTTTTCTTTTTTTTCAGCAAGTCGTGATTCCCCTTAACTCCCCCTGTTGCTACTGACACTGATGCATATCATGGTTGCTGTATAAATGTTCATTTAATCATAATGAGGCAGCAAACTCCCACATTTCCCTGGTGCCTGAGCTGCTTTCAATGTAATTTTTAGTATTAAAATATCTACTAGAGGGTATGGAGATGTATCAACAATTTATTTGTTTTTTGTGTTCTTTTAAGTTTGCAGATGATCCTGCACAGCCTGTATTTTATTGGTGCTGACAGTCCCACTATGACTAAATACAAACTTAAATTTACAGCTGGAATGAAGAGGTGAGGGATGAAGGGGAAAGATTTTCCAGTGAGAAGTGTTGCGAAATAGAAAATTGTGTGTTCTGGAAGGAGCTCACAGATTCTGATTCATAAAAAAAGAAAAAAATTAAAATAAATAAAGAAGAAATTATAAAAGAATTTCCTCTGGCAGCAGATGCTCCCAGCTGCTGGCACGGGCAGGAAGCAGCACACCCAGGACAGATGAGTTGTTGCCACAATTTTCACTTTCTCTGTCTGAAGCTATCCAGGCTTGCAGCCCAGAAGAAAAAGCACCAGAATGTACAATATCAAAGTGTTCTGGCCATTAATTGTGAATCTCCTCCTTGAAATAAGGCATTCTCACAGTGGCCAGAAAAAATGGTCCATTTTAGTCTTTTCTCATAAGAAAATTAACTCCTTATGGTCATTTTCTCTGCACATATCAGCCTTTCTGACAGTTCCCCTGGGTAATTTTGAGTGCCTTGGCCAAATTCGGCAAAGCAAACAAAGATTTCAGAAATTCAAGGTTTGTAAATACAAACAGCAGTTGAGGATTATAGGATCTGATATAGGATATAATTATAGGACCAATTATAGGATCTGTGGAGGGGGAAAGGTGCGAGTCCCGGGTTGCAGTGCTCTTGCAGGTATCTACAAAGGTTGGAGGTGTTATGAATTCCCCCAGCTGTGGGAGAACTTCAGGAAGAATTTGCTGCAGCAGAAGGCACAAAAATAGAGACTCATTCAACTCTGGATTCTCTGGTGTGGAGTAAGGAGAACTGTGGTGTTTGTGAGGGTCCCCAGGACGAGGTGAGAGATGAGAATTTGACTCCATGTTCTCAGA
This sequence comes from Camarhynchus parvulus, assembly GCF_901933205.1. NCBI lineage: Eukaryota > Metazoa > Chordata > Aves > Passeriformes > Thraupidae > Camarhynchus > Camarhynchus parvulus. The sequence goes on from NC_044588.1 coordinate 9,004,132, forward strand.
AGGCTGATCTATTCTATTCTATTCTATTCTATTCTATTCTATTCTATTCTATTCTATTCTATTCTATTCTATTCTATTCTATTCTATTCTATTCTATTCTATTCTATTCTATTCTATTCATTATATTCTAAAACTATACTATAGAAAGAAAAAGGATACATGAGAAGGCTAAACAAGAATGATCATGAAAACTCGTGACTGATTCCTCAGAGTCTGACGCAGCTGGCTGTGATTGGTCATTAATAAGAAACAATTCACATGGAACCAATCAAACATGCACCTGTTGGTAAACAATGTCCAAGCCACATTCCAACACAGCAAACACAGGAGCAGCAATCAGATAATTATTGTTTTCATTTCTTCTCAGCTTCTCAGGAGAAAATCCTGGGCAAAGAGAATTTTTCAGAGAATATCATGGTGACAGAGAAGCCTGACCCAGGAGCTGCAAGTCCAGTGCAAAAGAAAAACCCCATCCCTGGAAGGGCTCAAATTCAGATTGGAGGGGGCCTTGCAACAACCTGGTCCAGTGAAAGGTGTCCCCTCCAACCCAAACCATCCTGTGATTTATAACTTTTGACAACATTTGTAATACCTGTTTCCTCTAACACTATGGATAATTTTAAAATTTTTTGTATAGTTTTTTTTTTTATTTTGATTTTAGGACACTGCTCCCAATGCCTGCCCAGCACAATAATTGCATTTCTTCCTATGCCATTTTTTGGCTGTTCTGTGCCAGCCTGCTCCTGAATTTGAAATCAGGGAAATGTAACCATGTACATGTGATGGTGACTTGCTCCAGCTCCTGGTAACACTCCAAACCATTTTTCCACGTGCTTTCCTACAGCTCTGAGGATCTGCACTACAGAGGTTCACAGGACAGTGCCAGCTTTTCCCCTGTCACTGATGAGAGCTGATTTGAGCTGTGTTATCTCTACCTGTAGCCTTCAATTCTTGCTCTGACTCTTGTATGAGAGGAAAGAAAGAGTCACTAGCGTGAAATCAATCAAGAAGATTGAAAATTGGGGGATTTTTTATTCATAAAGTTCATGGCTTTTTCTGGATTTGCTGCTGTAGGATCTTGAGGAAATCAGAGCAAGCTGATGCTGCTCTTGTATCCATCAAGAGTGAAAAATCAAATATCAGAGAGGGGCTGATGTGGGTTTGGGCAGTGTTGGTTCCTCACTGGCTTTGGCTGCCTCACACCAGGGCAGATCCTTCCCCAGTTCAATTTTACAGGTGTGGGTAGGAAATATTTCCACTTTCTTTGTCTAAAACCTGCTGCCTTGTGGTTTCACTGGACGAATTCCAGGAAACAGTGAAGGGCTGGGCAAGGCAGGGTTTTGTGGAAAGCCACTTCTCCCACTGACATCCATCTGTATCCTTCAGCATGAGAGCACACAGTTCTTCCTGGAAAAAGAACCACTTTGTGTCTTTTTCGCTCAGAAGCGGAGGTGAGGTTCATTCCAGCTGATGCTGGATGTCTGAGCAGCAGCCTGTTCTCTCTCTGAGAGGCATTTGCACATCTGGGTGGCTTTGCCCTGCTGTCAGACTGGCCCAGAAGATTTGTCTCTCATCCCCTTCACAGCAATTGCTTCCCTGCAGGTGCTGGGTGGGCAGCAGCAGGCGGGGGTGGTTTCCTGCCCCTTCTGCTCAGGGCTCTGTGATGGGGTTTTCACAATCCATTTCCTCTCCATGCTGCTCCTTTGGGAGCATCGTGCCTTCCTGCAGGCGTGCAGGCTTGGGAGATGTGGCATTCTCAGGTACTGCATTTGTATTAAAAAAACAATTTTATGTTATTATAAAATTATATATTATTATTATTGTCATTATTGAAACAATATTATATATTTTATTATATATAAAATATAATATTATATATTTCTATACAATATTATATATTTGTATAATAAAAACCCTTTGAGTATTCTCTTATTGCCTTTGCAAAACACCCTCTGGTCATAAGAAATGTGAATTTTATTCTAAACAGGACAGAAGTGATTAGTAAAGTTTATATTGGTGCTGGCTCACAAGCAAGGAGCTCCATTTGCTCTTCTTTTGAAGTCCAGTGCCATTTCTGTGGTCTTCAGTGGAAAAATTGGGAAATTGGAATATTGTGGGGACATCAACACATCTTTTATTTCCTAATTGTGCTCTTAATCAAAGAAAAACGAGGATGTTTCAATTCACGTCTCACTCTCTCAGCAAACAAGGATGCTAACTGCCAGAAAAACATTGTAATGATTGTGTTGTGTGGGTCCTCTTAAAAGAGGCAAGTGCTTTAAATGGAATTATGGTAATGATGTGATCATTGTCTGGGCTGGCTTAATGAGTTTAGCTGCTGCTGCAATAATAAATGCTTTGCACTTAAGAAAAACACCTCCTGTTCCACTCCAAAAAGATCAGAAAAAGCTGCTGGAGCTTTTGCTGTGGTGCTGGATACATCACATGGGGCCCTGCACCCTGCCAAAAGAACTGCTAAAGTTTGGACACTCTGCTCCTCTGTGGGTTTGGCAGCTCTGGTGCTTCAGCATCAACACAGGAATGGGCTCTGGGAGGATTTAAATGGATTAATAAATGATGTGAGTGCTTGACATGGCAGAGAGGGGGAGGAAGTGCTTGGAGAGTGCTTCATGTATGTGTAAAAAGTATATGTATATGAAAATAAATATATATTAATATATTATTATAGATATAACAATATAATAACATGTATAATTTATATAATAATATTAAATAAACAAAAAATAGAAATAAATATGTATGTGTAGAAAGTGAGATGAGGAAAAGAGGGTTCTGAGTCAGTCTGAAACAATTAATCTGGGAATTGGGGCTGTGGCAGGGACAAAAATGAGGTGCAAGGGGTCAGGAAGAAGAGAAGATCTTCCACAAAGGTTCTGTCAAAGCATCTCCAGCTGTGTCCCAAGGACACTTCCCTCAGGGTGCTGCTTTGGCTCCTCTGGGCGGTGCTGCCCAGGGGATTTGGGAGCTCTGGGGATTTCTTCCTGACACACCCAGGCAGGGCAGCCCAACTTTAATGTAGTTTTTTGCTTGAAAAAACCCCAATCATTTAACTTGGACTGTGGAAAAGCTCTTTCTTTTTGCACTGAATAGTTTTAAGCTAAAATTGAGGGACCTCCCAGTCACATGAGCTGTCACTGTGTGATTATCCTGCAGGATGAGGTGTCTCCCATTGTCAGACCCTGTTCTGAGCAGGTTCACGTTCCTGACTGCCTGGGGCTTCCCTCCAGTCCTGATTTTCATTTTTAAGGTGCACAATGTAAATACTTCCACCCTTGGTCATTTTGGTGTAAAGCCAGGTCATCCCATCTTTGGGAATGAGCATGTTTGTATGGGAAATCTAAAATTAATTTCCAGGCGGTTGAACTTTAATTAAATGTTGCTGCTCAATAATGGTGCTTTGTAGCTTCTGTTAATTCCTCAAAAAACCTAATTCAAACATCCTTGACCTCTGCTGGGAGATGTGAGTAGATAGGAGCTACTTATGGATTCTGGTATGGTCAGAAAAGAAATTATTTCTCCTTCATCATTGGAAACTCATTCACAGTCTCTGAAAAAATTTGAATTAAAGAAAATTTTCATAGACTTGCCTAGGGCATTAAAGAGATTCGGAGCATTAATACAGAAATGTGTTTTATGCTGTGGTTGCATGACAAAAATGTTAAGGGGTTAAGGAATATGCATTAAATCATCCCTCAGTTTGGAGAGTCCCAGGAGCCAGGTGAGAGAGCTCTCATTCCCAGCATGTGTCTGTCTGGACATGGATTCTGCTCTTCACACCAGAAAAATGTCAGTTTTCATCAGGACCTGCATGAAAAGAAATGAAAATTGTAGTTGTAAAAAACCCCTCCCTACTAAAATAAATATTGAAATAACTATAATCTATAAAAAATTTAAACACACAAAAAAACCCCTATACCCCCCAGAAAAAACCCCTCTATTCCCAAAAAATAAAAATGTTTTTTAAAAATAGATAATAAAAACCTTTACCTTTAAACAACTCATCTTTAAAACTATACCCCATAAATTAACATAACCCATAAACACAACTGTAAAAAAACTTATAAAAAATAAAAAAAACTTCACAGTTACAAATTTCCCCAAACAACTACAATTCATAAAAAACCACAAAATCCCCTATTTTTTCTTATAAAAAAACTCCATAACAGAAACAAAAAAAAGTCTCTCCCTAAATAACAAAAACAAAAATTTAAAAATTTATAATAATGAAACAATTACAATAATTTTATAGTAAGTAACAATATAAATTTTATAATAAATCATAATATAATTTTTATAATAAATAATGATACAAATTTTATTATATATAAATAAATAAATATAAAAATCTAAAATTTTGTTTCTTTACATTATTTAAATGAAATCTATAACCACAAGTTCTGGCACATGGGATTTATTGATATGCTCAAGTATTTTTCTTTTCTTATCCTAAGGCATATACTTGGTGTGGCAGGAGACAAAGGAAATACATCCCCATTAGTTATGTGGAGCAAATGTTCTGCTTTTTTCATTTAGTCAATTAAGACTCTGTTTGTAAGTACAAAATGTTTGTTCTAGACAAACTGATATATGGAGTTGAGCTGGGGCTGCATTTTCCAGGAACAAACAGTCCCATGGAATGTGTGCTCTCTGTTTGGAGCTGGGAGAAATGTCAAATGCAAGTAGATTTTGTAAAACCTCTCTGTGTGAATATTAATGATGGTGGCTTGTTGTTTTCATGATAAACTCTTTCAGCTATTAAATTACTGGAGAGAAATCCACCACTTCTACAAGGACGCCTGGATGAGTCATGTTCATTTATTAGAAAGGTAATTTTGGTTGGTTTCTGACTCTAAAAAAGAAATAAAACTACCCTGCACAATTTCATTGTGGTTTTCATTTAAAAACACACACATACTTTTATTTTTAACGTAACAAAAGGGCTTTAAATTAAAATTTCTGGGGAAGGGAAACCTTAATCCATCCCACTCCAGCTAATTTGATGCCAGTGCCAGGAAGAGAAACCTGGAGAGGGGTTGCAGGTGAGCAGAGAAAACCTGAAGAGCAGCAGGAAGGATTTCACAGGAAGGATTTGACAGGATGGGTAAGGTTGGAAGGGACCACTGATGTTGGGAAGGATGAAAGTTTGACAAGAAAGTCTCACAGATATGGATGCTTAGCAGAAAGATATTTAAATGTAGAATCTGATGAAGGAATAGAGATGCAAGCAGGTTTTGATATAGAAGAAAAGAATTGCTGAGCCAGTCTCACTGGGTAACCAAGGAGGCAAAGGGGTGTGTTAGTTAGAAGGGGTTTTTATGACTTAGAGCAAAGGATAAACCCACCCCAAACAAGAAGCTGTTTTTACCAAGCAGAAAGACAGCACAGGCAAACAAGGCAGCAAATGTGGCAAGTAGAAAAAAGGCCTCAGAATTTCCCACTGCAAGAAAACTGAAAAACAACTACTAGCTTAAACTGTAATGTACTGACTTTTAGTGACTGGAGAACAGTAACATGAATATGGTAATTACAGTAGTTATGACAGGCTATAGGTAAAAGTTAAGGGATAGATTGGTTCTACTGTATTAAGATGCCCAGTAAAGAAAAGTATAAAATGCACTGTAACCAAAACCAAAGGGTCTCCAGGCTTGCTGAGCTGGTATGAATGAAACAATCTTTTCCAAAGGAAAAAAATGTGAGTTTTGGAGTTACAAAGGGTTGATTCCTGGCACTTTCCACCTGGAGTAAATCCTGGTGAGTAAATCCTTGTGTAACACGGGAGGCCAAGGCAGATGAGCACAGCAGCCTCTCCTCCCTTCCAATCAGGGAAGGCAGAGGCAATTTTGGGCCTGTTCTGGACATTTATAAACCCTGACACTGTTTTATCTGCTGCTGATCTTGCCTGGAGGGAATTCAAGGGTGAGGTGGCCTGGTTTGAGCGAGACCAATTTGTTTTGGTTTTGGATGAATACCAAATCCATTTTCATGGTGACATTTAAGCCCTTGGAGATGCTTCCCCAAGTGACTGATGTGGGTTTGCAAACACAGAGCTGGGCTGGGCTTGGTGCCCAGGCTGGGCTCTGCTGAGCCTGGTCCTGGTCCCCTCAGGGCAGGGGGTGTGTGAGGCAGAGCAGGGGCCCCTTGCTCATCCCTGGCTGGGTGATGCTCAAGAGAAAAGCTCCAGATTTCTGTTATTTTATCTTGGGTTTTCTGTGATTGAAATGGCTCCCAAGGTATTAGAAAGTTTTTTCTTTCCCAACCCCGCGACCGAAGAAGAAGTTGAGATTTGTCAGCCCTGCTTTTCAAGGTTGTTTATTTTCTCTTTTCTATTCCATTCTTTCTCTCACCTGCTGAGATCTGTCCAGCAGGTCGGTTTGTGGCACAGTCCCTGCCCTTGGGGTGGTGTTGGCTTTTTATACTAAGAACTGCGTGTGCTTTATTTACAATAATTTTCCAATACCTATCACCCGTGTTAGACAGTCTGTCTGTACTCTAAACCAATCCAGAAGTGTCACCATCACAGCAGAAGATGGAGGACAAGAAGAAGAAGAAGAAGGATAGGACATACCCAGATTCCTCCATCTTGCCTCTTGAACCCCCATTCTAAAACCCCCAAAATTCTACTTTTTCACCCTGTGACAAATTAATTATTTTTCTACTCAAACTCTTGCGGCTTGTAACTCTTCACACAAAGTTGGTAATTGTTTCCAAGGGCTAAAATCAAAGGCACGGGTGTTTTTGACTCTGTGCCAAGGTCTCTGAGCCCCCTGCCAGGGTCTGGAGCCCTCCAGGGCAGCCAGAGCAATGTCCTGAGTTCTGACAATTTTGGTGTTATCTCTGTAGAGCATGAGAGCTGTGGGATGTAGAGAGAAAAGCTGCTGGAGAGAGGTCAAAGACTGAGCCATTGCAGGGATAAAATACCCTAAATGTTCAATCCAACTGTGGTTCTTGGCCAGTTATGCAGCTACAGGAGCCCTTATTACATAATCCACTTTTACCAGGGTACATTTCATAACCAAAACATCATTTGAAAGCACATTGTTTCCAAATGCAGCCCATCCTAAGAACAAAAAGACTTTGTGAGCTGTTTTTGGGAGACGCCCTGGGAGCCAGCAGCCAGGAGGAGCTGCAGGTTCTGCCTTGTGCTTTCTGCTTCTCTGCAGCGCTGAAATGACAGAGGCCCACGGGCTGGGGAGGGCACATCCCATGGTTTGCCCTCTAGCAGGTGCTGGGTTTGTTTCCTGCTGTTGTTTCCAGCCTTTATTTAACAAAAGGAGCTTCATGCAGATGACAAAGGCAGTGAACAGGAGCATGACACTTGATTTCTTTTTAATTTGGACAGGGCAACGAAGCCACGTGCCAACACAGCAGGAAATTAGATTTTGATTTTTTTTTTTTAATCAAATGCAATGGTGTTATGCTAAAATCCCAGGAAATCTTGGAGGGGGGAGTGTAAATACCGATGCCCCAAAGCCTGGAAGTCTATGAGGCATGAATGCAATGCCTGGAGCTCTTTGGTGCCCTGTAAACTTGTTCTGTTACATAACCGTGTCTTCTTATGGCTTAACTCGTGGATATAAAATCCCCCCAGGCTGATAACAGGAGATGCCTCAGCCTAGAAAATCTGTTACTTATTTACTTCACAGCTTTGGAGGGGTGAGGAAGCTTAGCTGTATTTAAGTCTTTCTGGGCTCAGTGGTTGCTCCACAGCAAAAGTTGCTGTTTTAGCCATAAATCTGCATCCAGGGTTAGTTTCCCACTGAGCTTTATCTCAAATTTGTAGCCTCGAATTCCTGCAATTCAACTCAGGGTTTTTCTGCAAACTGTAAAAAGAATTTGCCATAAAGCTTGTGTGATAGGGGAAGGGTGTCCAGGAATACTCAGCACATATCTGGCCTGGTTAATTCATGGGGATGCTGCCAGGGTTTTGAGGAAGCTGAGCTGGGGAAGGTTTGTGGCAGCTGGCTGAATTTGGGTCAGCCTGGACCACATCTCCAGCATCCAGATGTCCTCCCAGCCCAGCGAAATAATCACCCAGGCAGTTGCTGCAGCTGCAGCCATGTGTGTGAGCAGCTTTTCCCTTCAGTGGGTTTAAACAGCCCAACCAACAAGGAAAAAGCAAAGGGATTCTTCATGGAGCTTGCTCTGTGTCTCTAGGTGTGAAAGCAGCCTCGGACAGGTCAGAAATGTCCTGAAATCATCTTTGTGTCCAGCCAGGTCACATATTCTGGCACTCTGTGCTGCTGGTGCTGGAGCAACTGGAGCTCAGTGATGCCCAGGATTATTATTAAATTATTATTTCTAATGTTTCACCGTTGTGAAATGCTTTATCTCCTACAGTTAAAAAGCCAGGAATACATTCTTTTTATTATCCTGCTACACAATTTGTCTTTCTTACCTCTGCAGCACCTGGAGATCCTATTTTGATCTCTATTTTCTACATCTCTGTTATTTTTTTTCAGATGGTATCAAAATCCCAAGGTCCAGTTTTCAAGAAGAATTCAGAAGGGAGAGGATTAAATTGATATATTTTCAGGGCATGAACGTGGCCTTTGAAAGATGCTGCTGGAAAGGAGGGAATTTCCCCCCTCATCCTGATTTATGGAGTGCCTAGACTTTGGATGAAAGCTCTGCTGTGCATCAGGGCTGGTGGGGGAAGAGATCAGGACATTTAGAATTCCTGTTTCTCTTGTTCTGAAAGTTTTTGAGGTGTAGTTCATTGTGGAATACCTGCACTAGAGCCAGGCATTTGTTGGCTTACCCAAGCTAAGCAAGACTTGGAGCAATTTTAATCTCTGACTGACCTTCATTTGCTCCAAAACACCCCCCCAGGCCTTACTGAGTAAATAATTTCCCCAGCAACATGCAAATGGAGTTGCCATTAATATTAACAACAGTTATTATTTGAGAAATAGACTTCTTGGTTAACTGGGTGTTTATTGAAGGTTTGGATAAAGTCAGAGTGTTATGGAGCAGCTGCAGGCTTGAGGATGGGGAAAGGAAGAAATAATGAGTTGGCAGGTGGCCTGTAATTACCTGCTTAGGATGCTCTTGGTGTGAAATTAAATGCTCAGCACTTGCCCTGTGAATGAAGTGACCTTCCTTGCTGATGTGTGCTGTGTCTCTGGGGCAGGGGCTCTGTGGTCTGCATCCCAACCCTGAATCTTTGTCACAAGCTGCGTTCCTGACTGGTGTCAATCCTGCAGGAGTCTTACAAGGGGAGCTGATCTTTCTGGGCAAAAGTCACATTTTGGGTCACTTTGCTGGCTTTCTGAGCTGATTAACCTGGCAGGGATTTATGTTAATGTGTCAGGGCTTTGCAAGACTGACTTTTTTATTTTCGGCAGCTGGACTCCTTTGGAATTGTAATTTAAATATCAGTTTAATAATCAGAATTTCTTTTTTTTTTTCTTTCTCATTGAATCTGATTAAAGTTTCATGGGAGATAAAATCTTCAGTTTCTCTCATGCTTCTTTCTGCCAGAGCATTTTAATTTACCCTTCCATCATTGGAATGGTAAACAGGGAGGAAGGGCATGGCTTAAGGATGTTATTTTCTAGGCTGCTATTCATTTTAAAGAGATGGAGCTAATTATGAAATGCCTTTTAGCACCAGGAAGGCCCAGTGCAATTTGCTCATCAGTGCTGAACTGTGCTTGTTTATTCTGCCTGTGTGCAACCCACATGAGACTTCTTCAACCTCAACCTTGGATGCTCCAGAAATTCTGTCCTTCAGTGAGTTTGAGTGTCCTGGAGCGCTTTCCATGGGCTGGCTGGCCCAGGGGATGTCCCTGCCTGGTGACCTCAGGGTGCTTCAGCACAGGGAGCCCCTGTGCCAGCCCAGTTCCCCTCCAAATTACACTGATTTCTGAGCTGATGCTGGGAAAGTTGCTTGAAAAATGGCTTTCTCTAATGGTTTTCAGTTCCTTATTTCAAATACTCTCCCTGTTTGATATTCAGGTGTCTATTGGCTGATGTTCCTGCAGCCACAGTGCAGGAATGGGCATTCCCATATCCTCCCAGCAGCTGGGTGTCACCATCATGTTTTCTGGAAAAATCTCTTTGCCCAGGATTTCTCTCCTGGGAAGCTGAGAAGCCTCAGAGAAAAAGGAAACAATAATTACCTGATTTGCTTCTCATGTGTCTTGCTCCTTTGGAATGTATTTGGAGATTGTTTACCAATAGGTGATTGTTTCATTGGTTTCTGCTGTGAGTTGTTTTGACTTAATGGCCAATTGAGGTCAAGCTGTGTCAGACTCTGAAAAGAGTCACAAGTTTCCATTAGTATCTTTCTAGCCTTCTGTCTGTATCCTTTCTGTATTCTTTAGTATAGTTTTAGTATTCTTTAATATAATATAGATTTTAAAATAATAAATTGGCCTTCTAAGAACATGGACTCAGATTCATAATTTCCTTCCCTCCTTGGGGGTTCCACAAAATACAACAACCCTGAGCACACCTGTGGGCACTGGAGAGATGTGGGCATGGCCAGGGATGGCTTCAGGGAGCCTAAATGTGCCCAGTGGGTGCAGTTCTGAGCAGAAAATATTCAGAACTGGGGGGCAGATCTTATTATAAAGTTAATATCCCACTGCATGTAAACATGCTGGGAGCCAAATGTGAATTCTTGCATTTCCTATCTTTTAAATGCTCGACTTGGCAGCTGTAATAATGTTTAATAGTAAGGTATATCTTGGTGATGCTCTCACTGAGTTGATGGAAAACACAGTTGTGCCACAATGGTAAGGAAAAAACAGAACCTAGGTAAGATTGTAATGAATTCTCTTTGCAAATAAATAGGGTGGAAATCCTTTTTTTCCCTGGTGTGTTACTGTTGCACTCTAAAGGGAAATGAGCAATCTTGAATGAACAGAATTATTATTGTTAGAAGGAGTCAAATACATGGTTTGATATTCTGTCAATGTATGAATACACTTCAAATTGTGTGTGCTTTACATTGCAAAATAATTGAAAATAATAATTCCTGCTTTTTGTGCATTTGCCTAAGATACAGCCCAGATATATTGAAAAAAAAAGGTGTCAAACTGTTTCCTGAAAAATAATAAGCTCAGCACTTTAGGGAGCTGGAGAATTATTTTTAGAATCTGGGATATACATAATTTACAGTGCTGAAATGTGATATTTAATTGCTTGTTTTTCTTTCAGAGCAGGAACGTTGTGAATCAAACTCTTAATTCATTGCAAAGCTCTGTTGTGTCTAGGTCAAAACTGCAAGGCATGATCCCAGTGTGATTTGTGCTGCTGGAGATGTGGAGGAATCCTTCAAACTGCTGATTAAATGCTTGAATTATTCACCATGTATTTGCCCACAAACAACAGAATTTTCTTTTAATCCTCCTCTGGTTTTACACCACAGTGTGATTTACTGGACAGGGGGCACAGGTAGAAATTCTGTTGTGTCAAACAAGGAACAGAACCAAGCTCCAGAGGAAAAGCTTGGAGCTGTGCTGTTGTTTTTCACCCATCCTTGGGGGTGGAAGAGGAGACAAAGCAGAAATTTCACATTACAACAACTGACTTCACTTGTGGTTTGATCTCTGTGGTAGCAGTGGGATTTGCTCTGGCTGCATGTTCTCTGTTTAATAGTTTGATCTAGAGCTGCCTTTGCCTCCTCTGGGCTGCTTTTTTTTTTATGGCCTGGACGTGGATTGAGGGAAAATTTTTCCCAGGTCACCGCACAAATTGGAAAAGAGATTATGGTTTGGTTCCACCTTTTTCTTAAGCTTTTCCTTCCATGATCTTTCATCTTTCTGTATCTCTTGGACCCTGTCTGAGGATCCTGAAGCTCACAGAAGACATTTGCTGTGGGCAATATGTAGTGAATATTAACTGTTGGATACTGGAGCATGTGTGCAAACTGCAGGGAATCCTCCTGACCACTGAGTGTCATTGTTAACTCAGGAGAAATGGGGAGATGACAGAAAAATTTATTTGTGGAAGATGGGGAGATGAATCTGTGTGGGGAGTCTGGGAGGGCATGAACATCACTGGAATGGTTTGGGGAATGTCCAGGTGAATTTCCCTCACAAGTGCTGTGTGTTCACCAGCAAGATGGAGTTGGGAATGGCACAAACTTGTCAAATATTCTGCTATGTTTCTGTGGGAACCTTGGCTTTGTTGAGATTCATGTTGAAATGTCTTAGCTGGGTGTCCAAGGTTGCTCTGTGTTGTCTCTGCTCATCTCCTGCCCAGCCCAGGCCTCCGAGCTCTCCTCAAAGCTGATAGCACTTCTGGTGTTTCTCTGGGCTCTCTTCTTGAACATTCAGAATGTTCTGGAACATTCTTCTGCTCTTCTCCCGGTGGATTTGTGCCCACTGGAGTCTCCTGTGTCCTGTGGGGTGAAACTCAACACTTCTGCACCCTGGTGTCTCCTGTGGGGTCCTGCCTGGTGCAGTGGGTGAGGGACAAGGGCTGGTGCCTCTCTCAGCTCCCAAAGCCTTGAAATGCCACCATCTGGTAGAACCCATTGAGGCAAAATTATTTCCATAGGTGGAAAAATATTTGGAATAAACAGTTCAAATAGTGCTTTGTGCAGCCATTCAAATATATTTTCAAATAATGAGTTTTATTACCTGTAAGTGTTGCCATTTTCTTTGTGGCCATGCCTGTTATTGTGAGCAGAGTGGTCCTTGTATGTTAACTTAAATATTAATATTATTCCTGTATTTTTGATAGGGTCAAATCCTTGAAATCCTAATGCCCTGCTATGGACTATTTGCTGTGCAAGGTAAACTCACCTTTATCATCATTGCCAATGCTGAGACTAAGAGAGAAATTCTGGTTTTGGGAGTTTGGGCTTAAAGTGCATCCTGGATTAGCCCTCACATTTATAATATTGCCTTCAATGACAGCAAAAGCAAAGGAGGAATGGGAATTGGGAGAAGGAAACTCACAGGTAGGAAGGCATTTGGTGCTGGACTTTCTGAGTGAGCAGTTTTACTTTAATTCTTCTTAAAATCATCTTATTCCTTGTGCTACACCTTAACAAGCAGTTGCTCTGCAGGGTTGCCTTGAACACTGATCAAATCAGGCTCTTTCCTCTGCAGAATGGCAAAATCTGTCTTAAACCCCTCTATTATTTGAAATAAGATACTGGTGTTTTACTGACAAAGCAGGAGAGGAAACCTTCCCCAGCTGCCTTCACTCCACCAGGATTTAAAAGTGAAATTATTATTGCCCAGCAGTTATGCTGCCATGAAAACACCACTTTTTTGGCCTCAAACCTACTTAAACTGGGCAGCTCAGGCTGGAGAGAGATTTCTGGAACCTCTGGTGCATTTGGGCAGAATTTTAAGCGCTCTCAAGTGCAAATTTTCTGCCCAAATGGCTTTGCTATAAAAGTGGGGGGTTTGTTTGTTTGTTTGTTTTGCTTTAGCTCAAAATCACTTCTCTTGGCTGAAGATGTAATTCAGCCCTGCTTTGATTGGTGACTTTTCAGAGCCCTCTGGGAATTCAGGCGTGTTATTGCTCCACTCTGGGAACAGCTCCCTGCCCACTGGGTGAGAACTGCTGAACTCCAGGGGCTCTTGAGCAGATTCAATCAATACAAGCTGCAGGGAGACCTTTCCCTGTTCCAGGGCAGCATTAGCATCCCACCAGGGTGACAGAGCCTGGGAAAGCCCACGTGGAGGCTGAGTGCCATGGGCTTTGGCACAGGAGAGGAAGACAGCGCTGAAAACATAGTACAAGTGATGTATTTTCTCATCAATGCTTGGTTTTTATTTTTATTCATAACAAATTAAAGTCTTTAACTGCTCCCTCTGTCCCTGTCAACACCGGCTTTTGTCTGCTGTTTGTGTCTCTGCTGACCTGCTTGCACTCAGAAAAAAGAATTAAAAAGAAATTAAATAGAGCTAATTGGAAAGACTACACTTAAGTGGCATGAAATGACATCATCTGACCACAAATCAGCATCACTCCTAAGTCTTTCTATGAAAACAATTAAAAAATGTCATTCAATGTTCATCTTTCCTAGAAATTCCTGTTTTGGAAAGAAATAATCCTTGCCCTACAGCAGCTGGATGGTGGAGTGCTTTCAAGGAATCAAAAGTTCTTTGATCCTTTGTGTTTCCCCTGAATTTTGGAGGTGGTGATGAAGATGATGCTTTTGTTTATTCTTAATTCACTGTTGATCATTTCTCCTTGTTACCTGTCACTAATCTTTACCTTTTCTCCTTTTCCTCCCCGAACGCTCCTGAAGCACTGATATTGCTTTATCTAGTTTTTAGGGACAGCTGCTTGGTTCACTGCTTTAATCCCTGCCCCAGGAATGATCAGGGAGATTTTCCATGGGATCTCCCATCCTTCATCAGATGTGTGTGCGCAGGACCAGACTCACAACAGAAACAATAAAAAAAATCAGGGATTATTTTTGAAATCAGCCTTGTTTGACTCTAGGAAAGGTGTCTATGGATCAGATGTAAAAGGTGATTTATGATGGGTAAGACCAAATTTGTCTCCAATGCATGGCCAGAAATGTCCTGGATGGGAAATGTTGGACAAAGGCTGTCACCCAGCTGTTTCTGCTGAAAGAAGTGCATTTCTTAGTGGTAAAAAAGAAAATATTCATTCAATGAGAGTACTGGAATTAATATCCTTAATTAATATGACTGATTCTGTAGAAAGGTTCTCTTTTAAGCTGATGTATAACATTTTGAGGTGAACACATCAGCCAATTAACTTTAAAGCAGGGCTTGTTGCATTTTGTGTGGTTTTTTATTTGGATGAATTTCTGTCATGGCTCACAAGAAAACCCACAAAACCCCAAAATAAATCCGTTCCACTTAATGAAATGAAAAATGTCACAGTTTAGGACTTGGCATTTGGTTCTTTCTTTATGAAACAGTGTTTGGGTGACCTTTGTATGAGGATGGAAGGGGTCAGGTCGTATTCTGACTCTGTCAGTGGTTTTGGTACTATTGCATTTGTATTTTTAATTTTCCTAGTAAAACACTGTTATTCCTATTCCCATATCTTTGCCTGAGAACCTTTTAATTTCAAAATTATAATAATTAATAGGGAGGGGGTTTACATTTTCCATTGCAGGGAAAACCAGGCACCTGTCTGTTCAAACCAAGACACTTTGCCACACAAATTGAGGGACAGGCTCATACAGTCCCAAACTTTGCTGTTAGGACTTAACTCTGAGTTACAGGTCCTGTTCCCATGGGGAACTTGCAAAGTGTCAGGGCACAAGTGGCCTGAGGCCTCCAACTTTCCCAGAAGAGAGAGTTATTAAAATATACAAGAGCAATAGGTATTAAAGCATACCACAGTAATTGCTACAGGAAATCAGAAGGGTTTTTGACAATCTGTTGGACAGAATAATTAGTCTAAGTCTGGGGAGAGTAAAGGATGAAGGCATAAATTGGAGAACACAATGAGCCATATTTTTGTTTCCTGTAAAATTGGCTTTGCCTTCAAATGAGCTGTTCTTCATAGAGAATTTGCCTTGCTGTACTTAATTTGTTACTATTTAAAAGTTTTTTTGGAAATACAATCCACTCCCAAGGTCTGGATGCCTCCAGACTGTCTAGTTGGTTAGTTGTGCTGAATTCCAGCCCTGAAATCAGTCTGAGCGTGACTCCACATGCTGGGAACTCCAACTGGTCTGTGAAAAAGCAATTCTAATAATTCAAATTGGCTTGCTTTCTTCTCTTGTTAAATTTTCATGATTTAAACCCCTTTAAGGTACTTGTGTGACTTCATTACTTCAGCAGCTTATAGGTAATATAAAAACTTAAGAGTCCAAAATGACAAATCTCCTCATAAAGTGCCTTGATGTACTTATAAAAAAACTTTGCAAAAATCTACTAATGAGCCTACCAGTGGCAAGCAGTCAGGATGGTAAAGGGCAAGGAATCTTCCAAATCTGGGCTGCTCCCTGCCCAGCAGGGTTTTGCTGTGCATCTTTAAAGCAGCTGGAGAAAGGAGCAGGGGCTTCCATGAGGGGTCTCACACCACACAAAAAATGGATCCAGCTGCAGATTCTGGGCCACAGAGCAAATAAAATTGAGGACATCTCACTTGTAGCTGCAATGAGAGCAGATTTTGGGAGCTGCTGGGTGAGTCTGAGGAGAAGGAAAGTCAAGTTTGGCAGTGGCACCTGTCAATGCCAGGCTGGAACAAGGGAGGAGAGGTTAAAAGCTCCAAGTGACCCCAGCAGCCCTTGAGCAGAGTTAAATGAAACTGATAAAGTCAAAGGGGTTGCTGAAGTCCTGTTTCTTGCTCAGAGAGCAGGATTAGGCAGATGAAAGGCAGAAAATCTTATTTTAATGCATAGAAAGAGGAGAGATGTGGCAGAGCAGAAGAGTTTGACTAGTTGGAGGGTGTCTTACGCACTTACAGAGAGCCAGTTTCTGTAGGAGATGGAAATGCTTCCAAATGCTCTACCAGAAATACAAGACAAAAACTTCAGGAGAGGTACATCCCCTTAAATTTAAAACCTCTTCTCTTAGGGCAAAATTTCTGAGTGCAGGAAATTGTATTTAGTTTTGTTTTAGAAATTAAGGAAACTGAGGCACTGCACCCAAGGTCCTGGGAGCTCCAGGACACGAGGTCTTCTGGCTGCACTCTGCTCACTTGCATGTCCCTGGGGAGGTATTCATCACCTAAAACCCTCCTCTTCCTCTCCCCTGCTCCTGTGCTGAAGCAATCAGGAGCCCAAAGGCTCCTCTTGCAGCGTCCCAGGAAAAAACTTTAATTAATGACGTAAAGTTCCTGTGGTATCTATTTATGGGAAGCCTTTTTGGGAAGGAATTAATGATCTTAATGTCTGTGAATCACAGAGCATGGTTAGAAAGGCCACTCAGAGAAGTGTCTGAGGAACATTAAGATATTCCTTAAATAAACCTGGGGATTTTTATTTTTCCTCCTGGCCTCTGTAAAAAGCACAGGCTGCATCTATGCAGCTAATGAAATTTCCTGCTGATTGGACCCTAAACAATTACTGCATCTTCTGATTGCTAATAGCTGGGCTGTTAAGAAGAGAAGAGGCTCTGTTAGGAAGCAGGGACCCAACAGAGAGCATCCCAGCTGGTGTCAGCTAATGCCCTGTCCAGTGTACACCAGCAGCTCAACCTGTGCCTGCCTGATTAATCCCAGTGTGAGGCACCTGCAGCACTGGGGTGGTGTTAATCAGGCCCAGCATGCTGCCCATGGTGGTGGGAAGGATTTCTCAGCTGCAGAGAGGCAGATGCTCATCTATTTATTAGCAGCAAGTTCAGCACTTCATCATTTCCCGGTGCAGATTAATGAGGAGACAAAAGGTTTCTTCTGACAGCTTTCTGGGCAGCTATTGTGGCCAAAACCCCACAAAACAACAAACCAAACAAAGACTCTGTGACAATGTTTTGTTCTTCCAAAATAAATGATGTGGCTCTTTCTCTTTTAACAACAAAACAAAGTGCTGCCAGCAGCCTGGTGTTCCTGAGGAGCCCAGCAATAATGAACAGGGAAATGAAGCCCAAACCTTGGGAGCAATTTTGTGCAGTAAATAACCTGAACAGCCAGGTGTCGAGACTACCAGGATCAGCACACATCTCTCATGGGTAAGAGCATCTGGAATAAAAATAGGAAAAATAAAATAAAGTAAAATAAAATTGTTACTTTTGTCAGTAAGCACCACCACCTCCCTTTGCCCCACAGAAGGGCTGGGTCTGAATCCCTCACCCCACTGGTTTTAAGGGGGGAGGATGAAGAAGGGAAGCTCAGCTCAATTGATAGAGCTGTTATTTATCCCAGGGCTCTGCTCCTCCCTTCACTGCTTCTTCAGGTCCTCTGAAGCTTCTCTCAGGCACTGCTGCTCTTCCTGAGTCTGCTTTCACTCCTTGGGCAACAAAATATGCTGTGAAGGGCACAGTGAGAATAGGGGCTGTAAATTTGGTCTTTGTCTGTGGTCCATAACAGCTCAAGATACGCTTTAAAGTTCCTGTTTTCTCTCTATTCTGGAGAGAGAATGGTAAATCTGTGAAATTTGGGTGATATTTCCTATGAGGTTTATAATATGCTGTTGATTAAGTAATTCAGTCTGTCATAAAACTGTTTAATAAAGATATGTGCATTTCTGGTGGCACAGAAATATTCTTGTGCCACCAGATGTTGGAATGGGGTGGGAGCCATCTGAACATGCTGGAAAGGAACTCTGAGGGTGATTTCATGTGACTGTTGTGTTGGTTGGATTTCATGTGGTCTGCAAACTGCTTTGAATTTGGGCTCTTCCAAGGATGGAATAGCTCATTAATGCTGGCAGACCTTTTACAATACTGGTTAATATTGGCATTATTGTTAACATTGGCATGTTGGGTTTTCTGGCATTGTCAGTGTATTTCTTCTTGTGCATTGGTGCTCAATCTGCAATGGAGGTTTTTTTTAAGAGTCCTTTTTTCATATATATTGTAATGTTTTCCTAAGCCTTTCACCACTTAAATTAACACCAGGGTGTGGAGGACACTTTTTGTTTCCACTTTTCATTCCTGTGGTAACATTCTGTAGAGTGACTCCCTTCTGCAGATTTCAGTAATAAAAACAACCCTTTTACCACTTTCTTCCAGCTGGGGTTCACCACTGCACAATTGAACCTGTTTGCTCCCAGGACCAAATGTCCTTATTTATTCACAGATATATCAAGTGGCTGTGGCCTTTATCTTGACTATCTGGGTCCCCAAAGCTGAGTGCCCAGAGGGCCTTTTGATGTGCATTGAAATTGGCTGGTTGACTCAAATGGGATGAGGAGTTTCCTCTGGAGATGCTCTGGAAAGAAAGTCAGCAGGGACTGAAAAACAAATAAGATTGCCTTGTTGTTTGTTGCTTTGTTGGTTTCCTGTCAAATATTTTGATTTCCTTTATTCCTCTGGTTTTAATGGAGCTGTGGGTGAGGTGTGTTATCTATCAGGCTGAAGCTCATGTTCCTAAAAGGAATATCTATTTTCTTAAACTCCTCTGCCAGGTAAACACTTCACTTTCCTTTTCAAACCTCTTCCTTATCTCTGCTGTATATTTTTGGGATTTTTTTTTCCTGTCAGGTTAGGTCTTTAGTCTCTGTTCCTTCAATTTTCTGTATCTCCTGCATAATTTCCCCCCTTTATCTCTCATGCACAATCCCTGGAGGCTCCCTGCTGGGAGAACAAGAGGCAGCTATTTGAAGGTTAGGTTGTGCTTTACTGAGGTTGAATATTCTGCTCATTAGAGAACAGGATTTTTGTGTGGCTACCAGGGAATAGCAATAAAGGTGGTGGGTGTTTCTTCCTCCTCTTTTTTTCTGCAGCTCTACGACAGCAGCTGCTCCAGGTGCCAGGTAGTTCCTCTGCTCCTGCCTGGGATGTGCAGCTCTCTGAGCTCCCAGCCTGAGCTGGAGAACCTCTGCTGGCCAACCAAAGACTATTTAAAATAATAAAATGGTATTTAAATGGAATCATGTTGTGGTTATGCAGTTCCTTGTGCTGAAGTGTGATCCATCTCCTCTGGCTGGAATGCACAAGGGTTTGTTTTGTTTGTCTGACTCAAACACAGCTCTCTGTGCTCCATGGCAAAATGGCAATGGGGAAAACACATGGAAAATGAACTGGGCATGATCAAAGAGGATCATGAAAGATTATCTGATTGTGGGGCTGTGTTCAATTAAACTGGGACTCCAGTTTCTGGGGAACAGGGCTGGGTGTGGTTTTGAGGGTGTCTGACAGTGAGGACTTCCAGACCTACGGAGAAAGATGTTGATAGTGATTTGTTTACTTTACAGAAGTCTCTCTTTTCCTTGCTAAATACTGGTGCCAATGCAGCCTGTGGTTTCCTCTCCAAATTTGCATAGGGGAGGAGAGAACATGAGGAAAAAGATTGATTTGACAAGGCACTACTTTGCATTTATTGATAGGAAGCCAAGATCCATCTGACAGTGAGGGCTTGTGAAGGTTTAAGACTGTGCCATGTAGTTTTTAATATCATCAGCTTCTGTATAATAGGGAACCTTTTGCTGTCAGTATTTCCTACTGGATGAGATGGCAAAGAACAATTACAAATGGGAATAATTTTAAAAAAGATGTTGGGAAGAAAATGGGCATGGCTTTGAGGTTGGGAAGAACTCTAGGGCAGGATCTTGTTAAAAGTACAGGGTTGTGTGAGATGTTTCTGTATCTCATCAGGTACTGGGAAAAGGTCCCTGTGAGAGCCAGCCTTCCTTATCTCCCTCTGGTGTTTCATTCTGCCTTTTCTCAGCAAGTTTTGGGGTGGGAGGGCTCTGATGGCTTCAAGGGGCATTTTCCTGGTAAAAGTGCTTCAACAGCTCCAACAGCAGGGCTGGTCATCTTCCACAAATACTTCAGACAGTCATAAATACATTTCTTGACATGATGGGCTGGTTTAAACAAATGAAAATCTCAATTTTATGTACAGATCTAATGCTCAGCCTTGAAATTTCCAGAGGAAATGAATATATCCTATATGACCACCCACAGATGTGCATATGGCCACAGACATTTACATTTTCTGCTTCTGTGTGGCTGAAACACCCAAAACGTGTTTGAGCAGTTTCAGTAACCAAATCTAAACCACTCAAAACGTGTTTGAGCAGTTTCAGTAACCAAATCCAAGACAAAAGGGTTATCAATTGTGCTGTGAGAGCAGGGGGAGTTTGCCAAGTGGAAAGTCCCTCTGGGATTATGGATGCTTCCCTTGCACCTGCTTTCCCCTGATAAGGGACAGGAATAATAAATCCCTCTAAGATTGCTTTTCCCTGCCCAGGAATTCGTGTAGGTGAGAGGCTGCAAGCCTGATCTCTAATGCACTTACTGAGAATAGTGAGCTTCAGTGAGGAAGAAGAAAATTGGAGTGGAATGATGATTTTAAGAAAACCCAGCCCAATCTTTCTGCAGGAAGAGTCAGCTGAATTAGAGCAACATGTTCCTTTCAGTAGTTTGAGTCTCACAAGCTCCACAACTCTGGCTGAGAAGGAATCCAGACCCAGAGACTGGTTTCCTCTTGCTAGTGAGGGACCAGCAGCACCTCTTCCTCCAAACACATTTAGAAACTGATTTGGTTTTATTGTTCCCTTTCTGCTGAGGGTCTGGATGATTCCTCATGCTCCTGTACAGCCTTTCCCCCCAACATTTGGGTCTGATGGAGATGGGGATGTGAGGCACCTCCAAAGGTGGAAAAAGTCCTTTTTGGGGTTTAGAAGTGTTCAATCTGTGTAGGCACTTCAGCAAATCTTCTGGGCTCCCATGTGCCTGATTATGTCAGTTATTTGGTTATTTGGCTTCCTGGAATGGCTTTCAGCAGCTGCTTTACCACAGCAATCTTGTGGTCTGTGCCTGACCTCTCTGTTCTCCTTTCTCTTCTTCCATGGAAATGGCAATAAAAGGGGCAGCTTAAAACTGTGTTTAGTTGTTTTGTTGTTTTTTTTTTTCCCCCACAGGTTTTTATAAGAGTTGTCTTCTAAAGGAAGCCTGTAAAAATGAATGGAAAGACATTGATGAATACAATGGATAATTAACCTGGCTGAGTTCTAAAGGATTTTTTTACTTAAGGATGGGGTACACCAGCAGGGACATTTTCCTTGTTCTTTGTAGCTTATTCATCTGTCTGCTTTCTGTCTTTTGTCTGCAAGGTGCTTTTTGGTAAGAGATCAGTCTTGCAAAGGTGAAATAATTTCCATTCTTCAAAATCTGAAAGTTCAAAGCATTGCTGTGAAATCCTTTCAAATAGATTTCTACTGAATGAAAAGCCCCGTTGGGGAAAAAATCACAAGGCAGCAGAAGATACTGGGAACAGACAACTGAGCTGATAGAAGAGCTCAGTTATTCATGGTGGAACATCACGCTCTGTGCAGGGGGTGAGGTGAAACAAGTTCCCTCTCCAAAGGAGAGTTGGGGAATAAAGCAGAGAAGCAGCTGGAGAAGTTTTTGGTAGAGCTGTCTTTGGGGATGATTCTCTGATGTCTGCCCCTTTATTCCTGAGCTGCTTGAATGCAGACTCTGACCTAACCAGGAACTGCTGGTTGGAAAGTGATTATTTCTTTTATCTTTTTCTCCCTCCTCACCCTTTTCCCAGCTGACAGCATTTGCTTCTTCCAAAAAAACACAAAGATAAACCACAGCTTTTTCAACCAAGTGCAGCATTTTTGTGGGGAGAGAAAAATGGAGTAGATTCAAGTCCAGCTTCCTTGCAGAAGGTAGTTTTGCTAAAAAAAGAGGGGGCAGCTTTATATTCATAGTGAGAAATGAAGGCTCTTCTATTGAGCTAAAGCCTCGTATCTAATTCTGAGAAAAATCTCTGAATGTGATGGAAATTTTGACTAAGCAGGGACAGTGACATGTGGGCTCTGTAAGGCTCCTTGCTCTGACTCTGCTTTTCAAAATGTGCTCTGACATTGGCTGTCATCTGCCAAAATCTTTCAGATGAAGAATTCCTTTTTTCCCCCTAAAATGAAGACAGCCCCTGCCTCTCACTTTATCACTGATTTAGGTGTGTTTTGTTCATAGTTAGCTTTAACCAGAATGGGCAATTCTGTTGAGTTCTGCTGCTTCTCATCCTGGCTCTGCTTTCCAATTTTCAATGTGTGCCCTTGTCCCAAAGGCCAGTCTGTGCCTATCCATGGAAAATTATGTTTCTCTCCACTTTCAATTCCCTATGTCTAGCATGCACGAGACCTTTTTACATTCATTTCAGAGTCCTTGTGAATCTTGAGAAAGTGTGGAAACCTTTGAAGCCTCTGGTTAGATCTTGTCCCATCACAGAGGAGTTGTGATGGAGAGACAAAACCTCTCTTCAGGTCAGTGGTTTCAGTGGGAGTGGGAGCAACAAATGCAGCAGAAATTCCAATTAAAGATTCTTTAATAACTGAAAGGGAGGGCTTGATTTCTGCCTCTAAATAATGAGGAATATTTCAGTGTGAAAACTGCCTTGGAGCATGGGAGTTTTTGGTCCTAGGGGGGCAATGGGAGCATTCAAGCCTGCACAAAAGTTGTTGGAAAATCCACAGGACAAGTGCAGCTATATCACAAGTAATGTCCCAATTTTCATATTTTTCTCATTTCTGCCTGATTAAGATTTCCCCCAAAATGTGAAAATTGCTGTTGATTTTTCCTGCTGGGGATGGTAAATCGTTTATTTGAAGCTGGACTGTCTTGCTTGCCTATTTGAGCAATTTGTCTTTTAGTGAATTGCTGTGGTCCTTATCTTATTTCAACACCCTGGCTCAGTGCCATATCCACCTTGTGGAAATTGAGGAACTCCCTCCTTGTCTGCTACAGCTCTTTGGGATTTTCCTAAATGTGGAAGCCTCCTTTGAAATTTTGCTGGAGAGATCAGCCCTGGAACTTTCAATGGCAACAGAGGGGTCTGAATTCCTTTTTGTGTTATGGTCTCACCTGAGTTTGGCATCACTTCTTAGGGGCCAGGATGGCTTTGTACCAAATCACTTGGATCAGAAAATAAGGGAATGAGAATCTAACTCTCGGGGCTTTAGCTGCTCAGAGTGACCCCGAGAAAAGTTAGAAAGTCTCTTTTCCCAGCCTGGCAGTTGAAGAAGGAGTCAGAACTCTTCTGTTCTCATTCTCAAGGTTGTTTATTGTATTTTATCTATAAAATTCTTTCTCCTGACTTGCTGAGGTCCTCTCAGCAAGACACTCAAAGGCACTTTGCTTGTCCCTAGGGAGGTGTTATCTTTTTATACTAAAAACCACGTGTACAATATTTACCATAACTTCCCAATACCTATCACCTATGTTAGACAGTGAGCTTCTACTCTAAACCAACCCCAGAGTGCCAACATCACAGCAGAAGATGGAGGCCAAGAAGAAGAAGGAGAAAGGCTGGACACGCCCAGATTCTTCCATCTTTCCCCCTGAACCCCCATTCTAAAAACTCTAAAAAATCTATTTTTCACTTTGTGATAAATTCACTATCATTCTACTTAAACTTTCGTGGCTTGTAATTCTTCATATAAGGTTGGTAATTGTTTTTTCCAAGGGCTAAATCAAAGGCACAGGGGTCCTTGGGCTCTGTGCCAAGGTTTCTAAGCCCCCTGACAGGGTCTCACATCCTCCAGGGCAGCCAGAGGAATTTCCTGGGTTCCAACATCTAACAGCACCCAGCTCTCAGCTTAGCAGATGTGGAGGTTCTTTAGGTGCCTCTGCAATGCCATACTGAAGTGAGGGGCATTGATGGAACATGGATTTCCAGTGCCAGGAGCTCTCTGGAGGGTCACAGCAGTGCAGCTGCTGCCTGCAGTCTTTCTCAGAAGCTCTGGAGTGTGGCACTGATGCTCCTGTGCTGCCACAGCTCTCAGCTGGCCTCTCCTGTGTCTCTTTTATCACAGCTTCCAGCAATGCATGTGGTTCACTTCATCTTTCAGATAGCATTGATTTCACAGGAGTGTTTCTTATTTCAGACCTCTCCCTTTCTATGTGATAAGGAAACCTATTTTTTTCTGCTTACAGGATTATGTAGCTTACATTCTTTGGAGGATAATTTCACTAATTCTCCTTCAGTACGCTGACAGCACAGTTATCATCTCACTTGACAGCTGTTCCCTTGAATTTTAAACATCCAAAACACATCCAAGGGCACTGGAGGAATTCAGTAGAATTGCTGTCTGTTGCTTAAAAGTGTTCGGCTTTTTTGGAAGGGGAAAGGATTTCTGCAATCCCAGGGAAGAGATTCCACAGCATGTAGATGGGAGCTCTCTGATGAGAAGGGATTTGAGAAACATTATCAGATTTATGAATGAAAGCTACAAGCAGTGAATTACCAGAAAGAGCAATGAGGAGCAAAGGAGATAAATCAGAAAAATAAGGATTATTTTGCTTTGACTTTCCTTCACAGGACGAGCTGGTCCTGCCATGCACTGAGCATTTCCAGTGTGATGTGGGAAAAGGAGCTGAAGCATAACCAGACCCTGTGGGTGATCACACAGCTGCTCCCAGTGGCATTGATGCCAGTTGGACTTGAACTCCATAGCAAATCTCTGACATCAGAACAGCAACATGAATGAGGAACTCGTCAGTGTGAGATTCAGTAAATGAAACCTGATTTTTTTTGACAACCCAAACTCAAATGTGGTATTTTGGAGCTATTGGTGTTTTAACTGTGTGCATTCATGGGGTGGGGCTGAACCCCTGAGAGCAGACAGAAAACAAGGGGTGAGAATTCAGCATCTCCAAAGAGTTGATTCTCTATCATCCACCAGTTCTTTTCTTCTCCCTCTTGCTAAGATCTGCAGTTTGTTCAGCAAAATGGGGGAAAAAAAAGTAAAAACCTTCAGAAGGAGCCATAGACACAAATGTCATTATGCTTTACTCATTTGGGTGTACCTGAGATAGGAAACATTGAAGACCCTTAACCTCAGGATGTTTTTACAAGTCAAACTAATGAAATCAACCATGTGAGTATTTACAAGTAGAAAGCATTTGGGAATCACTAAACTGGTATAAAAAACTTGATGCTTTATCATGAATCATACCTGATAATTTTTAATGCAGAAAACGTTAATCTTTCCTCCCTGAAGGCCAAGAAGCTTCAGGGAAAAAAGGCTGGGATGTCTCCACTGCTGCTTGTGTTTCCCCATTCTGCATGGAAGAGTCTTTGTGTGGTACCTGTAGCACCTTCTGAATTAACTGGTGAAACACGAGATAAGGGAACAAATGTTAATGAGATAATTTCATTTACTCCAGGCCTGAGGTCTGCCTCCCTGTTGCCTTGGAGACAACACAGCCCTTTTCTGGAGGGATGGGAATGGGATTTGCCTGAAAAGTGCACTTGAGTTTGTTCTGCACCTTTCCAGCAGCTTGGGCATCTTCTGGTTTAGGATCAGAGCAGGGGGTTGCTCAGTTCTTCCCACATCATAAATATGGACATGTTTGCCAATAACTGAATTTTCTGTTCATGTTTAACTAAAAGCTGAGGCAAAAAGCTCAGGTTTATGGTACCTGCTTAGTAGGAGAGATGGTTTAAGCTGAAAAAGCATTTTTACTAGCACTGGCTGCAGATGGGCGCTGAGGACAGAGCCCAGCTTGGTGCAGAGCACTCAAACCAAAAACCACATTGTGCCCTGAACAGGCTGCTGGGATCCTGCAGCCCTTCCTGGGAGGGTCAGCAGCTGCAGTGGTTAAAATTTGAGCAGTGGGAATTCTGGTTATTCTCTGTGTGTGAGAAGGATGACTGTGCAATGACAGACTCTGGCTTTTTGTGCATTCTGTTTGAGCACTCCTGCAGAATGTGCTGCTGGGCAGCCCCAGGACTCAAGGACTAGAAAGGATTCATTCATGTGAGCTTTCTAACTAGTATTCACCAAAATTGGCAACAGTTTCCCATCATTACCTAAAATTAATATAATTTGTTCCTCATTCCCATTGCCAAGGAATGAACTGATCAGCCCTTCTGATTGCCAGTCCCTTATTTGATTTCCCCTCTTTTCTGATGAAGTGAAACTGCCAAAATCCATCATCTTCCTGTTGGAACCCTGAGAATTTCAGACTTTCTGTGCTGGCAGGCACTGACCCCCGAGAGAACACTGCATTGACCTGAGGCCGTGGAGAAGGTTTCCAAAATGGAATGATAGAACTGGGATTGTGGGTGTGGAGTTTGAATAGAAGTGTGTGATATCACAGGGTGGAAAACTTAGAGTTTAAGGGTTTAGAATGTAGTGATAGATATAGAGCAAGATGGAGGTTTTAGGGTGGAGGCTCCTTCTTCCCCTTCTCCTTCCTTCTTCACCTTACTTCTTCACCTTACTTCTTCATTCTCCTTCACCTTCTTCACCTTCTTCTCCATGGGTTTGGGTGGTTTTGCATAATTGGATAAAAATCCCCATTGCGGGCCATGGGTGGTTGGTTATTGAGTTAAAAGTAAAAATAATTGAGGTGTCATTTCTTAATTGGACATTTTATCCTTCAAACGCCTTGTAAAGAGAGAGCTGGGGCTCCATTTTTAGTTTGTTAGAGTGAAGTGCTGTAGAACTCAGGGTTTTGTGAGACTGTGACATAGATAGGAACTAACAAACATCTGAGTCCAAACAAGAAATTCCACCTCACACATTTAATCCTGACTCTGACAAAAAGAAGTCAAGACTCCACACCTTCCTTCTTGGCTGATTCAATGACTTTGCTTTTGCCCTTGAATCTTTGTCCCAGCTTTGCTTTTTGCTGCAAAGTTTCCCCAGGTTTCCTCCTCTGAGGAGGATTTGCCCCCATCTCCTACAGATGAGATTTTAGATGGAAAAGTTTCCATCTCCCCTCTGTGCTCCAGCTCCCTCCCAGCAGCACCAACAGCAAATCTGCAGTTCCCAACCCCCAGGAGCAGGTAGGAGCAGTTTCCTAATGGATGCACATTAATATCTTTCCCTTTGGAGCACAATCTCTTTTGTAATATTATGAAGCACAGCGATTGTTCAGGCCTGTGTTTGCCATTGTACATGCTGTACTCATTGTGCTTTCAGCCTGTGCAATCAGCAGGATATGGGAAGGATTCTTTGGCACCTTTGCTTAGTGATTAGTATTTGTGTAGCACTTGAAAGCTTAAAATGCTTTAAGAGGGATAAGTAGTACTATTAATAATGTCATGCTTTACTCTACAGAATGGAGCTTATGCATATTTGTGGTGATAATCCTCAGTCTTCTCTTTATCAAACACTGTTGTCTTTCTGTTCTGCTTCCAGCTTATCTTCCTCACACCTGTCAAAGCACTTTTCAAACAGCTTTTCTTCTTCCTCTGATTAAAGGCACACACACAAAAAAGATTCCTCTTAACACAGAATTCAGCCTTCAGGTTTCAGTGACCATGCCCAGATGTGGTGGTCTCTAAGCCCTGTTCAGAGACTTTGATCTAATCAGGTTTTCACTAATCTCTCTGTCTATTGCTGACCTAAGCTCTGCCATTCATTAAAACCCATTTTGTTTTCAGCAGCATTTGGGGTTTGATCTTCTGGAGGAGTGCTTCCCTGTGTCCAGGTGATGTTTCATCTGTGCTTTTTACAAACCAATTTATTTTCAAGTCACTCCCTGTAGCTTCTCGTTGGAAAATCAGCTTTGTGGCTGAGGAAGAAATTAATAGAGACACAGAGAACATTTTTCTTAATGGCTGAGGCAGAGTTAAGGCAGAGTTTTCCCCCTTATATCTCAAGCAGAAAAAGCTGGGTGAATTTTGTGTGCACTTCTCTGAATTTTGAGGAGGTTTTGGGCAGGAAGGCTGCCTGGAAGAGATGAGTTTTAATGATGGAGGAGTCTGTGTTTAAGTGACCACTGTTCTCCTTTGGCAGGGCCCCTTTCAGTCCCAAAATAGCTCCAAGCTCAGCAGCACGTTGGCATCAGCAGCCTTCAAAGTGTTTTAAAATGTCCAGGAGCCAACTGAGGTTCATTGCCAGCAGCTGACCTTGGGTGTTTTTGTAGAACCTGCTCAGGTTTCCAGCGCTGGTAGCAAAATATTGGTGCAATCACAACCTTTGTGCTGCTTTACCAGGAAACAAGAGAGAAAACAGCATTTCCTGGAGAAAGGGAGGCACAAAATGTTTAATCTGGGTAGTGAGGCGTCTGTGTGGAGTTACTAGCGTGACTTAGAGGAAGGGTTTATTCACAGACAGCTTACAGAAATGAAATTATTTGGGTTTTCCTCCTCCAGCCTGGGTCATCCTGTGTGACAGTGTTCCCAGGAGTCCGAGGTTGAGGGAAGAGCTGAGGATCTGATTCCATTTTTCAGAAGGCTTGATTTATTATTTTATGATATATATTACATTAAAACGATACTAAAAGAATAGAAGAAAGGATTTCATCAGAAGGCTAGCTAAGGATAGAATAGGAAAGAATGATAACAAAGGTTTGTGGCTCAGACTCTGTCTGAGCCAGCTGACTGTGATTGCCCATTAATTAGAAACAACCCCATGAGACCAATCACAGATGCACCTGTTGCATTCCACAGCAGCAGATAATCATTGTTTACATTTTGTTCCCGAGGCCTCTCAGCTTCTCAGGAGGAAAAATCCTAAGGAAAGGATTTTCCATAAAAGATGTCTGCGACAATCCTGTGCTCCAGACCCCCAGTTTTCATGGAGCAGAGTCAGAGCACGTGGCTTGGGAAGCAGAATGGAGAAGTGGGGATGGTGTCAGATCAGAGACCAGAGCCATCAGTCCCTGCTGTGGGGTGGAGATTCTGCTTCCAGGCACATCTTGCTGCTTTAAGTGTCAATTTTGTAAATATTTTGCCCTGATGGATAGAGTTGTTGAGCATTTGTTTTTCTTCTGTACTCAAATGGATACTTGAGGATATTCAGGTGTTGCAAACATTGATTGCCTCCAGTTGATTATCCAAAGTGACTTTTCAAACCCAGTGCCTCCCTTCCATTCTGACTGACACCCCGGGGTACAAACATTGGCCTAGTGCTCTAAAATGAAGAAAAGACTTTTCCCTCCTCTAGACCTGAGATTTTTTTTTCTATATAATCTCCTTTTTGACCTGATTCTCTTAGAATTTCCAAGATTCAGTACAGCAAAGGCCCCAGAAATGTGAAAATACCTCAATGGAGTGTGCTGCAGGGGAGATTCAGGCCTTCAGACCAAATTAATTTTTTATTTTTAGAACTGTGTGATGACCAAAATCAAATTATCAAAGCCTTGCCAATAAGAAAATCAGCAATATTGGGTTGATGCTTCTCTTTCAATTACCTGCAGCATTTTCAGAGACTTGAGAGTAAACAAGCAATTCAAGCTGCCTACTGCTCAGAGGTTTTAATTAACTCTAATGATAATTGCAGAGCATGTGTTGCCATTTTGGGCAGCAATTAAACAGCTTATATGAGAATCCTTGTGTGGGTGAAAAGTGGAGAGGGGAAAAAGCCCCTGGTATCTGAATATATGTTTATACACTTGTTGCTAAAATTGGATTTTATTAGAGAGAGGAATCTGCTTTCAGCTCTGGGGGCACTGAACATCACCAGGTCCTCCTGCTGTGCTCACTCAGGCCAGACAGAGCCTGATTTGGTGTTTGGTTTTATTCTGAAAAAGCAGAACTGAGCTCTCTGTTCAGCATTTCAAGAATCTTCCCGAATGGGGACACAAATTTTGAATTTTCCTCGGAAACGCACGCGCCTAGAGTGGATACATGTTGTTGGAAGAAGCATAGACTATTTCTAAGAGCACAAGCTAATAAAGGTTGGCCCCTGTGGGATTTAGGCTCTGAGATTCCTTCAGCTGTCCTGAAAAGCCCAGCTGGAATGGAGCTACTTTTGGGAGCACAAACAGCCTCATTCTGTGCCTGCTCTCACACAGGTCTGGCTTTATTGGTTTTGGAAGTTTTCTCGGATGCTTAGTGAACAAACATCATTCCACTGACAACCAACCTCAAGTGACTTTAGAAGCTTTCTTTAAATATACCTTTCTTCCTCCTTCTCCTCTGACTCCATCAGAATTAAAATAATTCAAGGCTTGTGGTGTGTTACTCTCACCCTAAAAATGGAGTTTCAGCTCCTTGGGGTTCCTGTTGTCTCTGTTGGAGGGAAGTTCTCACAAGTCTCCTGCTCAAAAGGATCCCTGCTTAAAAAGGGAACATCTCTGTTTTATTTCAAGAACTTGGAAATGGTTCCCCATTTCTCAGTGGGAAAACTTGCTCAGAGTTCCTTTTCTTTCTGTGGTTTGTTTTTTTTTTGTTTATTTTCCTGAACATATTTGATAGACTTCCTTTGAGTGCTCTGTTTTTGTAACAGAGACTATGAAATCATCTCTAAATGTTGCAGCCCATATTTATCAGCAATCAAAAGCATATAAAAGCAGATGAAAGCTGGATTCTTTTGCTTTTGACTAGAAGAGGTTGCAAAAGAACTAGTGCCATGGAGACACAAAAGAAGCCTCCTCACAAAGGCTGTTGTGAAGGCAAGAACATGGACATTTTCAAAACGAAGCTAATGGTCTTTTTCAAAAGTCAAAGCAATGTAGCCAAAACATTTCTGGGTTGGTTTTTTTTGTGCTTTCTGATGTTGGAAAACATATCAGATGGGCAAAATTTTGACAGGCAAATTTCAGAAAACGCTTTGCTCCAAAGGATCAAATGGGATATTTGCATTAATTATTCATAAACCCTGAGTGGTGCTTACTGCTTGGAAAGGATGAAAAAAAATTAATATTTTAAAAACTTGTTAGAAATTCTGTATTTGGTAGAAATATTTAATTAACCTGCAGAGACCATGAGGTGATTTATTAAATCTTTTCACATCTATGCTGTGTCCTGGTCTTAGAATAAAGCTGAAAGGAGATTTTTTTTATTTAATTCATATCTTCCTTTTCAGTTTAGCCTTATTCCTTCAGCCTTAAGACTCTTGCACAGGTGGCTTCTATTTGAACTATGAATATCACTTGATCTGATACCCTTTGGGGACATCCTGATGAGTTTTTACAATAATTTGGGTGTGAGATGAAGGAAAATCAAATAGAGCAAACTCTGAACCAATTACTACGCTGTTCTACTTCTCATTTTTTGTCATTTCAGGTTCAAAGGGAGATAAGGACCCTTTTGGACATAGACTGCAGTTGCTGGGTGTCCTTATAAATACATTTTTGGTGACTATTTCATGCTGAGGCTTGAAAGGTTGTTGAGTCCTATTCAGCATCAACTTCAATCAGGTACCACTTGTTCAATAAAAGGCCTGGAAATGATTTTGAGAGCATTTTTCCCCACGTGGTGCCTGCTGAGTATGTCCATGTGTACTGTCCATTCAAGAGAAAACCCCCACACTCAAAGCTGTGCTTTGTCATCACCAGCTAGGAATTCTCCAACATTGCTGATTTTTCTAGAATTTGGTGAGACAGCTCTTCCCTCTTACCATGACATAAAATCATACCTAACCACGAAGAAAAAAGCCAAACCTGAAAGATAAAATTAGCTTTTAAGTCCTGCTGGTGGTGCTGACAAAGAGCGCTTTGAGCAGTGTGCTTTAAAGCAGCGCAGCAAGGTGAGTGTATCCCAAGGTTATAATAAACGTGGGAACTTTGTAATTACTCCTGGCTATTGGATGGTAATCACAAGTGCAGTCTTGCAAACAACTGTGCCACTGCTGTGCTATAGCTGATTTTTTTTCTCTCTGCAGCTCTGCCAGGAAAAGACCATTAATTAAAACTTCAATGCTCCAATGACCCTCCGCTCCAGTCTCAGAATTTTCAGTATTTCCTTCTCCCTCTTTCCTTCCTTGTTCATCTCTCAGAGTTTACTCATTTTCAGGACTGTACAGTTTTCACCTCGGAGTAGTTCAGACTCCAGCAAGTCCTCAAAGTTTGTGTGTCCCCACAACGTGGTTTTTCAGGAAAATCCCTGTTCACGTGTCCTGCTGACCTTTAGAGATAAAATGTTTTCACTGCAGTCTTTCTTTCACTGTAAAATAACTGGGTGAAGCTTGTGAGCTTTAAAAAACATTAATTGTCTTTGTCAGGAGCCTGAGAGATGATTGTGGATGTTGGAGGTGTGTTCTGAATTATGTTGCAATGGGAAGGTTTTGACTATGGGGGCTTTTTTCACATCAAATCTGAAATAAGGAATCTGTTTTGTTTTGGTTTTTTAGGGGGGTGGTCTTACAAACAATGTGTCAAAACAACAGAATGAAGTTTATCAGCAAAGAAAATAGAATTAATTTTCCAAAAATAATTAAAATAATTAATATTATTTAATATAATTGATAATTTATTTATAACACATAAATTAATTAAAATAAATTAAAAATCATTATTAATTAATATAATTGATAAATAATTTATTTATAACACATAAATTAATTAAAATAAATTAAAATAATTATTATTTTAAAAATTAAAATTAATTTTATTTCTAGTCTTAAAGCAATTGATTTCATTACCCCTTTTTCCTTCTTTGCTTGTCTCAGGCTTTATCTCCATCCCCAGACCTGTCTCCGTGGCCTCAGGCAAGGTGCACTATATCTATATCTATCTATATCTATATCTATATCTATATCTATATCTATATCTATATCTATATCTATATCTATATCTATATCTAATCTATATCTATATCTATATCTATATCTATCTATATATCTATACATACATATACACCTAGATATACATATATATACCTAGAACATTTTCTGTTGTTTGCTATTTTTTGTTGGTGCAATAAGTCCTGTTTGGGTTAGGAGAATATGTGTTTATCTTCAGTTTGCCCGGTAAAACTGGATGCACAGCAGCACAGTAAATTTCCCAGAACAAGGTCCTGTTTTTGTAACTTAAAAAAAAATAGATTGTGAAAGAAATGAAGGGAAACAGATGGGATGGGAGTCGATTAGGGCGCCTTTATTGTCAGCTGTGGATGAGCAGAGGAGGAGGATGTTGTCAGAGCTCTCTGTAAACCCATGAATTAGGATGCCTGGGCTTAACTTGCCTTGTCACTTCTTGTGCTAGTGGTGAAGTATGGGCATACTCAGAGCTGGAGGTGACAGTGGCTCTTGGGCCAGTTTGGCTGAGATGGATGTGGCAAGAGCAGCCTGGGCTGTTCTGCCCCAAATCTGTCTGTCCGTCCCTGCTCCCAGCATTCCCATCCTGTCCTTGCTCTGGGTCTTTGAGGCTGTTAATTGATGCTTCTGTCAGAGCTGGCAGCCAGGTTAAGTTTTCTTTTATCAGCCTGTGCTGGAGTTTATCTGAACTGTTTGTGGTGCACAATGGACTCCCCAGAGCAAGATATTGACTGCAGCAACAATAAGCAGCTTCTGAGAAATCTCACATCGCTGCTCTGGGGGGGAGAAGCTGTGTGATGTTAATTGCTCTGACTCAAGGGCAAAGCAAACTTTAATTTATAAATTCATTATTGCGCTGTAGCAATGGCCTTTTTTGGCTTCTCACAGGTAATTGGGCTACTGGAAACTCCTCTGATCAGGAACAAAATTATTTATTAGCAACGAGTCAAAACCACTGAAGCATTAACTCTGCACATATTAGTAAGTGGAATAATTCATTCATGCTCCAAAATACCAATTTATTGGTACAGTGTCCTGTAACAGCAGTAATGGAGGCAGCTGTGGGTCCAGGGAGAAACAGATTGGATGCACATCTGGAAATAGGAAATATTGACCTTTGGCAGAGGTTCCCTGGCCTGTTGTGGGCAGAGACCCATCCCCATTGAGAGACTCAGATGTTTCAGGGCTGGGAGGTTCATCCCTCTTTGCTGCCTCTCTCTTGGACCACTGAAAGGTTCCTGCCCTGGAACATGTGGGGCCCTCAATAACTTGATGAGTGGATTGGAACAGTTCAGGGTTGTCATTGGCAAGTGGCTGCACTGCCCCAGGTGCCTAGCCAAGTTATTTGGAATTTTAAATAGGATGCAATTGAGCTACCTGGGCTATACCAATACAGAAATAACAGCAGCAAAGAGCTGCTGGTACAGAAAGAAAAATACAGGTTTTTTTTGAGAGCTTGAAGATCTATGACACAATTTCCTTCTGAAAAAATTCTGAAATGAGTTTGGAAAGAATTGCACTTTGCAATGAAATGCACTTTCATATCTTTTTGACTAGCATTTATTTTATCATTGTATTGTGTGAAAGTCACATTTAGAGACCCTAATGAGAATTTAAGATCCCATTAGTCAAGCTGATCTAATGACAATGAGATATTTGATACTGATGAGACAGTGGAAAGAAAACATTTCTTATTAAGTAGCTCATTTATATTTTTCAAATGGTCAAAAAACCTTGAGTAAATATTCCCCTGAGTCTCCTTTGTGGAAAATAATTATGGGTTAAGTGCTGGGTGTAATTATTTGTCCATTCCTTTCTGTGAGCACAGGCTGGCATCACAGCTGCTATTGTACATGGAGCACAACATCTCCAACAACACCTGGGACTTCTGTTGTACTTTTGGACAGGACATGAAAATCTTTAATACTACAAGCGAAAAAATAAAAAAGAAAAAACAGGATACTTATTCTGATTAACAGCTTAGATGTTTTAGAGTGTGTAGAGTGTGGATTCTTTGTTGTTTTTTTTTTTTTTTTGCTAAGGTTGGGATTAAATGCACAAGACAGAATTTCTTGTTTGGACTCAGATGTTTATTAGTTCTTATCTCTGTCACAGTCTCACAAACCATGAGTTCTACAGCACTTCACTCTAACAAACTAAAAATGGAGTTGTATCTTTCTCTCTACAAGGCTTGTTAAGGATAAAATGTCCAATTAAGAAATGACACCACAATTATTTTTACTTTTAACTCACTAACTAACTACTCATGCACCACAATGTGGATTTTAAAATCTAATTATACAATACTACTTAAACTCATGAAAAAGAAAGTGAATAAGAAGGACCAGCCTCTGCTCTAAAGCCTCTATCTTGCTTTATATATATATATATATTACTATATTCTAAACCCTTAAACTCTCAGTTTTCCACCCACTTCTATTCAAACTCCACACCCACAATCCCAGTTCTGTCATTCCATTTTGGAAGTTTCTCCACAGCCTCAGGTGAAATGCAGTGTTCTCTTGGGGGTCAGTGCCTGGCAGCACAGAAATCTGAAAATCTCAGCACCCAGGGTTCCAACATTACAGACAGTCAGTTTTTTTTGAAAATGGAAGTTTTAAAGTTTTTGGGGAAATCCTAATGGGAAATGCAAGGAAGGGGTTGCTGAGGCACCAAGCTGACTCCAGGCCCTTCAGTGAGTTGAGGAGAGCACTCATTTTATGGGGAAAGTGCCAGAATCAGAGGCTGGGAGTCCTGCTTTTCTTGTCCTAGGAATAAGCAACTGTAATGGCACTAAATAAAAACAACTGCAGAGGAAAGACACAGCTGTCCCAAAAGCCTGGGGGACATGAACCCCAAGATGTGGATCAAATCTAATCTCAATATGTAGGAAAGGGAGGATTGGCTTAAATGTTCCTCCCTTGGAGGAATTTAGAACCATTCAGGATCTTTGGCAATTCACATCCAGAACTGGAGTGAACTCCAGGAGTCAGAGTTTAAGCATATTTTGGTTAGAAAACACACTGCAGATGATGCAAGTCCCTTTAATAGTGATGCTAATGTCATGCAGTGGCCTGTGGTCCCTTTCAAAATAAAATCAGGGCCAGCCTGAATCTTGGCTCATCCTTTTCTCACTTTGAACTGTGAACTGCTCTTTGCCCTTTAAATTAGACTTGGTCTGCAAGAAATTGTCTGGGGAAATGCTGGCAAGTGCTAACTTTTTCACAGCCATTAATAAATCTGTGTTCCAAACAAACAGAAGCAAATTTCCTTTCCTTCTCTAATGAATCCCTAGAGGGAGTTGTGGATTCTGCATATAAATGGGCTTTGCTCAGATTTTCTGGTTTTTTGGTGTTGTGTGTTGTCCCTCTCCCTGCTCAGCTCAGCAGGGTAAACTCTTTACCTGCTTCCCAAGCTTCTGTATCATCTCTCTGTGTGAAATTACCAGCACAAGATACTGCAAAGCTGAGCAAATAGCCCAGTTAAAACCAGTGTGGAAACCCAGGCACAGGGAATATTTCTCTGTCTGCTCTGGGGTGCCCTGACCTGCAGGGCAGCACTGACTTTGACCCTCATTCATGGAGAAAGTTTCCTACACTTCAAGATAGACTGGAATCCACAAAAGTGTGAAATAGATTATAGAGAGCAGTGTAGGTGTATCACTTGGTGAGAAATTGAGGGTTTGGGATTTTTAGTATGTTGTGGATGGAAGCAAGATGGAGGGCACAGGGTGTCATCCTGGGTTTCTTCTTCACGCTTCTTCTTCCTTCTTCTTCATGGGTTTGGGTGGCATTTTGTAATTGGGTAGAAAAATCCACATTGTGGGCTCTGTGGGATCAGTTATTGGGTTAAAAGGGGAAATAATCCAGGTGTCAGTTCTTAATTGGAAAGTTTAGTCTTAAAAGACCTTGTTACAAGAAATAGTTAGATATTTTTGTGCTTTGCTAATGAAAAGCTGCTGAATTCACAGTAATGAGACTGTTTAACTGATAAGAAACAATAAACACCTGAGTCTGAACATGAATTACTGTCTCAACTGCCTTCAATCCAGACCAGAGAAACTGATAGGCAAGTGTCTGAGCAGGCACCTGCCCTGCCTGAGCATCCCAGCTGAAAAATCTTCTGGTTGGATTTTCTCAGGTATCTGTGCTTGAAATGACTCCCAAAGTGTTATAAAGTCTCTTTTTTCCCAGCCCCGCGACCAAAGAAGAAGTTGAGATTCCTCAGTTCTGCTATTCAGGGTTGTTTATTTTCTCTTATCTATTCCATTCTTTCTCTCACCTGCTGAGATCTGTCCAGCAGGTTGGTTCATGGCACAGTGACCGCCCTTGGGGTGGTGTTGGCTTTTTATACCAAGAACTACGTGTGCTTTACTTTATTTACAATAATTTTCCAATACCTATCACCTATGTTAGACAGTCTGTCTCTACTCTAAACCAATCCAAAAGTGCCACCATCCCAGCAGAAGATGGAGGACAAGAAGGAGAAGAAGGAGGAGAAGGACAGGACATGCCCAGATTCCTCCATCTTGCCTCTTGAACCCCCATTCTAAATCCCCAAAATTCTGCTTTTTCGCCCTGTGATAAATTCACTATCATTCTACTCAAACCCTCATGACTTGTAACTCTTCACACAAAGTTGGTAATTGTTTCCATGGGTTAAAATCAAAGGCACGGGTGTTTTTGACCCATGCCAAGGTCTCTGAGCCCCCTGCCAGGGCCTGGAGCCCTCCAGGGCAGCCAGAGCAATGTCCTGGGTTCTGACAGGGTTTCACTGTGGGCAGGGGCTTTTCTCCTGTCCTCCCTGGCCCTGGGAGATGACACCTCAGCCCTGCTGCCAGACCTTTCCCAACCCTCCTGTGCAGGAGGACATCTGGCAGCTCTGGATCTGTCTCCGCCACCAACTCTGTGGCCTGTCTCCAGCTTACTTATTGTCCTTTGTAATTATCTTTTCCCTAATTCCTTTGGTTATCTCTTGGAATATGCTAAATGAGGAATATGAAGGTGACTTGGCATAATTATTCTCTGGTGAGTCAACAGGGCTCTCCAACAAGAACTGAGTGATTATAAACATTAAGTTCAATTAGGAACTTGGATAACTATTCTGTGGAGAAATAGACTTGTATGTTTTCTGAGCTCTGATGGATTTCTTCCCTTGCAGAGCTCAGTGTGTTTAGTTTTTCTGTATTTGTGCACCTCCTTAGAGGAAAAAATGCTCATAAATACTGGGGATCATCCATAGTACTGTACAAAAAGGGTGTGTTCTGACTTTTTCAATCACTAGCCCTGTGAATTGCAACAGGATCTTCAAGGAGGAGAGGGAGAAATACATCAACCTTCAGGGAAGTGAAATGGAAAAAAACCCAAAAATAATGAGGAATAGAGAAACTTGCAGACCCAAAAAAAAAGCAAAGGCATTAATAATGGAAGGCTCTGGAGGGGGTGTAAGCAGTTGGTTCATGAGTGCAGGAGGCTGAAGTTTGCTCCAAAGGAGGTCAGGTCCAGCAAATCAAGAGGAGATGGTCCCATGGGCTTTGGCTTTGGCGAAGACAAAGCTCAAAGGTGGAGCTGATTTGCCTGCCAGGTGTTTTTTACCAAGGAAAATACTCTTTTCTCTGCCAGGCTGCCCCTGCTGAGGACATGGCTGCAGTTACTTGGTTAAACACTCTCCTGCAGAGCTGGCTCATGCCACTTGTGCAGGCAGGAGAGACAGAGAGCTGCCAGCTGTGCTGGGTCAGGTCAAGGTGCTGACCATACCATTTACCAAATAAACTGCTGAACTGAACAGAATGTGTGAAGGGAGGTCCCAAGCTGGGCTTTGGGAGTGGAACCTACAGACAGCAGGTCATCTGGGCAGGGAAAATGCCAGGCTCTTAAATGGTCTGCTAGGAATATGTTCTTGGGGCTGGGATTTGCAAAAATAAGCCTGGGCTCCAAAGCAAACGAGCTGAGGGAAAGGCTGAGGCTGGGCTGGGCCTGTGGGGAGAGGCACAAGGTCTCGGGACTTTTGCTGCTCAGAGTGACCTCGAGATGTGTCAGAAAGTCTCTTTTCCCAGCCCGGCAGTTGAAGAAGGAGTCAGAACTCTTCTATTCTCATTCTCAAGATTGTTTATTGTTTCTTGTCTATAAAATTCTTTCTCTTGACCTGCCGAGGTCCACTCAGCAAGACAGAGGCACACTGGCCGCCCTCAGGGTGGTGTTATCTTTTTATACTAAAAACCACGTGTACAATATTTACCATAACTTCCCAATACCTATCACATATGTTAGACAGTGAGCTTCTACCTTAAACCAATCTAAAAGTGCCAACATCACAGCAGAAGATGGAGGCCAAGAAGAAGACAGAGAAAGGTTGGACACGCCCAGATTCCTCCATCTTGTCTCCTAGACCTCCATTCTAAAAACCCCAAAAATCCATCCTTCACCCTGTGGTAAGTTCACTATCATTCTACTTAAACTGTCATGGCTTGCTGATCTTCATATAAGGTTGGTAATTTGCTCCACGGGTCATAATCAAAACCACAGGTGTCTTGGGCTCTGTGCCAGGGTCTCTGAACCCCCTGGCAGGGGTCCTGGCCATCCTGGACAGCCAGAGGGATGTCTTGAATTCTGACAACAAGGAAGGTGCAGGGTCCTGCCAAAGCCTCCCTGCTTTCCTTGGGATGGGTGGGAGTGCTGATTGTGCTATTGCAAGGAAAGGGTGGAAATCCTGAGCAGGAAAGGGAAGGAGGAGAGGGTCTGTGGGTGTGGAGCAGCTGCTGTGGACAAGCTGTGCTCCATCATGGGGATGAGCATGGAAAGAGTTGGGGAAGGTGAAACAGGAAAGCCTTATAAATATGATTGCCTGGCAAAAGATTTTGAGAATATGGAAACTATAAGTGAGATTGAAATGAAAGAAGCCTTGAGATACCTCAGTTACTGAACAACTGGAAAACAGTGGTGTGGCTGGCTGAAGGTGATCCCCTTTTGATGGAACAATACCCTCTGCTTGCAGACAGGCCCAAGGGTCAGAGCAGATCCTGCCATCTTGGCAGAAGGGGCCCAAAGAGGAGTTTTTAGGGTTTAAAATGTAACATAGTATGGGAATGTAATGATTCTTATAGGCTGTATGTAAATGCTGTAGGATTTGTATCTTGTACTAGATTGGTTAGTGAGAATTAGAATATTCAGCAAAGAAGATTTATTGTATTGTAATGGGAACCTCGCTCTCTTATCCTTTTACTCTCTTATGCTCTTACCCTCTCATCCTCTCTCTCTCTCATCCTCTCTCCCCCTCTCTTCTCTCAGGCCTGCTCTGAGCTGTGGCTGGCAGCTCCCAGCAGGGCCCTGCACCCAGGCCCTTTGCAATAAACCCCAAGTTCCAGATCTGGCTGCAGAGATCTCTCATCTCCGTCCATCCCCACCATCCTACCCCCCAATGGTCCTACAGGGCTGCTCTGAGGCCACCCCTCTGTGACATGGTTCTGAAGGTCAGAGGGGTACCAAGATGAAAGGTGTCCCCAGGGCTGCTGAGGAATGGGCATAAGCTCTCAGCTTTGATACTGAGAAGAATTCAAGAGCAGCATCTCTGTGGTCAGGGCTCTCCTGTCTGCCTTGACTGAGAGCAGTGCTGCAGGGAGCTGCTGCAGAGCTGGAGCAGCCTCATTAAATCTGAGCCAGGGACTGGAGCCAAAGAGACACCTGATGAGTCACTCAAAGATAAAGGAAGAGCAAGGCAAGAAGTAGAAAGCAGAAAAGGTAGAAAGCAACACATAGCTAGGAAATTGAAGCAAAGTGCCCAAGAAATGTTCCTTGTCAGCCTCTGTCCCTGTGAGGGATCTTCACAGGGCTTCCTCACTCAAACTGCTGCAGTGAAAGTGAAATTCCCTCTCCATCAGTTCCTCTTGTAATTAAACAATTGGAGAGAATCCAGGTGAAATCCCCAAACCACAGTGCTACATTCAGCCTGCTCCCCTCCTGCACTGGTAACATGTCAGAAGGGCTTTGGGACTTGGCTGTGAGCTGTCTCTGATTCATCAGAC
The DNA here is from genome assembly GCF_901933205.1 of Camarhynchus parvulus. Classification (NCBI taxonomy): domain Eukaryota; kingdom Metazoa; phylum Chordata; class Aves; order Passeriformes; family Thraupidae; genus Camarhynchus; species Camarhynchus parvulus. Next base: position 9,045,122 of record NC_044588.1, read on the forward strand.
CTTGGCCAGAAGAGGCTCAGTCTGAGCCCAAACCACTAGCACTCCACTGGAGATTAGTTTGGAAGGCTGTGCTTAATCAGAGCTTGGGCACAGGTTGTTCTATTTTAGCCAGTCTCCAGAATAATTATCTTTTATTGGCTGTCTTTGGTCTCAATGCCCGGTACCTAAGTTGTGCAGGAATGCAAATATGGTTTGGCTTGGCTGGAGCTCCCCTCTCCACCTGGAATATTCTGGGTTGATGCATCCCACTCTGTTTTCCTTTTCATTTCCTTACCCTGCAGCCCAGGCTGGTGTGGCCATCTCAGCCTGGAGGGGCACCTAAACCTGCTGTACCCTGTCCTGCAGTGGGGGAACCCCTGGGTCTGCCCAGGCTCCTCCAGCAACATCTCCCTCTGCACTTTGGCTGAGCAATTTCCATGGATTAGCCCTGGAACTCCACATTCACACAAATTATCTACAAAACCCCAGGCTGAGGTGGGGAGCTCTGGCTCTGTCCTGGTTTTGAATGTGTTACAGCAAAGGGACAAGGCTTTTATGGGGAAAACCCACTATTAATTTCAGATGTGATTCATTTCTCAGTGGGATAAATAATCACAGAGCTGAGAAGATACCTGGGATCTGGTCCAATGTCACATTTTATCTTTGCACTCTATCTCCTTGTTTTCTGGGAATGCTCCCTCTGGGAGCTATTTTGAGACAGAAGAGGCTGTGGCTGCCAGCCTGGGGCTGGTGGGCACAGGCTGCTGCTTCCCTGGCACCTCCAGGGTTTGTTAGAGAGGAGGTTTAATTTGAGCTTGCTGGGAGCTAATTCTGCCCTGTCTGGAGTTTTGGTTATGTCATGAGTTATGGCACTGTTCATCCCCACTCTTCAAAGTGTCACCAAACTGTTTTTCAGCCTTTTCTATTTTTCATCTGGCTAGTTATAAATGTTTTTATTTTGTTTTTTTTTTACACCACTTCCCAGGCTGGTTTGATTCCTTGGATCTTGGTGATATTACATCAGGGCACAGAATAGCAACTGTGTTCAGAGTAACCAAAATAAAAGTGACAGAGGCTGTTAATCAAGGGATGTCAACTGGGGTCAGGAAGAGTTTCCAGCCATTTTTCATGAGCCAGAGATGAGGTTTGAGTGGTGCTGCTAAACACAATGAAATGTGCCTGTGGCCTCCTCCACCATTCCTGTGTGAAAATGTTGAAAAGCTGAGACTTTTTTGCCTTTGCTTTGTTAAGTGTGGCAGCCAAAGTCACCAACCAGAAGGTGCTGGACCCATTTTACCTGGGGTCCAAAAGCCCACGGCAGCCTGGACTTACTTTCAAGTGTCTGAAATCCTGCTTGGAATTTTCAATGGATATATTTTGGGTAGTATAAGAGCCTAGTTAGAGTAACACTTAAGATGGATTTAAAATGGTTATAAAATGGATGACTTGTCAGGAAGTCTCACACTTTTATAAGCTCTGGTCCATTCGTTTATTGGAGTTAATTGTCCAATTACAGCTTTAGCCCATGAAGTCCCATCCTTCTTGTTTTTATCTCTTTATTTCACTGTTGTTTGTGCTCTTGGGCCTGAGATTTGGATCATTTGTCCTTGGTCCCCAGACAGAGCAGGAATTGTTTTGTCTCCCTGCTCTGTGCAGAGAGCTCACCATCCCCTGATATGAAGCTCAGAACTAAAGCAGCACAGAATCTGAAAAATATAAAAGCTAAACCCTGAGGCATCAATGATTCCTGCTGGCCTTTGGAGCCATTGGGCTGGGCCAGGGCAGCTCACTGGATGTGTCTCTGTTTCTCCAGGGCTCCCAAAGCGTTGCACATCTTTGAGCAGAGCACGTTCAGACCTCCGTCCCCTCCTCCAGTGTTTCCCTTGGCTCCTCTGCTACTGATCACAGCCGTGTCTTGTTTGACTGAATTGTTCCCTCTCTGCTTCCCTCAGCTCTCCTCCCTCAGCCAGGTCGTAAATCTGGGTTTGTAGCTGATGCTGTTCCCAGGGAAGCAAACAGGGAAAGTGCAGACAGGAGGTTATGACTTCCCTGGGGATGTGACCGAGTGGAAGGATTGGCCTATCAGGTGGAATAGATCCATAGTAGTAGTCTGAAAAATGGGATTAGTGACCCAATTTGGAAGGAAACCACCCCTGTTCTAAGTAGTGTCTTCAGGGGAAAGCTTTTAACCTCTGCATTCCTCCCCTCTGAGATCTCATGCTGGTTTGGGGGTTTGAGTCATGTCAGTTGTTTCATCGTTTGTACTGTTTGTTTCATTTGTTTTTCATCAGATATTTTTCATTTACCAGGTTGTTCATGAGACTGAATTACAGAAAGTGATTTCCCAGTGGGGCTGTCCCCACTTGAGCTCTAAGTGGCCTCACACACAGCTCAGAGAGCTCTCAGAAATCCCACAGAGCCAGCATAGAAGAGTTTTGACAAGCAAGACCATGGATTTCTGGTGGCCCTGTGGGTTTGGTTGGGGTCAGGGATGCTGTTTGCCTCTGCTGTGCTGTTGGAGAGGAGCAGCCTGAAGGATCTGTGGAGGAATGTGACTATTTCCACCCTGCCCTAGGGTTATCCTGCCCCACTCCCTGTGCTTTAACAAAGGCTGGCTAAGGGAGCTTTGGAGGGGAGGAATTAAAGCAGTTCAATCACAGCAAGAAGCTGTTTGCATCCTTTTTAACAAACACTGAAAAAACCTTCCAGCGTGGCATGTTGGAAGATCATAATTCCACACTGCATTTGGCTTTTCATTGGCATGTGTGAAATGTGTCATATTCAATAGGGGAGGATCTCTAGGCTGGGGAAGAATCTTTCTAGAATTACAGAATGGTTTGGGTTGGAAGGGACCTCAAAGAACATCTTGTTCCAATCTCCCCTCCGTGTGCAGGGAAGACCAGGCTGCTCAAATCCCCATCCAGCCTGGCCTTGAACACTTGCAGGGGTGGGATCTTGCTCAGTCATGACAAGGGAGAATGAGAGAGCTTCACAAAGTCCTTGGTCATTGCAAGGGGCAATGCTGCCCTTCCCCACCTGGGCACAGCCTGCCTTCCTTTCTCCTCCTGCTAAATTAGGAATTCTCTTAGGGCAGCCACTGTCCCCATCTCAGTCTGGCTGAGCAGAGATGAACACAGTGATGCCTCACCACTCTTACTGTTACAAAATGGCCCCATAAATGCTTTTATGCATGTTATGGATTCCTTCCATCTGCTTGGCACAGACTGCAGATCAGTGGAGCTGAGATTGTGGGTTGAGCATGCAGTAAAGCCATGATTAGCACAGTTTGGCTGGGCAGTATCTTCCACAACAGGAATAAAATATTGGAGGAAGAGAAAGGCTAGATCTGCTAAATAAATCCTTCAAAACTCTTGGGCGTGATCTATTTAGTAAAAGGATCTTTTGACACTCCTTGCAGCTGTAGAAACATTTGTGTGCTGTTTAGGGGCTGTTCTGTCAGCAGCAGAGCGCTCAGAGTCTGCGAAATAAAACCTGGTAGCACCTTTAAAGATGGTTTGGTGCTCAGGATCCCAGGGAACAAACACTGAGTTTGTGTCCCAAAGGAGCAGAGAGAGGAGCTCCAGACCTCTTACCTGGGGAACAGGCCTGGGGTCTCCACTCTCTGCATCAGGTGGGCATGAGCTACAGAATTCTGTCCTGCAGCCTGAAGAGGAATTTAAGAGATTGTATGGACAGACTGGATTTACCACAGACATAAATAATGCTCTCCTTTTGAGTGGTGTCTTTGTCCCTTTTCCTTCAAATAAATGTAGATGATGACTCCTTGTCCTCAAGCAGAGAGCTGGGCTCTGGTGTGGCTGCAGGGATTCCTTCCTTTGCCCCTCCTCAGCAGGTGACAGGAGCTTACCTGTAAAAACCCTGCAAGCCCTGCTTCCTCAAAACTCTCAGGAGGGTTAGAGTTGGGAATTTATGTGTCAGCAGCTGTGAGGCTGAAGGAGTCTCTGGGTGCATGCAAAGAGCAATCAATGCAAATTCAGAAATCCAAGTTGGCAAACTGCTCAATAGTCACAGATCAAGCTCCTTACTGGAGGGTTGTTTATTAGCTATAGCGTTTTGATAATGATTATCACCCTCCATTAAAGCCTTGGCTTAATCCCAATTTTCCTCCCCACAAATTAGAAGCAGATGCATTAAGGGCTGGTATAGTGGGAAATAACAGAAAGGGGGTGATGTTAAACAAAGAACAGTGCTGAGGAGATCCAGCAACCCTTGGTACCCTGTACTGGCAATGAGCACCAAACCTCACCAGCAGCCACTGCAAGATACCAGCAGCTCATCATACCCTGATTTCAAAGAGGAAAAAGCTTTTCTGACACAAACAAGTGGTTTCCAAGGTGTTGACCCCAAGTGGTTTTGGACATTGTGGAAAGGAGAAGGCAGAGCTGCCTGGTGTTTGATCTGTGACAGCTTCTGGCCAGGAGTATCTGGATATTCATTGCCCTTCATGTTTATATAAGAGCCACAACCAACACTATGGGAGAGGCTGGAACTAACCCAGAGTGCAAATTTGTCCCATATTTGGTAAATTTCTTGACTTCTGATATGTTTGCAAAGCCACGGAAGCAATTACTTTGGCCAAAAATTTACATGATGAGTTTCTCCCAATTGCAGTGAATTATCCATGAGCAGTTTAAATTTTGATGACACACATATATAATTTAAAGTAGTTCTGACACTTGCATATAATTTAAAGACATTCACAAAATAACTTCTGGTTTGTAAATTGGAGCTACCAGTGCAGGAGCACATATGGAAAAGCTGAGCTTGGATCCCTGCTGATTAGTGCTGGCACTGCAGGCACAGCCTGCTCTTTGTGCAGTTTGGATTGTGACCAGTTCAAACTTTTAACAGGAAGAGCTTTCTAGAGCAGCTTTAAAGTGAATGTCAAAAGACCATTAGTTGATATGCAAATAAAGAAATTATCTCTCATAGAAAGGGCTTTTCCTCCCCACTGAGCAATTGAAACTTGTTTTGCCACTTTAAACAATCTCATCTCCAAGCCCTGCTTGTGTTACTTGGCAAGTGCTGCCCAAATCTGATAACCTTGGCAGTGTGTGGCTTTGAGATTCTCTGTTTTGAAAGATGAAATTTGCAGAGCTGCTGTTGAAATCCCAGCTGAAGGAAGTCACAGTCTCATCTCTCCATTGCCCACTAAAACATCTCAATGAGAGCAGGAAAACAGCTGGCAGGTTGAGAGGAAGCCTGGTTACTTCAGCCCATCCTCCTGGCCTGCAAAGCAGCTTTGCAAAGCTGGGATTTGGAATGGGGTTAGTGGGAACTGGGAACTTGGATGATCTTTGGATGTGCCTGGGCAACACTTTCATGGCAACTGTGCCCACCTGGCAGGGCCACACGTGTGATGTGGTGGCCACAAATCTGCAGGGAGTTACCCTGGAGCTGTAGGACCAGACCAGGGCCTGTTTTTTGAGCAGCCTCAGCTGAGAATGGCTTTCACTGCCCCTTCTGCAGCACTGGGTCCTTGAGGAGCAGAGGAAAGCAGGACTGTGTCATGCTCTGGGTGTCTCTGAGCAGTCGTCTCTGGACTTGCCTGTGGCTCTCTTGTCCCTCCCAGCCACAGGGTATCAGCAGTGTCTGCTCTGCTGGGAGCTGAGGGGAGATTCTCCCCTCCCAGTCCAGCCCTGGAAAGCCAGATGGGCAGTCAGTGGGGCAGCTGGGACACCTGAGCCTGTGAAGAGAGGCTTTTCCTCCTCTCCCTGCATCTCTAACTCAGGCCTGGGTGGCTCACACTGAGGCAGACTGCACTCCAGCTTAAGGTGGATGAAAAATTACTAGAAATAATGTGGCCTAAGACTTCTGGGAGCCACCAGCACTGAGGCCACTGTCCCTGTCCCTGCTGTCCCCAGTAATCACTCTTAGGGTGCCCAAGCAATGTGTGCTGATGAACATGTACTGGCTCATTTGTTCTCAATTTCTTTATAGAATAGGCAAAAGCTGAAAGTTTGATTTTAGACTCAGCCCAGGTGGAGGCCAAAGGCTTCCCTGTGCACAGCAGTGGCTCTGCTGAAACAGACCTGGGCACTGGCCTGTGGTTTGCTCTGTGGTTTGGTTCCTTGTGAGGATTCTGCAGCTCCATAATGAAAACCAGCTCCAGAGTCCCCTGTTCCCTGGTGCTGGAGAACTTTCTCTTGGGGGAATGTGGGTCTGTCTTGGGGGAGACTTCCCTACAATTCTCTACAATTTATAGGAGTCCAAAACCTGGAATCAGTCCAAAACTTGGTATCAGAAATGCCAGGTAGAACCTGGTATCTTCTACCTGGTAGAAGAAACTTTTGGTAAACAAATTCTTCAGGCACCCTCTGCTTATGCTGCTCTTGCCTGCTGTATCCCGCTGCTCAAAGTCAGCATTAGTGGAAATTCCAGCTCTGTTGTGTCTGCCTGCCACTGCTGCAAGGCTATTTATCTGCACACAGCTGCTGCTGAGGTTTAAGAACTTTGTTTAGTCCCCCAGCCTCTGATGATGTCAAGGATTTTTGTGCAGTTTGTAAAATTGCCCATTCATATAAATGTGTCTGAATAGTTTCCATGGGAACACCTGCTCCACGCAGGGAAATGTGATTTGCTTTATGAATAAATATGGAATCTTGCTACCATGGAGAGCCTGGGCTAGAAAAGGAATGGCTGCTGGCTAAGAAACAGTGCATGAGAGGCCAGCACAAGCCCTGGGTCAGCACAGCCAGCAGCAGGACCAAAAGAAAAGAAGAAGTCTCAGAAATTAGCTCAGGCTGAAACTTCAGGTGTAGCTTGGAGCAGGATTCCTGCTGCTAAGAGAAGATTTGGACTTTTCATTTACTAACTGAGAGTCACCAGGGTGTCACGGGTCTTGCTGTCCCTGCAGGGCTACCTGGGGTGGGTATCTGTGAGCAGCTTGGGTTCCTTGGGGAGAGCACCAAGGTCTGAGCTGAAGGTTTTTCAGTTAAGTGGGGTTTCATAAAACCAGCCTGTGAACCGAGGGAGCTCTGCTTTTGCAGCAGCTCTGGAGACTGAGGGGGAAAAGGGCTGGATGTGCTTTCAGCAGGGAGGGAGGCAGGTGAGGAGCTTCCCCTGGAACTGGCAATGAAGCAACTTTTAAATTATTTTGTTCAAGCTTTATGTTGTACAGAATAAAACAAAGGCGTGAATACTTCAGGAAGGTCTTGTTTTTCTCTTTTAGAGGATAAAGAAGCCCTCTTCTCAACCCTGTAGGAGGATGCAGGAGCACTTAAATTCAAGTATCTTCATCCACATGCCAGCCAGGGACGTTCAGCTGGCCCCCTTTGCAGCCAGCTGCATCTGTGACCTGGGATAGGTACAAATACTTGTCACAATGACAAGCTGAGAGCTTAATTTTGTCAATTCATTTCTGTTTGCAAGCGTTCAGCCATAACCTGAATGAATCACAAAGCGGCCAATAAAGGATGGGATTAACCTTGAGGCTTTGTTTGTTTGTTTGGATTTTTTTCCTTGGTTTTGTTTTTCTGAATATTAGTACATCCCAGAGACTTCTCCCAGTTCAGACTGGCAGTTCAGAGTTGTGCCTGTGGAGATCTCTGCAGCAGGAGTTCAATATACAGCATAGCTGTGATCTTTAGAGTCTCCTTGGGAATAGTGGAATTAGAAAACTGGAAATATGAAGTAAAAGGCAGCTGTAAATGTACAGGACGAGCTCCATTCCTGCTGTATCCCTTCATGGCAGGGCTGCAGCAGCCTCTGAGAGTTGGTCATGGGGTAAGGGACCTTTATTTTCTGGTCACTTTTGAGGGCATTTCTCTTCTTTATATTTTCCCTGCCCTCTGACTATCTCATGTTTTCTCCATTTTAATCTCGCTCTTTTTCTCTCTCATCTCAGTGTCATGCTTGTGCTGTAGCTCTGTCTCAGCCTCTGTTTGTCCTGCTATTTGTCATGGTGATTCCACGGTGCTTGGCACCTTCTGAGAGGAATCAGCTAATCCTACTCCCAGTCCTCAGCCAGAACCTATGAGGAGTGATATTTTTCAGACTTTACTGTTTCCAGAGAGTATTAAACTTGGAGATGAGGACTGAAAACAGAGCTCAGGAATACAGCACAAGACAGTTGGAGCACGTTTGTTGGATATGTTGCACACAGCATCCACGTTAAAGCAGGATTAATGATTGCACACTGCCTGCTGCTTTTAATGAAGCCTGAATTTCCAAAGGGGCTGAGCAGGAGGGATGTGCAGAGCAGCACACCGTGGTAGGTCTAAGCAGCAGAGGCCAGCAGAGGGATCCCTGGACTGCTGCTTTTCCTCCTTCCTGCTTTGCTGAGAAATTCCAGGTATGACAGAAGTAAAAATACAAAGTGATGGGGCAGCATCTGGCGTCTGCTGGTGCATCCGGGCTGTGGGCAGCAGTCTGTGTCTGATCCCTGCCTGCCCTCAGCCCCACCCTCCGTGCCCAGGGAGTTTGTGCCTGCGGGCAGGGCTGGATGGATTTAGCAGGAGCAGGGAAAGGCTCCTGAAGGCAGTGTCTGTATCCCTGGTGTGGTGCCCACATGCCACGGATGCCGTGCGAGCGCGGAGAGCGAGGATCATTTCGCAAAAATGGAGTTTTGTTTCCCATCCCTTCTCAGCACAGAAGAATTACAGTAATATGAGTCCCTCTGAGTGCCAGCAGAGCCCTCTTGTGTGCTGGTGGGCTGGGTACCAAGTTCCTGCTCTGGAGCTGTGGAAGGGCTGGAATTAGAGGCTGAAGGCACGGACTGTTCCCTCAGCTCTGTCTGCATCCCAATTTTCACAAAGGTCAGTGCTGAGATGCCAGCCCAGTTCCCTTTCTCTCAGCTGCAATCACCACTGATGGCTCGGGGTGAAGCTCTCTCCCTGGAAGGTTGAGTCACTGGTGTTCTCTGAAGCTGGATCCTGCTGCTTTCCTTTGAATTGTCCTCCAGACAGGAACTTCCTCATGCTCCTTTCCCTTCTGTGCTTACAGAATGGCCACGCTGTGCCCTGCTGGGGTGGCACTGGTGACACGTGTGTGGCCTGTGTGTCACACTCAGGTGGTGGCTTTGCTGTTGGGTGTGCTGCAGTTTTACACTCACAAGGGCAAAGGTTTTGCTTTGGGGTGAGGAGCAGCTCAAGGGCCCTCTCTGGTGTTTATCCCAAGGTGTGAGGATGTCCCTGACCCCCACACCACCGCCCTTCTCTGCTTTCCTTGCCTTAAGAGCTGTTCCTCAGCCCAGAGATGCTGAAGTCCTAATCCCACCATGCAATTTTCACCACTTTCTCCCCTTTTTTTTTTTTTTTTTTGTTACTGTGGCTCCTCCTGCCATCCCTTGTCCCCACGAGGAGAGCTCTGGGCAGCAGCTGAAGCCGCCTTCTGCTTGGTGCAGCCTTTTGTTTGTCCTCTTTGTCTTTCAGATGTTGACAACTCTGAATATTTTACACCACTTTCCACCCTTTCTAAGACATCCATCTCAGAGGGAGTTTCATAAAATGGCTCCACAAATCCTGATCTCTAACAACCAAATGCTGTTTTCCTTTTGTGGCAGCGTGACCTCGTCAGGAATGGGCTGCAAACCCCCAAAATTTCTCTTGAAAAGCCATCATCACCCAGCCTGTCTCACCCTGACATCCTGAAGACCACAGGCTGCTTAACATTTGATGCATTTTGGCACCCTGAGTGGTTTGTGGCCATTTTTTTGGTGTGTTATTTAAGATGTGTTTTGGCAATGTGACTATTTTGTGGCTGGTTTTCTGTGTGTTTTTTGAACTTGGGTATGAAAATGTCTGTGATGTATTACCAGCCAAGGCCAGAGACAGACCAACAGCATGATTTATTGTCTCCTAGAACTAGAAAACAGCTTCTGTCTCTATACAGACTTATCTCCCATCCAATATCTTAAATTCTTCCATCTAATAACAATTAAATTGATCTTTCAGAGCATATTTTACCTTAAAACTTGTGGGGTTTAAGCCCTGGAGAATAGTTTAATACTTAAAGTAAAAGCTGCACAGCTCTAAAACAACCAGGTCTGTGTTATTCAGAAGAGGGGATTTTTAATGTTAGAGAACATTTTCAGGTTTCTCTGTGAGAGAAGCACTTGCAGAGAATTGAAGTAGTTTTAAATTCATTTTTATAAGGTAAAAAATATAATCTGAGCCATCACTATATGAAGAGGCATTTAAAGTCTTGTAGGACCAATTAAAGTGTGTGTAGGTACAGCCAATAAATGATTTGACACAGGTTTTTGCAACAGCCTTGGAATAGCCAAAGTTTTGCTGTTCCATTTCATTTCTGCAGCTCCCAGAGGCTCTGAGTCACTTTATCAATGACTGTTGCAGCAATCTGCTCTTGGCAGGGTGAAAAAAAATAATGCCCCAGTGGAATTTTGTGGCTGTTTTTGACCCTGAGGCCAAATCTTTGCCAAATCTTTGCAGGTAAATGCTTTTGTGCTTGCTGAACAAGGATGGCAAAGGTGGTGGGCAGGGATGCAGCTTTGTGAAGGGTGATTTACAGTGGGCAGGGTGTGCCCTGACACCATATTTTGGGGGAATTTGGCTTATTTTGCCCTGCCCTGCTGGTGAAGTGCTTTCTTGACTATAGGAATGTTCCTGTTGAGCAATGCAGAGCTGCTGCTGGGGTGAATAATTCATGGGAAAGCAGGCGTGGAAAAAACTTGCAACATTCAATCAGATTTTTTGTTTGTTTTTTTTTTTTCCTTTTAAAATTCAGGCTATTGCTGACCTAATTTATCTCGAGGATGAGTTTAGCTGATCTGGACAGCCAGGGATGAATTTAACATTAGAAGTGACGGGGAATGATGTGATAATGAAATATTGAACCCTTTTGCCACTCGATGCTCTTCCCCTCCCATCCTGTGCTGGCTGCTCCTGCTGCCATCTGGCATCTGGATGAACATGTGGCTTGGTACCTGGAGTGTGGAGCAGAACTCAGGGGTTTGGGATGAAAACACAACAAAGGTTTGCTCGGGGAACACAGGCAGAGACCTCTGTACGTGGTTATTCCCAGGAGCTCTGGCTCTGGACACATCCTCAGTGTTGTTGGGAGTTACTGCACCTTCATTTGGGGAAATATTTCTGCTGGGTTCATTGCTCTTTGTGCTGTCACTCCTGTTTTCTGGTGTTTGGATTTGTTTTTCTTCCTCTGGTAGACTGGAATATGCAAAGCAGGGCCTGATTTCAGAGTGGGAGGAGGGCCCTGAGGAATGAGCATCAAGTCAGAGACAGCCAAGAAAACCTGTGGTGTAGGATGACAAAGCCATCCTGAGACAGCAAGGCAGCCTCACTTTTCCTGATTATTTTCCTTTCTGTGTGATTAACAGCTTCAGTACCACAGTAATATTTTCTTTAACTCCTCAATTCCTTCTGAATAAAACATGCCCCATTTGTAAGACATAAAAGAAGACAGTATGTATGACTCAAGGAGCTGCTGGACCTTTTCATATTCCATAAGACCACGGAAACATCAGCAAGTGCCAGCAGAGAGCTCAGCAATACCTGGAGCAATACTACACTACCTTCTCTGTGGTAGGGTGTTGGCCTGGCAGCTTTGAAAATGAACATGCAATTTTGCATCAATTAGAAAAAGCTGAATTGCTAAAAAATATCCCTTTTTTTGGCACAATTGGAACAAGGGTTGAGATACAATCCCCTGCAGATGGAGGTGTGATGTTTGCTGAGCATGCTGGTGGTTTTTGATCTCAAATGTCAGTGCTGTTACTGATTGAGTGCATTGCTTCTCCACATGACTTTCAGCCAGTATTGACCCTGCTGCTGTATGATGCCCTTACCTTGTGATTTATCTGGAGGCACAGTTTGATTCTTGCCTGCTGCAGAGTTCTGCTCTGGCACATCCTCCTGTGATCACCCAGGAGTCAGAGCTGGATGTGGGATTAGCTCCATTGCTACATCCCCTCCAGGAGAAGGGATCTGTGTGTGTCCTGCAGGTCACACACATCCCCCTCAGACCCTTACAGACAGTCAGAACTTTCTCAGGCTGGCACTGGTGGTTTTGCAGCCCCAGCTGCTGTACCCAGAGCTGCACTTCCCATTATCCTTGTGCTTCCCATTGTCCTGAGATGGTGCTCAGCACCTCAGCAATTCTGCCTTGACTCATTAGATATTCCTAAATGTGAGATGAGGTTCACAGGAGAACAAGCTCAGACTTTAGTTACCAAGATTAAAGCATGAAGAACTTGATGCTTTTGCTGTAAACCTGGAAACAAGCAATTATAAGAACAATCAGTCCTAGATAATTGGGGGTTTTAGTGGTTTTGCTCTGTCCTCTTCGATTCAAGGCCTTCTGAGTTGTGCTGTGGGCTGGAGAGGTTTTCTCATGCTGCTTACCCTTGGCACAGAGCCTGGGAGCTGAGGCATTTATTCTTCAGTGCTGTGTCTGGAGCTGAGAATGGAGTTCACATCTCCTGCCTGTAATTGTCTTTTAAATTGCTTCTGCCCTGATTTGACTGAGATGGCTTAATAGATATTCCTGAGCCTTTGATAGAGTAACAGTTGTTTTTTGCACCATACAGCAGGAAAGAAGAAGAGGTTAATTATAAATGCTTTCTGTGAAGCTTGGGAAGTGCAAGGCATTAATTACCAAAGCTCTGTGGAGACAGCCCAGATCACCTCTTGGCTCATTATCAACACAGTTAATAAGGTGCCTTATCTGGGTATGTCTGTGTGAGCAGAGCCTCTGCTGGGATCTTGGGTGCTGCTAACTCCCTAATCCAGCAAGAATTGCCCTAAAATCTGAGATGGTGTGTGCTGAAGGGCTCGGCTGCTGGGGCTGTGTCAGGGGAGGCCAGCAGAGATGGGCTGGGAATCCTGGTTATCCCCAAAAGCTGAGAGAATCCAGTGGCAGGGATAGCAGGAAGGATGGTGAGCAGCAGGAACAGGGTGTCCATCCCTGCTGAGCATGGGGACAGGGCTGCCTGAGCTGTGTGTGCCACCCCTGCTCCTGCCTGGAAGTGTGATCCCACATGAAGTTATTTTTACAGTGGGAACAGGGCACAAAGGGTCACAGGACATTACACCCAGCCTTGCTAAGCCAATTTTGGTCTAATGATCACAGTCATTGGCCTCCTCCCAAAATCATGGTGATCATCACACAGGAATCCCCCACCCCAGGCTAACCTCAGCAGACCTTGCTTGCAAGGACAAGTGAAGTTTAAGTGCCAGGTGAAACCTCAGGTCTTGGTGCCCACTGCACCCTGAGGGAGCTTCCCAAGGCCTGCTGTGGCATCTGGGTGCTCTGGAGGCCCAAAAGTTCACAGAATTCACAGAATCACTGGGTTGGAAGAGACCTTCAAGACCATCGAGTCCAACCCAGCCCCAACCCCTCAACTCAACCCTGGCACCCAGTGCCACATCCAGGCTTTGTTAAGCACACATAGGGATGGGGACTCCGCCACCTCCCCATTCCAGAACTTTATCACATTTTCTGTAAAACACTTTTTTTTCCTAATATCCAGGTTCTGACTGTTCTGGCTTAGCCAGGCCCTGTTTGAAGAGCAGGGCCAGGAGCTGTCCCCCAGCAGGGTGAGGAATGGGGGAGTCCCAGGCTGTCCTGGACATGGACCCTGCTCAGGGCCATGAGGATTTGCAGCCCCAGGTCATTCTGTGTGTCCTCTCTGGGGTGGTCATGGTGAGAGTGAGAGTGGTGGAACTGCTCAGGGTGAACTCTTGAGCCACCTCAGCTGTTTAATGAATTTGCTTGAGAATCCTTTTCTGGTTAGAAACCAGAGCTAGCAGTAGAGATAAAACTGGGCTCACGTCTCTCGTCCTGTCAGAGGAGGAGGAAGACAAATAGGTGTGAGAAAATGCCTTGAGCTTTCATTTACAGTGACTTTGATTGTTCCATTGAGCTGACATCCCACTCTGATGCATTTCTACTCCTGCACATTTGAGTCATGTTATGGCAGTTAATCAAAACTACCTCTACTACCGATGCTGTTCCCCTGAACAGGCTGATAAAATCTCTGAGAAGCCCTAAGGCTGCTTCCTTTACAGCACAAATTATTACTGAGCTCAGTTTTTATGACCTGTGCTGTTGTCCTGCTTTATTTTCCTGCCCTTTGCTGCTCAGTGCAATGCAGGTCCCAACTGAAGTGCACCCTAAATGGTGGGAATTTATCAATATGCGTATGACAAGCAGAGCTGGATTATTGGTGTGGAGCCACAGCATCCCAAAGCCTTCTGAAACCAACCTGGCTTTTACTGATGCTGCTCTAATCCCATCTCTGCTCCCACACCCTCCTCCCTTTGCAATCCTCACCTGGGGGCTGGGAAGACCAATGGAGTCTTGGGGAGAAAACTACTGAGTACATGCTCAAAAGCACCATCATGTTTTATAAATCCTCCTTCTCCTTGAGGAAATTTGGGGACACATTCAGAATATCTCTTCCACAATGTGCAGCTGAGCACTTCTGCTCTGTGGAAGAGCTCCAGTCTGTCCACAATTTAAGATGAGACTTCATATTTTATTCAAGTGTTACAAGCCAGGCTTGTCTGTGTGCTTTGGGGTTTTATTTCAATGAGGGATATTAAAAGTTAATTTTAACAGCATCCTGGGAGTGGTAGTTGATGTTTTGGAGCCAGATAAGGCACTGCAGAGTACTTTTTAAAAAAGCTTTTGGCACCAGAGCCCTGTGAATTGAACAAATTCCTGTATTATCTGCCCTAGAAATCAATTTTGTTTTATACCTTCTTATCTTTATTGTATATCTACACACAGATCAGTGCAATTCCTTATACAGAGGAGATTTTTCTAAGCTTCTATTGCAGTTTTCCTAAAAAAAGCTGCGAGCAGCTCCTGTGGTCTTCTGGTCAGTCATAAACTTTCCAGCTGAAATCCATCTTTGGTCACATCATTAAAGTCCCTTTTAGTGGGTTACAACCTCCAGCTCAGCTGGAGGCAATTATTATCTGATATGTACCCTGAGTAGGACATAATTATACTTGTCACTAAGTGGCACTGTGTAAATTACTCTTTAATTGCTGCACATCAAATGAGCAGCTACCCAGCCATTTTTCTGTGAGATAAAGAGTTCCAGCATTAGCTTCATCACTCTGCCTTCTGCCTTCACCCAGCTTCTCATCTGTTCTCTTTGGTGCCTAAGATGCAATTTCATGTGATGAGACCTTCTTAACATATTTGGCTTTTGCCCTGTAAACCCTCTTTGGTCTTAAATATGGTGGTAGAGAGTTTAACATAAAAAACACAGGAGTAATGGAGAAGATGCGTCCTTCAAGTCCTGCTGTTAAGATATAATTATTGCACATCATCTCGGGCCAGAAATCCTTTTCTGGCTGCTGTGTTGATAAAGTGGGAGCCATCACAGGGCCTGAGGAATGCAACCTTTAGCATGATTTAGCTGGGCTGTGCTTTGGGGGTTTTTGTTTAATATGGGGTGGATCGCTCTGTCTGAACCTCATTAACGTGTGTGAACTTTAGCCCTCTTGATAAGTTAGGAGTTAATAGAGGGGAGGAAAAGTCTGATTGCTGCAGTGCAGAGCTGTTTATCTTATCTGGCAACATCTGGACCTTGGACCAGACTGCTCCCCTTGGCTGCATTCCCAAGCCCTGGCTGTGTTTGGGATGGAGGGACACGTATCCTACTGGGGCAAGCACACTCATGGTCCATGCACTGCCTGCCCTCAGCTGCTGGGGAGCCTCCCCCAAACTACTCAGAGCAATCCTCACCCAAATAACTCCTTGCTTGCTCTTGTCTTGGTTTGGAAAGACAGGTGTTTGCTAAGGAAGGCAGGAACCTCCCCTGAAATAGAAAACGTAAATCTCCTCCCTCCAAATGGCTATAAATTTTAAATTAAGGGGCTCTCAGGCAAAAATATGGGAGCAGAAATAACAGTTCTTTACTAGGGAAGAAAATAAAAGGATAAAATAAACAATGCAGTAAACAAAACCAACACTGACAGAGTCAGAACCCAACCTGACACCCTGTGGGTCAGGGTGCTGGCAGCAGTCCCATTGGAATTGTGGCTCAGCCCTCCTGCAGTGTCAGGGGTGGTTCTGCTGGAGCAGGGATCCTGGAGAAAGGTGCAGTCTCTGCCTCTGGAGATCCAGGGGAAGAGGCAGCTGCTGTTCCTCTGGGGAATCCAGTGCAGAAGCCGTGCTGGTGTTCCAGAATCTCCAGATTATATCTGGGCAGGAATGCTTGGCTCCTCCCTCTGGGCTCACATCTCCCAATGGGATGCTGTAGTTCTTATCAGCCATGCAGGGACATTCAATAGCTGTTATCAGCAGATGTCTGCCCTGAGAGAGGATTGGGTGTGGAAGAGATAAGGAAAACTGCCCACTGAACAGAAGACAGCTGCCACACAGGTGGCAGACAGAATACAATTTGCTTGGCAGTAGAATACAATTTGCTAGAGACAGCTCTCCACACCAATGCTGGCGGATCAAGGAGCCATTTCAAAAGGCTCAGTTCTATGGTTCTAGGGCAAACCCCAGATGTGGATGGAAACCTGAAGGGAGTGTAATTGCTGGAGGATGTGTTTAGTCCATGTGCTGGTTTTGGCTGTCTACAGTCCAAAATGTGGCTTCTATTCTCCTCTCTCTTGTGGCACAAAGCAAACAGAGCTGGTTAGCAGGGTGGATGGCTGCTGGAGCCAGGTGTTTTCTTTTCTATGCTTCTGTCCCCCTTGCTGACACCAGATACCCCTTGGCAGAGAGGGCTGGAGGAGCAGCCAGGGCACGCAGCCAGCCCAGCCTGGATTTACATTCCAGGCTGTAATTTCTAAAGCAGTTTATGCAGTGAAGTGTGGACAGACTGTTCAGAATAACAGGAGGAACGTTTCCAGGCAGAGAAAACCTCAGCACTGTGCTGACGTGAAGCCTTTCCCGTCCTCTGCCTCAGTGAGCAGGGTCCATGGCCAGAGTGAACCTTCCTGTCCTGGGAAGGGGCTGCTGCCCTGGCCAGGAGCTCAGGCACTAAATTCAAAGTTATTCATCCAAAGATTTCCACCAATATGTTGTCATCAACATACAAGTGCAGCCAACTTTCCAAATTCCTTGCAGCCTATGAGCCTCCCTTCACAAGGTTTTGGTTTGGGTCCTTTATGGTGGTCCTGTCACCATAAGTTCTGTCTGAGGAAATGCTGCATCAGGAAGACACCAAGAAGCCTTTTTACTTTCTTGTTCTTCACTATCTTTATCCTGCCCTTGTCTTTGGCACAAGATTTTCCCAGGATATATGTGCCAGGTCGGGGCAGTGAATCCATGGGTGCTGGGCAGCAGGAGCATCAGCCTTGAGCTGAGCCAGAATTCCAGCTGGGACTGACTTAGGTAGCCCAGGACAGTATGAAAAAATAGGCCTGGGTTTCTCTTGATCTCCTTTGTCACACCTGTGAGCTAATCTGAGGGGCTAGAAACTAAACTACGTATTGTTTTAAAGTAAGGCCATGTTTTCCAACAATTCAGGGATTTCAGGAACAAGAGTGTTTAAAAAAATCACTTTACATCTGAGACTTCATAGAAAACTGCTGGAGCTGGTGGCACAATGTCCTGTTGTAAGCTTGATAGGGCAATAACAAATCTGGCTTTACAAGTCCTTGATTTCCATCTCTGTGGAGTTATTATTTCTGCCTTGTATGTACATTGAAAAACATAGATGGGCTTGGATATTTATTTTTCATATATTTGGTTCATTGAAATCTCAGCCAGGGTGCTATTTAAGTGATGAATTTACTGTTACACAACACTGGGGAAATTCAGGGCTGAGGCAAAGACTCGTGTGGTTCAGAGCTGTAGGTGTTTACTCTAGACACCCTACCCCTAAATGAGACCTCAACACTCTGACTTTAGCACATTCCAGCCCTAAAAATCATCACAGGTTGACCACACAAGTGTGCACTGCCAGTGAGGAGTCCTGGTGATGCCTCAAGTTTTAGTTTTTATATTTTTCACATTCTGTGCTGCTTTAGTGTTGGGTATGGGTTCATATTAGGGGGTGGTGAGCTCTGTGCACAGAGCATGGAGACAAAACAATTCCTGCTCCAGCTGGGCACCAAGGACAAATGATCCAAATCTCAGCCCAAGAGCACAAACACCGTGGGCTGGAGAGAGAAAAACAAGCAGGGTGGGACTGGATGGGCTAGAGCTGGAATGGGACCATGAACTGCAAGATGCAAATGGAGCAGAACTGATCAAAGTGAGAGACCTCGTGCTTGGTTGTGCATTTTGGGGCCATTTTGGTTCATCTTGGGTGCAGCCCTGGCTGGGCTCTTGTGCTGCCCAAGGTGGATCCATGGAGGAGATCCTTTTAATAAATCCCTGCTTTATTCTGTAACTCTGCCCAGCCTCTGTTCTAGCTCAGCCTTCTCAAGGCATCGCTGGCACACCCAGTGCCTTTGATAATGAGTTGCTCCTCTCTGCCCCGTGGAAATAAATCAACATGTGGCTTCTGTCTCCTCCAAGGGAGGGATTACTGTGTTCCGTCTTAACCTGACCCAACACTTTATTTACCCCGTGGGTGTTGATCCTAGAATCTCCATCCAAAGACAATCTCCATCTAAAGACAATCTCCATCCATTTCTCTTTTTTTGACTCCTGTGTGCCCACTGTATCCTGAGATCCCCAGGATACAGTGAAACTTCTGGAACTGTAACAGACATAAATCTCTGTAATTACATTGACCAATTTTCTCAGACTTCCCTTTGAGAGGTTTCTCACTGTCATCTGTGATCAATAAATCTGTGAGCTCCCTCAGCCTGGTGCCTTTCAAAACCTGCCACGCTCTCCCTTCAGGCTTCTGCCAGGGACTTAATGATGGGTCAACATTTATTAAACACAGACTTCCGTAGCCTACAGCTGGTAAAATTTGTCCTTAAGGCCTGCCTGGGAGTTTGGCAAGGCTTTTGGTGGCTGGTTGCATAAGCTAGGTTTTACTCAAGGTAAATTTAGCTTCCCCCAAAGAATAGTGATGATTTCCTTTCATTCAGAATTTCTAAATTGGACAGGCAGTGTAATTTCTGTGGGATGGTTGCCACAAGGGCTGGGTGCTGTTTTTTTGGTAAATATTTGTCAAATTAAATGTTGCATTTGCTTCTGCTGGTTTTTGTACCCTTGTTTGTGGTGAAATCCTCAAATACCTGAGCTAATGCATTTGCTGTCAGGAATGCCTTTGGGAAAAGTCACTGTGAATGATTTGCAGAGAGCAAATGTATCAATTTGCAGGTGTGGAAATTTTCATCAGAAATCCATGTCAGTGAGTCTGTTGAAATCTCATCTGACTCTGGTGTCCAATCCAAACTGAGTGGCAAAAACCAGAGAATTCTCTGCAGAAATACCTGCTGGAAATGAACCCAGTAAATGATAATGGGTTCTTTTTAAGTCATGAGAGGCAAAGAAGGAAAATACAAGAAATTATTGCCTTTGCTTCACTCTGAGACATGGCTCTGGCCACCTTGCACTTGCTGATTAGTTATGTGGGCATCAAGGGAGTGTAAAGCCTCTGTCTGCAAAGAGATGCAAAGAAGCCATGTCACAGGACGCACAGTTGGGCTCAGGAACCAGTTAATGGCATCATGACTGGCACTTTCATTGTCTGTTTTATTGTGGCAAATGAGGATCATCTCCATTGCCTGAATCCTTGGAACCTGTCACTTGTAATACACTGTTAATACATCAGTTGCCCAGAGCATGAAGGTGATTGCTGTATCCACAGTGGTGCCTGCAGACTGCTCCCATATTTGCCCCTTTTCTTCTTCCTCATACTCATTAACTGAGGGGCAAAAAGTGATGTGGGGCAAATACATTATGCTGGTAGTTTAATAGGTTTTTTGGCTTCTGTTCCATGGTGCAGAATGACTGAGAGCTTTAACCATCTTGACCCTGCAATGTGAGATACAAACCAGAGTTTGTTCTCCTTGTTGGGCACGTAGAGATCAGAATTCCTGGATGCAAATCATGCTGGAGTGTTTTGGATAGCTGCTGCTTCTGGGAGCAAATGATCCTGAGACATTAAATTCTTTCAAATGTCCATTCAGCATGACATCAGTGCTGGCACTGAGATGTCTGTGTGTTCTCTCTCCCACCACTCTCTGCTTTTTCACTCTGCTTTTTGCAGTCCAAAAGCCACTAGAGTTGCTGCTGATTGGAACAAACAAAATGCAGAGTCCCATCAGAGAATTAGGATTACTTAGAGGAAAAAGAGAAAAAAAAAGAAAGGATGAAAAAGCCTGGAATAAATTTAAGTGCTTGTGGGAGATGAAACCATGAGCCCTCTCCAGAGCAGGCACTGTGTGAGTGTGGATTTCTCCCAGTCTCAGTGCTGGGCCAAGCCCTCCTCCTCACAGGGATTTCAGTCTCTACTGTCTCTTGGACAGAGAGAGAAATTAAAAACCCTGGTGACTTCATAAGGTGGAAAAATGTCCATTTGTGAGAAAGTTTACACCAGCAAGCCCTTCTGAAGAGGCCCCATATTGGATGCCAAGGTAATGTTTCTGTGAAATGTGGCATTGCAGGATGACTCCTAGCTAATAAATCAGTGATGATAAAATCCATTCCTCTAGGGAAGGATACAGATTCCTTTCTTGCCTGATGTGTATGGGCTTGATTTCTAAACATCTGTCTACTTCATTTCTTGTCATTGCTGTAGTAGCACCAAGAGCCAAAGTGTTTGCTATCTATCTCTTGAAACCATGCCTTGAAAAGGTCATCTGCTCCTCAGGCCTCAGAAAAGGCAGGACCTGGATGCTTTCCTCACCCCAGGGCCCTGGCCAGCCAGTCCTGCTGGCAGCAGGGAGGATTTCATTCCTCCTATGTCTAGTCCAGTGTTTGGTGGGTATCTGAGCCTGCTGTCACCACCCTAGCTCTGCAGGAAGCCTTTTTTCAAAGTGATGATAGGAATTTCACTGACTGGTGTCACTCTTCATGTCAACACAGCTGCCCAAGGAAGTAGGAACCAATTCCCTTCTTTTTCCTTTGGGCAATGCTGAAAAAATTTGGAATTATCTTGCGGTTTGTAAAATTAGAGATTGACTTCTCAGACTTGGGATGTGCTTCCATATTGATGCCTCAGGTTTTGGCTTTTATATTTTTCAGATTCTGTGCTGCTTTAGTGTGTGGGTCTGAGCTTCACATTAGGGGATGGTGAGCTCTGTTCGCAGAGCAGGGAGACAAAACAATTCCTGCTCCAGCTGGGCACCAAGGACAAATGATCCAAATCTCAGCCCAGGAGCACAAACCCGTGGGCTGGAGAGAGAAAAACAAGCAGGATGGGACTGCAGGGGTAAAGCTGGAATGGGACAATGAACAGCAAGATGCAAATGGAGCAGAACTGATCCCAGTGACAGACCCCGTGCCCGGCCGTGCATTTTGGGGCCATTTTGGTTCATCTTGGGTGCAGCCCTGGCTGGGCTCTTGTGCTGCCCAAGGTGGATCCATGGAGGAGATCCTTTGAATAAATCCCTGATTTATTCTGTAACTCTGTCCAGCCTCTGCTCTAGCTCAGCCTTCTCAAGGCATCAATACCTTGAGTATGACGCAGTTCCTTTGAGATAAACTTGCAGGTAAATACCTGGGTTTGATGAGAGCAGCAAAGGGCTGGGAATTAGGCAGGTGAGTGAATGTGTGTGGGACTGCAAATAAAGAAACAGATTTGTGGGGCTGTACCCAGAATTTTTGCCCAAACTGAGGAAGAGGGAGGAGCTGGGTGTATATTGGGACAAACAGATCTCTGCATTTTCAAAGTGGTTTGAGGGAGAGTCAAAATCCTTAGAGAAATGTGCTTTACACCCATCATGGCCATGAGATAAAGCAAATATTTCTGTGTGAGCAGAAAAGTCTCTGTCATTCCTGCTATTAATGTGCTATTATCTAAGTAGCTTCAGATAGCACATTATTATCTAATAATTGATTTTAAAGTGCTTATTTGAAAGCTTTCCCAGCCATGTGCACACCTGCTGCTTCTCCCTGTAGCAGCTTCTTTAATTTCTCATGTATTGAATGCCATGAGGATGCTAACAGAAAACACCAGTGATCAGGACAGGGGAGAGGAAAAAGGAAAAAGGAAGATTTGCTCCCTGCTGTGTGCTGTGTCCTGCTGTCCCTGCTGGAGTCGGTGCCAGAATGGGCAGCAATAATTTCACCCCCAGTTGCAGCGGTCTCAGAATCTCTGCTGCTCACAGTGACCCTGAGATGTGTCAGAAAGTCTCTTTTCCCAGCCCAGAGGTCGAAGAAGGAGTCAGAACTCTTCAGTTCTCACTCTCAAGGCTGTTTATTGTATCTTATCTATAAAATTCTTTCTCTGGCCTGCTGAGGTCCGTTCAGCAGGTCAGACAGAGGCACAGTGGCTGCTCCCAGGGTGGTGTTATCTTTTTATACTAAAAACTACCTGTACATTATTTACCATAATTTCCCAATACCTATCACCTGTGTTAGACAGTGAGCTTCTACTCTAAACCAATCTAAAAGTGCCACCATCACCCAGAACATGGAGGCAAGGAAGAAGAAGGAAAGAGGACAAGGCACACCCAAATTCCTCCATCCACCCTGAGCCCCCATTCTAAAAACATCAAAAATCTATTTTTCACCCCGTGACAAGCTATTATTCTACTTAAACTCTCTTGACTTGTAATTCTTCACATAAAGGTGGTCATTTGCTCCATGGGTCAAAATCAAAGGCACAGGGGTCTGGGGCTCTGTGCCAAGGTCTCTGAGCCCCCTGGGTAGGGGCTGGAGCCATCCAGGACAGACAGAGGGATGTCCTGGCTGCTGACACACTGGGGCTCTGGGAGATGCAGCCCAGATGTGCTGCAGGAGGTGGGAAGGGCTGGGGGCAGCAGAGCTCAGTGCCAGGGGAGCAGCAGGGGTCAGCAGGGTGCTCGTGCCCATCTGCAGCAGCCTTGGAGCTGGTGCTGTATTCACAGAACTTCAAATAACAGTGATCTGCTGTGGGGCCTCAGAGCACTCAGCTGCAGGGTTATGTGAAGCTCTTTGATTGTGGTTTGGGCCAGCAAGGTACAATTTTCTGCAGGACAGCCACATGCCTTGCAATGCCAATTACAGTGATTTTCTGCTGCTGTCACACAGTGACTGACAGCATTCAGGCCACAGAATTCACGAGTGGGAGCTCCTGCAGTGCTGGTCTGCAGAGCCAGCCACATCCTCTGTGACTTCTGTGCTGCTCACAAAATCACAAATCAAGTGAAGGCTCAGGTGTGTTGGTGTGATGCAGACCTAGCCCAGAGCTCTGGGTCGGGATTCCCTTTAGGTCCAGCCCCTCCTGAGAGGGAAATCCCCCAGGATGGAGAGATGTGGGGGCTGCTCTGGCCGATTTACTCCAAAACTCTTCCCCTCTGTGCACACCAACTTGTTTCTCAGTTCTGTTGGGAGATTTGGTTGCTCTGAGACTCCCAGACATTTTGCCATTTGCTGAGTTTCAGCACAGCACACCCAGAAGCTCCCAGGCTTGTGTGGAGAAGCCCCAGAAAAGACAATTTCTGCAGTTTTTTAATCCTACAAAGCCATTTTTCAGGTGGATGGGCTGCTGCACTGGGTGTCAGTGCAGCTCTGGGATGTGCTGGGCATAACTCAAGCTCTCAAAGCTGCAAATTCAGCAGCTTCTCTAAGGAGAAAAAACTGCATTTAACTAATCCTGGGTCATCTGAGCAGCTTGCTTTCCTGATTTATGCCTTTCCTGCAAACTGATCCCTTTGGGCAGCATTTTTCCATGTCACTGATGGATTTACCTGACCAGTGGAGAAGCTCTAAATATGCCAGTGCAGCTCTTCCATAAGTGCATATCCAGAGATATCCATTCTAGCAGGGCAGAAAAGCTGCTTTATTACTCAATGGAAAAAAAATGGAAAAAAAAAAGGATATTTGCTGCAACAACTCTGGAGGCTGCATAATCTGGCTCAGGAAGGGCAGAGCCATCTCACAGAGGTGGTAACAAGCACAGGGTAAGATCTGTGTGGGAAATGAATTTGTAGAAAATTCTGAAAACCTAACAAAAAATCGTACATAATATACATCTATATACAAGCCTTAAGATAAAAAATACTGACTTTAAAATGCCATAAAATAAAACAAACACTATTAAAAGAAAAATAAAACCAAAAACAAGTTTAAAAAAATAACCTTAAAAATAAAACTAAATACTTTAAAAAAAACCTATAAAAAATACATCATAGTAAAACCTACAAAAATAATTTAAAGTAATTAGCCTTAAAGCATTTCCAGCATAGTATAACAAAAACTAATAAACAAAAAACCACTTATAATGTATTATAATTAAAAAATAGTTAACTTTTAATTGTAATAACGTAAATGATAACATCTATACTGTCTCACTCTTCACATAAAACTAAAAAAAAAAAAAAGTTTTTAAAACACCTCTCCATTACCCCTCTCTAAATCAAAAAAAACCTTAATCCAACAGTTTGTTCTGCTGCAGAGACAACGACCTGTGCCTTCCTTGCTCAGGAACAGGGATGGTGGGTGCTGTGGGCAGCTTTGTACAGGATTAAAGCCTCTCTCTAGAAAATACCTTTGCTTTCACCATCAGCAGCTGAAATCTGTTGTTTGTGCCACGCTGCTTTTGAAGTCACTGGTTACATTTGTGGCCCCACTGTTCTGAGCATCTTCTGCACAGGCTTTGCAAGAGGTACTCAGTGTCCTGGGGAATTTGTGTTCTGAATAGAGGGACAAAACTGGGGGAGAGAAAAGGCAGGTTAGTGATGAGAATCCCAAACACAGAAAAGTTGATTGACTGGCCTGGGTTCACCTGAAAGGCTGTGTTGGAGCCATTTTCACCAAAATGCCTTCAATTTCAGCCAAGTGTCTTCAGCACACCTCCATTGCTCCCCTCCATGCCATGGGGATGGGGATTTCAGAGCACACAGCCTCAAGCTGCACCAAGGGAAATATAGGTTGGATATCAGGAAAAAGTTTTTTTCACAGAAAGGATGATAAAGTTCTGGAATGGCTGCCCAGGGGAGGTGGTGGAGCCCCCATCCCTGGGGGTGTTTAACAAAGCCTGGATGTGGCACTGGGGGCCAGGGTTGGGTTGAGGTGTTGGGGCTGGGTTGGACTCGATGATCTTGAAGGTCTCTTCCTGTCACCACATTTCTCCTCACAGAGAAAAGGCAGGCACAATTCTTCCCAAGAATATTTCTGGGTTTCACATTCTCTGAACCTCAGAGAAATGAAAAACAATTGCTGTGCCTGTGTTTGTGCAAAAGTAGGATGCAATATGGAGATTGTTCACCCACAGTGATGGTGTTTTGTTTCCTTAGCCTGTCAGGGCCAAGTGTATAGCCCCACATTTCTCTTCACAGAGAAAACAAGGGGCAGTTCTTCCCAAGAATATTTTTATCTCATTTGCTGTGCTGTGTTTGTGCAAAAGTAGAATGCAATGTGGAGATTGTTTACCCACAGTGATGATGTTTTGTTTCCTTGGCCTGTCAGGGCCAGGTGTGTGTGTGTGTTGGGACTGTGGGCTGACAGTCACGAGATTCTGTGCAGTGTGTGCAGAGTTGAGTGCTTGGCAGATTCAGTTTAGATGTAATGTAACATAAAGTAATATAGTATAGAATAATATAGTATAATAAAGTAATTAATTAGCCTTCTGATAAGATGGAGTCAGATGCATCGTTCTCTCCCCTCGTCAGGGGCTCCCTGCAAATTCAATATCTTCCAACCTGGTCATTCTGTGAATTCTGTGAGTTCTTCATGTGGGAAGGGTGCAATCACCACCTCCTGCTCATGAGAAGGGTGTTTTGTTCTTCAGATGCTGGGATACAAGTTAATCTTTTGCTTTTCATCACCTTTGAGAAGGTTCTTTTCCTCCAAGGGAAATGTTTAAAGCAGGTATTTGTGATTCTTAAGCTGTGCAAGACCATCCTCAATCACTGCAAACCTAGGCTTGGGAGCCTGTGGGTTTCTCTTTTTGGTCAAGGATTTTAATATTTTGGTGTTCCTGCAGAGTGGAAAAAGAGCTTTTAGGCCTCTGCTGGCTGATCACAGCTGCTCCATGCACTGCGGTCATTTTTTCCTTTAACCTGGGCAGGGAGCCTGAGGGTGGGAGCTCCCTGGGTGGGATGGAGCCCAGCTGGGCACAGAACATGCCCAAGCTCCCTGGGCAAGACAACCATAAAGAACAGCTTCAGTTTGGTCTGCCCGAGTGTCCAAAATCCTGCTGGTTCTGCTTGTTTTCTCAAAGAGGTAATTAAGTTTCAGCTCCATTAATCCATTAATCAGGGATGGCATAAATTAAAGCTCCTTCCTTGCTGAAGTGCGGGAGTGTGGCAGCATTTGGTGTTTGCCTCAGGGTCTGCTCTGGTGCAGGCTGGCCCAACAGCAGATCTTTCCAGACACAGGTTTCAAAGCAAGGAAGAAGTTTTAGGCAGCAGAAAACAAATCAAGCAGCTTACAAAGATGTTCTCTTCCTTAATTAGCTAAACTAAATCTTAATCAACCCACCAGTTGGCTTGCTAAATGCCAAAAGGGAAACTGCTTTTACTATTTTTGGTCCATCACAAAGAAGCCAGGGATGATGTTCTAATGAAGCCAGATGGCCAAAGCTGCTGTACTGAAACCCAGCCATGGAGGAGGAGGAGGCTGGAACAGCACAGGCTGCCCTTAAAGAGAGGAAATTTACCATTCTCTGATACTCCAAGGACTAGGAAATGTTGGAAATTCCACCTCACTTCAATGGTCTTGCACAGATTTTGGTGTGATGGGGTAGGTCTCACTTGTGAATTTTTCAAATCCTAGTAAATGGAGTCACTTGTCATTCATGGGATCACTTGAGATCTTCACTGTTACTCATGTGGGCAGCTGAAATGCAGATTTCCTGGACTCAGAGGGTTAAAAATGTTTGGGGTGTTTTTGGTTTTGACTTCAGGGTTTGTTTTTAATATAAACTGGTACAACTGCATTGACTCCAGTGGAAACAAACCTGCTTTTATTGTTTAGAGACCTGTTAGCTTTTCCTTGGAAAGCTTAATTGGCATGAAATAAGAAATTAATTACCTCAGCTGAAAACAGGATAGACAGGCTCTGTGCAAAATTAAACATGTATTTCTTCCAGAAATCTCAGTCTGAATGTCTCAGTCCTGGGCTCCCTGTGTGGTTTGGCCCATATTCCTCACACTCAGATTTTCTTTTCCTTGGGCTCCCTGCATTTCAGCCAATGGCAGGTGGGCCCCACCTGCTGCTCTGCCCCTGCCTTGCTCCTCTCCGGCTTTTCCAAAGTGTTCCCAAACTACCTGAGGATGTTTTCCTCACTGGGCTTCAGTGGAGATGCTGCTCTGAGGATCCAGGGATCTGCTCCTGGGATCCAGCAGCTCCCAGGTGGAGTGGCTGGGATGGAGAACCTCTGAGCCCAGGGAGGGGGTCCTGGGAGGGAACCTGGGTCAGAGTCTGCTGGGGCTGCTGGTGATGCCTTGAGAAGGCTGAGCTAGAGCAGAGGCTGGGCAGAGTTACAGAATAAAGCAGGGATTTATTAAATGGCTCTCCTCCATGGATCCACCTTGGGCAGCACAAGAGCCCAGCCAGGGCTGCACCCAAGATGAACCAAAATGGCCCCAAAATGCACGAGCGCTCCCGGGGTCTCTCCCTTTGATCAGTTCTGCTCCATTTGCATCTTGCAGTTCATTGTCCCATTCCAGCTTTAGCCCATCCAGTCCCATCCTTCTTGTTTTTCTCTCTCCAGCCCACGTTGTTTGTGCTCTTGGGGCTGAGATTTGGATCATTTGTCCTTGGTCCCCAGCTGGAGAAGGAATTGTTTTGTCTCCCTGCTCTGTGCAGAGAGCTCAGCATCCTCTGATATGAACCCAGACCCACACACTAAAGCAGCACAGAATCTGAAAAATAGAAAAGCCAAAACTTCAGGCATCAGTGGCACCCGAGCCTTGTGCTCAGAACTGAGCTCTCTACAGTCCCTGTTCTGGATCCTGAAGGAAATTCTCCTCTGAGGATACCAGAGAGGACCAGAGTGATTCATAAACACAGCTTCACATAAACATTTCGCAGTTCACATAAACACGGAGCAATTCTGTTTGTAGAACGTTTGCAGTTAATGAATTAATTATGTTACACTCTCCTCTGAGCAGCAAGCCATGAACTGAACTAAGCAATCAGCAGGAGGCTTTGCTGCCTGTGTTTCCTGTTGTGTTTTGAATAAACACAAACACAGAAAAAGCCAAAGTGCACTTCTGCTGCCCAGTGTGCTCAGATTTGGGCACCAAATTCACTATGGAAAGGAAAGCCTTGGAAGGAATGCTGCTACTTTAATTCCCAAAGCATGTGGGTGCCTGTTGCCACTGGGGTATGGATGAAACCTCCCTCCTTTTAAGATTTTTTCCCCTCTTTGTGAAATAGTGATTAAGAATTAGAAACCTTTGTTATAATATTTGATTCTTGTGTCCATAGGGCTCAAAGAATTTCCTTACTGATGCTCGCACCTCACTCCTGGCATTGCCTTTCTTTCCCACAAGAAAGAAAGATCCTCAAAAGATCCACAAGATCCTCAAAATAAATTAATCCATAAGGATTAATTTATTTTGAGGATCTGTCCATTGGTGGGTGCACCCCTTGTGCCACCTTTAGCACACCTGAAAAAAAAAACAAAAAAGATTTTGGATGTTTCGTGGCCGGAACTGCATTGATGCCAATGAATTAACTCTGTTATGGGACTTCCAGGATGTGTGTGAAAGGGAAACGCCAGAATTGGCCAGGGATGGTTGTAACAGTCAGAGCTGGTGTGGCAAATCCTGTCCTGTCTGCCCCTGTGCCAGGGGATGTTCCACTCTACCACTGAGACAGGTAATTTCACTGGTTTTTGTCATATATTTACACTTTTTGTGCTCTTTTTTCATCTTCCTAGACAGCTTTGAACTAATAACAGCATCTACTTGACATGTAATTAAAGCTAATAACAGCTGAAATTATGCATGCTTGAGTGGTTTGGTCTTTGAAACACAAATTGTGATATTTACACTTTCCCTTTTGGCAAAAACATGTGCTTTCCTCACAGACAGATGGCTTCACAGGTGATAAATGTTTGGGAAAAGTGGATTTAGCAGCAAGCCTTCAGTGTGCAGAGAAAACTCTGACTTTTTGACAGGTGGATTCCCTGATATTTGAGTATGCTGGTGGGGTGTTTATTCCTGGGAAGCCAGAATGAAATTTGGATTTATCTGCTGCTTTGGATTTATCTGCTGCTCAGCCTTCACTCAGAGATGAGGGATTTTCTTTTTCTGCAATGTTTGTAGTGAATTTTCATTTTTACTACACTGAAAAGCTGGGAGTCAGCAAAAAATCACCTGCTTTTCCTTTGCCTTGCCATTTCCAGCTCACTTTCAGATACTCCTCTATATTCTGGCAGCATAATTAATTCTCTGCTCTTGCTCTTGATTCCACCACACTTCTGATGTGCCTGGATCAGCATCCTCAGCTGAAAATCAGGTCTAAGCAGGACTTGCAGATAAGATGCTGATTTTGGAGGTGCAAAAGTGGTCAGAATGATTTAGAACTGACACTTTTTTTCCAGGATATGGCAGCTTGTGCAGTAAATAGATGGCCAAGATCCCCCTGCAGATCTGGCCTGGCTCCAGGGCTGCCCAGGACAACATTCAGTGTGCCCAAATGTCACTTTAAAGCAAAGCTGCCAAGCACAAGACAAGGTCTGATATTTGTCTTTCAATGAATTCTTCACTGCTGCACTGGAGATACAGCTGGAGTTTGATCTGGAGAAGGAGCAGTGGCTGTGTAGAGGTCTCAGGGTTTAATTGTGTATTTTCAGAAAGAAAAATGCCCAGAGCAGCCAGATCATTTCAGTGGAGACATCCTGGTGTGGCAGCCACAGCAGATGCCCTTGGGGCAGCACTGGCAGCACGAATGGTTTTTTCCTAGGCAGATCTGCCAAGGGCTGGATTTGCTCTCCAAGCCCTGCTCAGCCTCTCCTTTTGATATCCTGGAGCAAACACTGAATGGAGAAGTTTCTGAGCACACACCCCAGAGAAATGAAAGGAATCGCCTGATGTGGGAAATGAGCTTGTAGAGAATTTTTAAAGCTTGATAGAAGGCTTATCTAGTATGTATTTGTGTGTAAATTTTGAGATAAGGAATGTTGATTTAGAACTGTTATAGAGTAGGATAGACATTGTGGAGAGAGAAATGGAATTAGAAATAAGTTTTAAAAGATGGTCTTGTAAATAAGACTAGATGCTTTGGAGAAATAGAACTATGAAAGATGCATTGTAGTAAGACTTAAGAGGAATAATTTTAGATTATTTGCTTTAAAGTATTTATAACATGGTGTGATTAAAACTGATAGGTTAAGAAACACATATTGTAATTAGGAAATAGTTGGCTTTTGATTGTAACGGCATGAATTTTAACATCTGTATTGTTTCATCCTTCATATAAAACTAAAAATGGAATAAAATTTTTTAAAACACCTCTCAGTTGCCCATCTCAAAGCCAGAAAAGGGCTTAATCCAACATCCTGACAATCTGGAGATTGTCACACATTGTCACACAGCCCTCACCCCCTGGCCCTGTGGGGTAATTGTGGCAATGTTCCTCTGGGGGCTCACCAAATGTGGAATTTTTCTTCACTCGGGGCCACCAAATGTGGTGGTGTTCACAGGGGTCCCAGGATGAGGGAAGAGATGAGAATCTTGACTCCATGTTTCAGAAGGCTGATTTATTATTTTATGATATATATTAGATTAAAAGAAAATGATATACTAAAACTATACTAAAAGAATAGAAGAAAGGATTTTATCAGAAGGCTTGAAAGGAAAGAATGGAATGATAATAAAATCTTGTGGCTGACCAGAGAGTCCAAGACAGCTGGGCTGTGATTGGCCATTAATTAAAAACAACCACATGACACCCATCACAGATGCACCTGTTGCATTCCACAGCAGCAGATAATCATTGTTTACATTTCATTTCTGAGGCCTCTCAGCTTCTGAGGAGAAAAAATCCTGCCAAAAGGATTTTTCATAAAATGTGTCCGTGGCAGGTAATCACTGAGCTGCTGACCAAGAGCCACAGTGCTCCAGAGATCCCACCTCTCACCCAGCCAACCTGGCCCATCTTGAGCTGGAAGTGAACCAAAATGTGCATAATATTGCCCAGATCCTGTCTGGGAGCTTGTGCTGAGGTTTTCCTGGCTGCTTGGAGGCTGAAGAGCTCTGGACTGGCTGTGTCCCAGCAGGGAGGTGGGACAGTGACAGCAGAGGGTGGCTTTGCACTCACTGGGCTGCAGGAACAAGGAGGGGGCTCAAACTGAGCTCAAACCAGACCCCAGCAGCAGGTGAGGAGGGAGCTTTGTGCCTTTGGCAGTGGGGATTGGGCAGGGGTGGCACCTTGGTGGGTACCACCCTGCCCAGGCAGGGTTTGCACAGCTGCTCTCTGCTTTCCTGCTTGGACTCCTACAAAAGTCCTGTGGTCTGAACAAAATGGAAAAAGGCTTTTTAAAATTAAGCGTGCGCAAACTGGTGGGTAAAGCTTCATCCTGAGGTGAGGAATTGTGCTGTTTTGCCTCCTAAAGGCTGAAAGGAGACAATTCAGAAATTGGAAAAAAAAGGAATAAAAGAATTTCCAGAAGGATTCTTGAATTTCTGGGTGGATTTGCAAATAATTTGGGTAAACATAGACGTCATCCTTTGCTGGCAAAGAGCAAAGCTGAGAGCAGTGCCTGGCCCCAGCTGTACTTTGCTGCCTGTTTCAGCCACCAGCGTGGGTACCTGGCCTTTCCTAGCTGTAAGACCCCTGATCTGGCCTTTTGGAAGACTTTGGAGTATTTACAACTACACTTTCTATGAGTTTTGAGATATTGTTATGGCTTCCTGGCTTAAATGGGCAAAAATTGGTGTTTTAGTTTCTGCTATCTGGAGTTCAGCTGGTGATTCCAGCCTGTGGGGCATCAAATACCTCAGAGATGGGGGGGTCTTAAGGATTTGGGATCATGACAGAACTGCTGGCCTTACCCCACAGGGGAAAATGAACAAAGAGAGCCAGGTCTGAGCTGTGCAAGCCCACAGCTGTCACAGACACATTTTATGACAGAATCCTTTTGTTAGGATCTTTTCTCCTGAGAAGCTGAGAAGCTTCAGCTTCTCCATGTTTTGCTGCTTTGGAATGTGATTTGGAGAATTGTTTACCCAGCATGTGAAATTGTTTTTACTTCATGACCAATGACAGCCACCTGTGTCGAGGCTGTGAGCAGTCACAAGATTTTATTATCATTCCTTTCTATTCCTTTCAAGCCTTCTGATGAAATCTTTGCTTCTATTCTTTTAGTATCGTTTTAATATATCATTTTCTTTTAACAGAATTTACATCATAAAATAATAAATCAGCCACCTGAAACATGGAGTCAAGATTCTCATCTCTTCCCTCATCCTGGGACCCCTGCAAACACCACCACACACAGCCACAGGTATAGACACTCCTCTTTCACCCCAATTTCAGATTTAATTTATGCAAAGGGCTGCTCTTGGGTCTTTGACTGATGATAGGTTTGTGCAAGGAGGAATAAGCAGGGCACAATAATTTTGCAGTTATCACTAAGCACACAGTTAATCTGTGTCTTGGAGGAGGCAGTTCCTTCTTTGGCTCTCCCTGCTGCTCCTGCTCCCTGTTAATATTCAGCAGGCTCTGGGGGCTGAGCTGCTCCTTGCTTTCAGGCAGAGAGCAGCTCCCTGGTGCTGTCTGAGCATGGCTGGTGCTTTGTAGAGTTAGTTTGGGATGCAGGGCTGGGGCTCAGCTGCTTGGGAAGTGCTCAGGGCCTTGTTTGTTGCTGCAGGCTTAGATTGCAATTCCCTTATTGCTGCCTGAGCTGAGTGCTGAAGGATGTGAGTGCTTGAAGGAGCAAAAACCAACTCCAGCCTGGGGTGGGAAGGGAAATGAATGAAACATCTCATCATTCAGAGATGACCCAGCACTGACAGGAGCATCACCCACAGCCAGTCCCTGACCTGGGGATGCCTTTTCTCTTGGCTTTGTTGTGCTGATTTGACAAACACATCCCCAGCCCCTGCTGAGACAGCACAAGCTCCAAAGGAGAAGGGGCTGAGGCTGTGTGTCCTTCCAGGGAAACAGGGAAGCTCCTGTTTCCAGCTCCTTTCCCTGATCTCTGACGTGGCCTTGTGCCTTCAACACTCTGCTCAGGGTGCTTTCGGGGGGCTCCCTGCACTGCCAGAGCCATGAAAGGCATTTTGCAAAGCTTTTCGGTGAGATGGATTGCTTGGGGAGGGTTTGGAGAAGAGAATCAGAGCAGAGCTGCTGAGGGTGAAGGGGTCAGACTGAATAATGGAAGGCAGATCTGCTCCAATATCTTTCAGTAGCTTCTGCACTGTCTGCATGGGTGGGTGAGGCCTGGATGAGCTGAGATTTGCAAACCCCCTGTCACCTTGACTGTCTGATTTTAGGCAAGATGGACAGTGCTTTCTAAAGGCTCAGGCTGCAGTATCTTTCCATCACAACCATGGGAACTGCTCATCCTGAGCTTGTCTGGCTCTTCCTGGGCAAGGAGAAGCTAAAACTCCCATTTGAAAGGAAATAAAAAAGGAGGCTAAACTTTAAATTCTGACTCATGTTAAATCCCTGACTATATAAGTGGAAAACGGGTTCAGGAAATTAAATTGGATATTAGGAAAAATTCTTCCATGTAGGGGAGGTCAGGCATTGGAACAGGCTGCCCAAGGAGGTGTGGAATCACCATCCTTGGATCCTTGGAAGTGTCCAAGATGTGTACAGTGCATGTGGCACTGGGGGACACGTGGTGAACGAGGTGGTTAATGTGGTGGTGGTTAATGGGAGTGGGTAATGTGGTGGGGTTAATGGTAATGGCTAAAGTGGTGGTTTATGGTAATGGTTAATGTGGTGGGATTTAATGGTAATGGGTAATGTGGTGGTGGTTAATGTGGTGGTGGTGGTCAATGGTCATGGTTAATGTGGTGGGGTTAATGGTAATGATTAATGGTAATGATTAATGTGGTGGTTTATGGTAATGGTTAATGGTAATGTGGTGGTGGTTAATGGTAATGGTTAATGTGGTGGTGGTTAATGGGAATGGGTAATGGTAATGGTTAATGTGGTGGTGGTTAATGGTAACGGTTAATGTGGTGGTGGTTAATGGTAATGGTTAATGTGGTGGTGGTTAATGGTAATGGTTAATGTGGGTTAATGGTTAATGGTATTTAATGTTGTGGTTAATGGTAATGGTTAATGTGGTGGTGGTTAATGGGAATTGGTGGTGGTTAATGGTAATGGTTAATGTGGTGGGTTAATGGTAATGGTTAATGTGGTGGTTAATGGTAATGGTTAATGATGGTGGTGGTTAATGGTAATGGTTAATGTGGTGGGGGTTAATGGTAATGGTTAATGTGGTGGTTAATGGTAATGGTTAATGTGGTGGGGGTTAATGGTAATGGTTAATGGTAATGGTTAATGTGGTGGGGGTTAATGGTCATGGATAATGGTAATGGCTGGACTCAGTCCTGAAGGTCCCTTCCAATCTTTGTGATTCCATAACAAACCTCTTCACCCATCCATGGGCTCCCACTCCCTCACAGAGGGTTGAAGATGCTTCACTCTCTCTAATGGGCTCTCACTAATGTGTCTCCAAGCCCAGCGGGGCTGAAAGCTAACAAGTTTCCAGCACAGGAAATTACCAAATCCGTGGTATTCCTGCCCCTCAAGAGACACAGTCTTAAGCTGCGCCAAGGGAAATATAGGTTGGATATCAGGAAAAAGTTCTTTACAGAAAGGGTGATAAAGTTCTGGAATGGCTGCCCGGGGAGGTGGTGCAGTCCCCATGCCTGGGGGTGTTTAACAAAGCCTGGATGTGGCACTGGGTGCCAGGGTTTAGTTGAGGGGTTGGGGCTGGGTTGGACTCAATGGCCTTGAAGAGCTCTTCTAAACCTAGTAATTCTGTGAATTCTGTGAATTCTCTGGGATCGGGAAGGGGCTGATCCTGAAGTGGGAGCTGCTGGCACACTGCACAGCAAGCAGGCTGCAGGTAAAGCACCCTGTCCCCAGGAGCACTGCTGATGGGGTGTGTGGAGAGGGCTGGGAACGAATCAAGGCCCCTTCCAGTTCCAGCAGCAGAACTGCATGCATCAGAGCCCTGTCTCATGTGTGAACCTTCCCCCATTCATAACAAACTTCAAGCCCATGCATGGAAGAGACAATGACTTGTCCAAGTGTATTCCCCAGGGAGCCTGCATGCAGA
Source organism: Camarhynchus parvulus (assembly GCF_901933205.1). Taxonomy (NCBI): domain Eukaryota; kingdom Metazoa; phylum Chordata; class Aves; order Passeriformes; family Thraupidae; genus Camarhynchus; species Camarhynchus parvulus. Next base: position 9,080,316 of record NC_044588.1, read on the forward strand.
TCTTACCCTGTGACCATTTCAACACCTTGAAGGGGAATAGATGTTTAAATTCTGAATTCAGGCTCAGTCTAAGCAAACAGAGCTCACTGCCAGAGGGATTTCACATTGCAGTTCTGAGTTTGCTGCTGAGAATTCATTTGGTTCTAATTCTGTATCTTGGCTGCGTTGGCATTGCATCGTCATATCCCTGCTAATGAGCAAGCAGGGCTGCTGCAAGCAGAGGACTCCTGTAGGGATGTTGGCAGCATCCCAGAGAAGGTATTTTAGACTCACTGGGGAAGTTCCAGACATCACAGATTATATATTTATTCTAATAGTGCCTCATCATTTGGGAAAGGCAGGACAGGCACTGTAATATTGGTGTAAGCAGGACTATGTTTTTGTAGCAGAAAGGCAAAATCACTTCCAGTGAAGGGAACAAGTTGTCTCCCTAACCAAGAACCAGCACTTTTATAACTGGGAGTATTAAGCACGTCAGAGAACATTGCTTTGCCTGGGGAAAATCACATCTCCTCAACCCCCTCCTCTCCCTCTTCCTTTCCTCCTGGACTTGGAGATCTGGTGCTTCAGGCTGGATGTTGCAGTTTGCCAGCAGATGCCCTGAGGACAGCCACATCAGAGGTGCCCAATTCCTGCTTGGAGGAGGGCAGAGGGTGGAAATGCTTGCCCAGGACAGATGATGCTGCTCCTCATGGGTGTTTGGACATGCTGAGTGTTCCCTGCCTGTGGCACTGTCATGGGAAGCCTGTGCTGCTGACAAGGACCATGGTGTAACTCCACTGCTCACACCTGTGTGACTGGAGAATCCAGCCCAGTGCACAGACAGGAGTGCAGAATAAGTGTGAGCATCACCCAAACCAGGACAAGTAACCCTGGATATGCCTCATCCACCTTGTCCACAGCTACCCCGAATGCAAAACTGCATGGAGTTTCACAAACATCAGCTGCTTTTTCTTTATTTCATTGTCTTCAGTCCTCATACAACTACAAATTTAGCACTACTGCTAAAGAAAAAAAGAGCAAACTACAGCCATTCATGGGGTAACATAATTTTAAACGTTGTGAGACAGCTGATACTATTAAAAATCATGGCCCTGTTATGGGCTTTCATTATTGATGGCTACTTGAGGAGACATACACTATAAAATATAAAGATAAAAAGTGAAAGGCTATTTAGATAGATGTTCAGCTGAGTGCTGCTAGCATCAAATCAGTGGCACTGGAGAAATGAGAACAGACACACGGCACAGCCTCTGGACTAAATGTGTGCACTGCCAAGGCTTGGCCTGCACAACGTGCACTTTAAATCAAAGCAACATTGAAGTCAGTATTGATTGTTCTTGGAGATCTATTTTACCTTCAGGCACTGCTGTTTCCCAGAGGAGCGTGAGCAAGGACGTAAGTCTCTGTGCAGTGCTGGCTGCTGGTGGACAGGGATCTCCCTGAAATCCTCTGGAAACGATTCCTCCTCTGGAAGTACCCACTGCTGCTGCTGAGGGACCTCTGCCTGTTCTTCAGGTACTCCCTGTAGTTTTTGGTGAGCAGGGTGTAAAGGAAGGGGTTGATGCAGCTGTTGCTGTAGGTCAGGCAGGTTGTCAGGTAATTAATGTTCTTCATCACCTTGGGAGATAAAGGGAAGGATTCATAATACTGGAAGAGGAGCTGCCATATCCAGAAAGGCAAGAAGCAAGCCCAGAAGACCAGCACTATGGTGAAGATTAAATAGAGCACCTTCTGGTTGGGCAGCCTCTTGGTCTGCTTGAAGGAAGCAGTCTGGGACACCCAGTAAATCTTGGCCAGGCGGATGTAAAGGTAGCCAATGACCACCCCCGGGCCCACGATGCTGGTGCCAAAAAGGATGGTGAGATAGACTTTGTAGGACAGCTTGCTCCAGGTGGGCAGGCAGATGCTTTTGTTGTCCCTTTGCACCAGCTGGATCATGATGAGCATGGGCAGGGTGAGCAGCAGTGACACCAGCCAGATCACCACGGCAATGGCCTTGCGGTAGCTCTTGGACCTCTTCACCGTGTCCAGGGGCTTCAGCACGGCCAGGTAGCGCTCCGTGCTCATCACTGTGAGGGTGAAGATGCTGGCGTGCATGGTGAGGAAGTCCAGGCTGAACAGGATGCGGCAGCCAACGTCCCCAAAGTGCCACTTCTGGATGAAGTAGGTGCCGACGATGAAGGGGATGGTGAGGAGGTAGAGCAGGTCGGCCAGCGCCAGGTTGATGATGTAGATGTACATGGAGGCAGAGGATCGCAGGTAGTGGCACATCACCAGCAGGGTGTAGACGTTGCCTGTCACCCCAACCACGCACATGAGGGACAGGATGGCCCCGATGGTGCAGATGGCCACCATGTCCTCCGTGGAGCTGGCCGCCCACGCGCCGTCCCCGGTGCCATTGGTGGAGATGTTGGGCCTGATTCTGAACACGCCGTCCTCACCTGTGTCTGTCACCACGGAGGGGGTGGTGGAGAAGCGGCTCTCCAGCTCGTCACTTAGGGACATCCTCCCGGGTTTAAATGCCAGAGGCTTTGCTCATGTCACAGGGGTCTGAGGGGGTTCTCTCTGCTCTGAGAAAGGCGGCTGCGGGGAGCTGTGGAACCATTTCCCAGCAGTGCCTCATCCAAGGACCATCTGCATTCTCCACTAGAGGAAAGACAGCAAAAACAACATGTTAGAAATCTGACAGCAACACAAAAGTTCATTTAGAAGTTACCTGTCCCTGAGCACGTATCTGCACTGCCTGAATGTACCAAAGGTCTTTGGCACTAAGGCCACTTTTGTAGGGCTTGTGCTCTCACCACAAGAGCCCAGCTGTGAGGTGTGGCCATGGAAAAGAGACAAAAAAGGTTGTGTGGATCACTGGAACCACTTACTTCAGTCCTTAGTTCAGGGCTAGAGAAAAAAACCCCATCCTTCCTGAATTTATAACAATGATTTAGAGCTATCAGCATGATTGTTTAAACCTCTTTGCCACATTCTTAACTCTGAAGGAGCAGAAGGCCCTGAAAAAGGGAAAACAAACTTTAGATTTATCATTTGCAGCCAAATTGTCTGTTCTGTTTTAGTGATGCATTCACAGTCCAGCATTCCTGCAGTGTTTTCGCAGAGCAGCTTCCCTTGAACGAGAAGCTCCTCCTCTGTCCTGCAGTTTCAAACAGCATTCAAGTGATGGAGAAAAAGGCACTTCATAAAGCAAAGTGCAGTTTCCCTGTGGAATTTCTGTGTCTGTAAACACATCTCCCTGTCCATGTGAGATGTCCATGTGTCTGTAAAACAGATCTGTTTCAGCCAGAGCCTGGTGTGAACCTGCCTGAGCAGCCTTGAGCAGCGAGGTGTGAGACAACATGTGAGGCAACTCTGTAGGTGGGAGCCTCTGCTCAGCTCAGACTCAGCGCTGCACAAATCAGGATTGTGTTGCTCTGAATTCATTCTGGGTGTAGGCAAAAAGAGAGCAAACCTTCCTCAGAGAAATGCTGAAGAAGTAGCTAAAATGCCCAGATTTTAAGGCATACCAAAAGCCTGTGACATCCTAAAGGTCCCTGCATACAGAAGTGCATTTGCATTATGTGTTTTACAGCACTCAGACTGTCTCTTTTTCTTTGGAAAACACTGAAGAGGAGGAGTGCTGGGCTGCCTTGTCCTCGTAGGGCTCAGCAGGCAAAGATTCCCCTCTGCCTTGTTCCACTGGGCAGGCTGGATTTGTTTAATCCTGGGAATTTGCAGCGTTTCCCTGTGAGTTAGTTGTCCCTTTCCCTCCTGACCAGCTCTGACTCCTTTGCCCCTTTCCTCCCACTGTCTCCTTGGCAGGAGGATCACAGTCACAGGCCCTCCCCTGCTGCCCTTGTGTCACCCTGTCAGTGACCTCTGTGACCCCTGAGGATGGGCAATTTTCATCCTCTTTGTGACTTCCCTCACCTTCTCCCCATTACCACCTGCAGGGATGTCATAAAAAGCTCTGTGTAAGAGAGGACAATCCAGTGCAGAGGGAGATTTCCCTCACTTAGAAGTTGGAATAAAAATACAAAAAACCAGAGAAACACACAGAGCCCATCTCCCACCCCAGTTGCTCGAGTACAGGTGAGAGACGAGCGTGGTCCTGCACTGCTCCTTCAGGTCACTGCTGCTCTGGGCTGGTCCCCACAACTTCACCAGCATCAAGATCCACTTCTTGGACCCTGCACCCCCAAATCTGCCTGGTCCTGCTCCTGCTGTGCTGTGCAGTGCCCTCCTGCTGTAGGGCAGGTGTAGCCAGTCTGTCCTGCTGCCCTTTTGTCCCTTTTATCGGTGCTGGTGTCCGAGCTGACAGTGACAGTGACTCCCATAAGGAGACACAGCTGCTCCCAGAGCTGTGGCTGCTCCTCAGCCTCACAACCAGCAGGAGGGCGCAGAAATGAACAGCTCTGCATGGGATGCTCCAGCTGAGCCCAGAGCTCGTCCCACACACAGCTCTGGGCTCGGTGTGCTGGTGAGAGCTCATTTTCAGGAGCATATTTCCACAGCTCAGGGGCTGCCTCCTTGCAGCTGCCTCATTTGGTGTCCCAGGGACTTGTAGCAGATTTGTGCCATGCTGGTGCCTGTCTGTGCAGCTCCCTGGAGTGACAGCTCCTGCTGGAGAGAGCTGAGCCCACTGCATCTCCCTGCTCTGCTCCTCTTCTGCTCAACCTGCCTTCTGATCCATTCATAAAATCCCTACAGCACCAGTTCCATTCAGACACTTCAGCCCATCTCCAGACAGAGCTCGAAGAGGAAAATTAAGCCAAATGGGGAGCACTTGCATAATTTTAAAGTTGCCATCACTGCTGCTCTGGTACACAAACACACACTCACACACATGCACACACAACACAGAGCTTGTTATTCCAAGCAGCCATTCAAGCATCTTACGGTCCAGGCGATTTTCCCAGCCAATCTTGCCTTCCCCTCTACGATATCATCCCACAGGAGTACCATGCATATGTACAGCTGTAAACAGAAACGAATTTCTCTTGCTCAAACCTTGCTTTTAAATCCGGCGGATGAAGTTTCCTATAAGAAAGAAAATAATAATAATAATAATAATTTTTAAAAAAATCTATCTAGTAGTATCAAAGCTGAAACTTAAAGAAAGAAAAAGAGGGAAAAAAACAGAAAGAAGAGAATCCTTCTCCACAGGCAGAGAGTGAGAGATCCCAGAGCTCTGTCGCATCTGGAGCGGCAGGGGCAGGAAGGGAGCGTGCTGCCAGCCAAGTATGTTTGAAATCTGGGCGCTCTTAATACTCCCATTCCCCTCCCTCCACTCGTGCCGGCTATTTTTGCTCCCCGGTGACGTGAGGCATAGCGTGGCTTTGCTGCAGCCTGTTTAAAGCAGCAGGGTTTGATAAGCATGGCTTGCTCTGCCTCCCCTGCTCTGGGCATCACAGGGGTTCGGGTTGTTCCACCCCAGGAGCGGTGGAAGGCAAAGCCCCCTCTGTACAGCACAGGGAGAGGGAGAATTCCTGAATTAATTCCTGGATTCCTGAATTAATTCCTGAACTCCTGAAGCTGCTCGAGCAAAACCAGCACGGCTGGGGAAGGAGAGAGGGCCAGGGAGGGTTAAAATCCTGCGAGAGGGTGACATTCCTGCGGGAGGGTGGGTGGGCTGCCCAGGGGAGCAGCAGAGCTCCTTGATTTGGAGATCGATTCCAAAGCGAAGCTGAAGTTTATTTGGGTTGGGTGGCGTGTGAAGAGATGAATCTGTGCAGTGGGGTCACACACCACAGCATCTGAGACATTTCAGGCTGGCAGTAACAAAATATTGCTGAAGTTGTTCAGGGGCTGGGTCGTTCCCTTTCCCCAGTGATACTTGTGAGAAATCATACTTTCAAACATTTTAAAAATGGTTTAATAAAGCCTTATCAAAAATTACAACAGAAGACTAAATAGAGAAAATAAACACAGCACTGGGAGCAGAGGATTTTCCCCACCATGTGCTCATCCACACAATGGATGTTTTGCCTTTCAACCCTGTGTCCAGCTCTGGCCCCTCAGTTTGGGAAGGACATTGAGACACTTGAGCACATCCAGATGAGGGCAACAAGGCTGGTGAGGGAACACAAACCCTGTGAGGAACCCCTGAGGGAGCTGGGGGTGCTCAGCCTGGAGAAAAGGAGACTCAGGGCTGCCCCCATCACTCTGCACAGCTCCTGAAAGGTGCCTGTGCTCAGCTGGGGCTGGGCTCTTTCTCCAGCAGCACTGACACAACCAGAGCACACAGCCCCAAGCTGCACTAAGGGAAGTACAGGTTGGATGTTAGGAAAAGGTTTTTTACAGAAAGGGTGATAAAGTTCTGGAATGGCTGCCCAGGGAGTGCTGGAGTCCCCATCCCTGGGTGTGTTTAACAAAGCCTGGATGTGGCACTGGGTGCCAGGGTTGAGTTGAGGTGTTGGGGCTGGGTTGGACTCGATGATCTTGGAGGTCTCTTCCAATCCAATGATTCTGTGAATTCTGTGAGTCCAGGGAGCAGGAGCAGTCCCTGGGTGAGCACAGAGAGTGAAGCCCTTGGCAAAGTGCTTTATTTGCTCCCACTGGGAGTGAGGGCATTGATGTGGCAGTGTCCTCCTCCCAGGCAGAGCAGGGACAACCTGCTGCTGTCCTTGAACCCCTTTCCTACAGCCTGCATGTGACCCAAAGGGCTGGGAGTGCAGGGATGCTGATGGGGCCATGGGTGCTCTGTTCAGCACCTCCAGCACGTGGTAGGTGTGTCCAGGTGTCTGTCCAGGCACTTACACTGGAACTGCCACACTCCTGTCACTCCTCTGTCCCCAAAGGGCCACTTGGGTTGGTGATAACCCATCCCAGGACCAGGAAGGAGTAGTGGGATGGAGGAAGGGTAATCCATCTGGGTAATCCATCAGTTTTCCAAGCCTCTGGATCCCAACTTGATACTTCCTTTCGTGGCACTTAAACCTTTCAAAAAACATGAAACCTGTGATTTCATTTATCAGGAAATCTCTGTGCCCACAGGGCTGCCACTGGGGAAAGCTGGGCTCCCATATGTCTGTGTCCTGCTGCAGTCATTAGGGAAGTGTCTGGGAGCAGTGTGGGCAGTGTCAGCTTCACAGCCCTGGCTCAAAAAGGCTGTTGGTGGTCATAGTTTTGTGTGATAATTCACTTATGGGGAATTTTGGAAGGAATCCGAGACAGGACCTCTGAGTTGTTTTTGATGATGGGGTTTATTTTTCTTATCTTCTACATAGGCAGGAAGGGTGAGTTCAGCTCACATCTCCACAGCATGGTGCAGAAGGCCACAAGACCCTCAGTTACAAGACCTTTTAAGGAGTTATTAGCCAATAAAACACTGCTAACAAGGATATTTATGTTTTTGACTCAATCCTTAAATATTTCATCTTATGGACCCATGTTACAGTGTGAGCTTTCTTAGCCAATCATGTTATGACACACAAACCTACAGTACTGCATTCTAAACTCCTGGTTGACCTCTGTAACTGCTTTTACTTTTTCCATATCTTGAACTCTAAACCTCTAAACTTTCCTTTACTTAGCTTTGCCTGTCTCTGCTTTAAACTATAAATCCACATTCTCACGTCTAGCACCTAAGTTTGGAAGGTTTTCCAAGGCCTCAGACCAAATCCTGTGTTTAATTCTAAGCTTTGGCTTACGGGCCCAAAATTCTGAGAGTTCCCTGCATTTTGGTTCCAACAGTTTTGCTACTTCTCTTCCCCTCATTTGCTCATCTTTAAAGCAGGAATCACTATCCTGGATTGCCAAGCAAATTGTATTCTATCTGCCATCTCTGTGGCAGCTGTCTTCTGTTCAGTGGGCAGTTTTCCTTATCTCTTCCACACCCAATCCTCTCTCAGGGCAGACATCTGCTGATAACAGCTATTGAATGTCCCTGCATGGCTGATAAGAACTACAGCATCCCACTGGGAGAGGTGAGCCCAGAGGGAGGAGCCAAGCATTCCTGCCTGGATATAATCTGGAGATTCTGGAACACCAGCACGGCTTCTGCACTGGATTTCCCAGAGGAACAGCAGCTGCCTCTTCCCCTGGATCTCCAGAGGCAGAGACTGCACCTTTCTCCAGGATCCCTGCTCCAGCAGAACCACCCCTGACACTGCAGGAGGGCTGAGCCACAATTCCAATGGGACTGCTGCCAGCACCCTGACCCACAGGGTGTCAGGTTGGGTTCTGACTCTGTCAGTGTTGGTTTGGTTACTGCATTGTTTATTTTATCTTTTTATTTTCTTCCCTAATAAAGAACTGTTATTTCTGCTCCCATATTTTTGCCTGAGAGCCCCTTAATTTAAAATTTATAGCAATTCAGAGGGAGGAGGTTTATATTTTCCATTTCAGGGGAGGCTCCTGCCTTCCTTAGCAGACACCTGGCTTTCCAAACCAAGACAATCACTGTGCTCACTGTCTCAGTGCTCCGAGTTTCAGGGGTTTTAACATTTGTGTGATGCTGTCAGAGCTACAGACAGGGGTGGCAGCCCCTGTGATCTTGTGCAACAGGAGTAGGAGCTGCACAGGCGATCCTGGGTGAAGAAAGGGGTTCTCCAAAATATGAAACAGCTCTGTTTAGTCGTTCAGACAGCAACCACTGCTACAGGGCTGGAGTTCTGCACAGGAGCCTTCTGAAGTTACTGCACAGTCAACAAACATAATTATTCTATAAAATACAGGGCAAAAGAGACTCTCCCCTTTGATGTGAGGATTTATGCCAGTGCTATGTACTGAATTCTCTTTATTGCAAAGCATTCAAGATCAACAACAAAAATCACAGCAGAATTCTCCTGGAAATCCATCAAATCATCATCAGGAAAGCCATGGGCAGTACAGACACCCTGAGACACACCTTCCATGGGCCAGAAGCTGTTGCTACACTAGAGACAAAAGCCTCTTTGCCATTATTTTCTATCCCAAATATCCTGTGCAGCACCTTTGTGCTCTGCTCTGCCTGGTGCTGACCACACCATTCCTTTGCAGTTTGGTTCCATGTCCTCAGCCTCTCCTCCTCTGTTCAGCTGAACAGCTGCCCTGTACCCTCTTGGGACACCATTCTATATTCCTCAGCCCTCATATCTGGGAATTAGAAAATTTAGGAAAATGCTCTGGGGCCAGAAGTCTGCTAGGAAAAAGTCGGGCTCCATAATTTCCAGCTGCCTCTGATCCCAGGTGTTTTCTCAGCATGGAGGGCAGCACACATCCCCAGCCTGGCAGCAAAGATTTCTGCTAGAGCTCTCCAAAACCCTCTCACAGGAGACAAGAGATGAAGTGTGGAAAGTTGTCTGGCAGTGCATAAAGAGCAGCAAATGTCACCACACTGAGTTTGTGCCACTGTGGACTCGCTGGTGGCATTTGCCATTCTGCACACAGGGGGTGGAGCTGGGGATGGTGACAGCTGGTGCTTTCTTAGCTGTCCAGCAAGGCTGGCTCAGCAATTGTTAATTTACACATATATTATTTTTCTATATCAAAACTTGCTTCCATCTCTATTCCTTCTTCAGATTCTACAAAAATCTTTCCGCCAAGCACACATAGCTGTGAAACTTTCTTGTCAAACTTTCATCCTTCCCAACACCTCAGCCATGTCTTCTCAAGGCTGAGGTGATGGAGGTGTCCCTGCCATGCTGGTGGCACTGGGTACCAATCTGTGCTCAGAGAGAGCTGCAGGGTCACCCACTGCCTGGGTGATTTGAGCGAGATAAATTCTTTCCTTGTGGGAAATGGATTTGTAGTAAATGCTTTAAAGTTTGCTAGAAGGTTCACATAGCTTGCATTTGTATGTAAACCTTGAGATAAGAAATGTTGGCTTAGAAATGTTATGGAATAAGACAGACATTGTTGAGAGAGAAATGGAACTAGAAATAAGTTCCTTTCCTTGGAACTAGATGGAACTAGAAATAACCATCCTTTCAAAGGATGGTTTTGTAAATAAAACAAAATACTTTGGAGAACTAGAACTATGAAAGATATCTTGTACTAGGACTTATGAGGGGTAATTTAGATGATTAGTTTTAGGGTATTCATAGTATAATGTGGTAAAAGCTAATAAGAAATATTTATAATGTATTGTAATTAGAAATAGTTGGCTTCTAATTGTGATAAGATGAATTATAACAGCTGTATTGTCTCACCCTTCACATGACACAGAAAACAGAATAAAAGTTTTCAAACACCTCTCAGTTACCCCATGTCTGAGTCAGAAAAGGGCCTAATCCAACATTTCCTTACCTCAAAATCCAACAGCTGAGTCTCTGTCCTCAGGGATTTGCTCATGAACCTCCTGTGCACTGCTGTGAGCTCCCTGCCCAGGCAGGTGGGAACAGCTCTGTGCAGGGGCCTTGAAAAAGAAAGACTTGCAGCTAAAAGCACTGCCAAAAATGACAGGTGCTGGTTAAAAGACTCAAAACTAAATGTCAGTTTTTAAATAAAGTATTTTTGCCCAAAATGTTCCTTCCTGGGATGGAGAACAGAGAGCAGATGCCTCCTCTGTGCCAGCCCCTCTCTGCAGGGACATCTGTGCCACCAGCACAAGGTCTGGGGACAGCAGAGGAGCCTGCAGGGCACAGGGGAGGTGGCTCTGCAGTGTTTGTTCCTCTGTTGGAACTTTTGATGTAGGAACAGGCTGGAGGGTGTTGGCTGGGGTGGGCAGTGGATGTGGCTCTCCACCTGTGCCACACACTCCTGTGGTTCCTTCTTTCATTTCCCTTCTCTCAGGGTGCAGCCCTCCCCTGGCCCCTGGCCCTTCCCACCACTGTTTGCTCCTGCATTTTTGAAAACCCTCCTTCCCAGGGAAGTGGCTGCTGGCATTTTGTGTCACAGGGAAATTCCTCTGGAAATGGCTCTAATGTAGAATAAATGCCTTAATTTCCGGCTCCAAAGCAGTGGGGAGACCGAGCAGCTGCCTGGTTCCACAGTTGGAAATCGTGTCTGATTGTCTCAAAATGCTTTCCTTTGCCTTGCTTTGGACCAAAGGAACACTTTACCTGATGGAGGCTCCTTTGTTTCCAGGTGCTGCCCCACTCAGTGGGAAGCCCAGAGCAGATGAGGGGGCTGAGGGTGGGCTTGGGGTTGCTGAGGGCTCAGGCCAGCCCTGGTGTGAGGAGGGGGTGCAGCCAAGCCCATCTGCAGCCCAGGCAATGCCCCTGTGCCCCTGTTAGACTGACTGCTCTGCTGCAACTCAGTTTATTTGGAGTTTGCATCCCTGCAAGAGAAACCTTGATCTGCCCCAGCTGTGCTGCTCCCACCTCACTGTGTCAGTGTTCAGAGGGGTCTCAGGTTGAGGGAAGAGACGAGGATCTGACTCCATGTTTCAGAAGGCTTGATTTATTATTTTATGATATATATTACATTAAAACTATACTAAAAGAATAGAAGAAAGGATTTCCTGAGAAGGCTAGCTAAGGATAGAATAAGAAGGAAGGATAACAAAGGTTTGTGGCTTGGACTCTCTGTCTGAGCCAGCTGGGTTGTGATTGGCCATTAATTAGCAACAACCAACATGAGACCAATCACAGATGCACCTGTTGCATTCCACAGCAGCAGATAACCATTGTTTACATTTCATTTCTGGGGCCTCTCAGCTTCTCAGAAGAAAAGATCCTAGCAAAAGGATTTTTCATAAAATATGTCCGTGACAGTCAAACAAACACTTGTATTATTGAATAAACACCCCAAGGGATAAAAAAAGCCCCACTCAGTGCAGAAATCAGCAGTGGTTTGAAATTCTCTTGTGTGTCTCCAGCACATCAGCTCTCCTTTCCCTTCAGGGTGCTGGGGGATGCAGCTTTTCCCCCATCATTGAGCTGTTGTCTCTGGCAGTGGCTGCTCCAGCTGTTCTGGCTTTCTGCTGTTTAATCCTCCTGTTTTGCACCCTGTCTCGTGCTGCAGCACCCCAGGGCTGTGCAGATGAAGAGATTCAGGTGAAATCAAGTTCATCCTTTCACAGGCTTACACACCCTGGCTGTGCCCAAAGCCACCCTGGCTCCACCATGTGTAAACAGGGAGGGGATGTTGCCTCTGAAGGGTTTGCTCAGAGCTGCAGGAAGGTTTCCCAAGCACCTTCTGAGCCCCTGGCAAAGGGGAGCCTGGTCCCTGCCACCCAAATCTCCACAGTTCCTTGGCTATTCCCATGTTGCCAGCACTGTTTTTAGCAGCGCTGAAGATCCAGCACTGTCTTGAGCAGAGTTTTTGGAATCAGGTGGTTCTCCAGGCTGGGGCACTGAGGGTGAGAACAGCCAGGCTCCAGGGCTGGGGCTGGCAGGGAGCCTTGAAGCTCTTCCCACTTTGCAATTTTGCTGTGTTCAACCCAAATGGGAGAGGCTGGGCACCTGCTGCAGGGGAGGGTGGTTCTTGAGAGCCTCTAAACACCTCCAGTGTTAAGCGCCAGCAACACATTCCAGGATTTTGGTGGCTTGGAGCTCCTTTTGCCAGCCTGCATTAGCAGTGTGTGACTCAGTTTGCTAATGACTGCAATTAGATATCCCACAGCTCTTTGCAAAGAGGCTCTGGGTGACCTTGGCTGAGTTCCTGTCCCCTTGGGCCATTATCCAAGGGATGCTCCAGGACTCTGTGCCAGTGCAACATCTGGCTGTGCCTCCTCCTCTCAGCACAGGGCACAGAAATCCCTCAGCTGTGCACAGAAAGCAGTGGGAGCTGACAGAACTTCACTGGTGCAGAAGGGAAGGGCAGATTTTTGCCTTTGCTACCTGTGCCACCTCTCCCCAGCACTCTGAAGCATTTTCTCTTCAAACCTTCCTTGCCAGACCTTCCCATGAGCTGCTCCTGGCATGGCTGTGTCACTGACATGTTTTATGCAAATCCTTTCATTAGGATTTTTCTCCTCAGAAGCCTCAGAAAAGAAATGTAAGCAATAACCATCTGATGGCTGTGGAATGTGATCTGGAGATGTTTTACCAGCAGGTGCATCTTTGATTGTTCCGTGTGGATTGTTTTTACTTGATGACCAGTCATGGTCCAGCTGTGTCGAGGCTCTGAGCCTGTCACAGGTTTTTTATTATTCATTCCTTTCTAGCCTTCTGATGTCTCCTTTCTCTTTCTTTAGTGTAGGTTTAGTGTATCAATATAATATAATATAATGTAATATAATGTAATGTAATGTAATGTAATGTAATGTAATGTAATGTAATAATATAATATAATATATCAGCCTTCTGAAACATGGAGTCAATTATATATTTATTTGATGACCTTTGCTTTGGGCTCGTGGAAGATCAGCTGTTGGAGGACCTTGCTGACTGCTGATAATCCAAACAAACTGCTGGAATTATTTCTATATTTCTGTACCTTGAGAGAGCTCCAATCCATTCCTGAGGCAGAGCTGCTGTTTCAAGACCCAGAGCTGCCTTTTCCCCACCCTGCTCACTCAAGTGCCTGTTCACTCTCCTTACTCCTCCATAGTCCCTCTACTCATCACTGAAACCTCTTTTGGCAAGCTGGCCCCACATTCACCTCTTTCTAGTTCTTCACTACCCAGAATTTGAGGCAAGAAGCAACACTCCAGAGTTAAAGCTGAAGCTGTTTCATCTCTGGGCTCCTTCACAGCTTTTGGGCGAATACAGTTCTGGTGTCCTTGAAATAATCTCATACAGCAGGAGAGATCATAGTCAGGTGTATTTATTTTATTTCATTGATTTTCTGGCTTTCAACCCGCTGTATAAAAAGAAATCTAGCACATACAGTGCTTACACTGAGTTAACAATACTTGGACTGATAATGTTGCTTTTAAAAAACCATTTGAAGATACCAAGTCTGGACTGCTGACCCCAGGTCCTTTCAGAAGTGATAAAGAAGCTGTTAAATGCACCAGAGAGCATTCTTTGACATCTGCAGCCCTTAAGACACAACTCCTGGTGTTTCCTGGAGGGATTTAGAAAGAAAAGGAACAATGAACAAGAAGAAAACTAATAACAAAAATAATCTTTCTGTGGTACAGAACAAATTCTTCCGTGCAAGGGCTGGTTGTGCCCAGGCTGCCTTCACAGCTCCCTCTGATCAGAGATCTTGTTGTGAATCTGAGTGTTTCAGTGTTTTTACACACTCCTAGAGGTGTTTTCTGTCATTTTTGCACACATGAGCCTGGAAAATAAGTCCCCACAGGGTGTGTTTAAGCAAATTGGTGTGTTTAACCTGAGGGAGCTTGGGGAGCTGTTTGTGAAGTTATGCAGTGAGGAATGACAGGGGAAGCAGAAAATCTGGTGGGTTCTTCTTTGGGTTGCTCCAGTTCAGTGACCTGCTCAAGCGTCTACTGGCTTCCCTAAAGGTTACTCAAGTTGCTCAAATGCATCTTTAAAGGTCACTAAAGCCCACCTAGACCTTGGTGAAACTTTGAAATGTTCTCACGCAGCTGAGGATAATTTGGACAGGCAGGTTCAGTGCATGGGGACCCCGGAGCCTGGTGTTGGGGTTCCCCAGACCCACCTTGAGGGCAGGAGAAGAGACCCTTGTCTGGACCAGCTGGGCCAGTCAGTGTCTGCCCTGGGCTGCTCCTGCAGGGGAGGGGCAGGGAGGGAAATTCTGTTCTGTTTCTTCCAGAAGTTTCTGTGGGATGCACCTCTGCCCTTGGCGTGGCTCCAGGGCGTGAGGAGCAGCAGCAGGGAGCTCTGAGCTGTGTCTGCCTGTGCCAGGCTCCATTCCCCGAGGCAGGGCAGGGACAGCAGCTCTGTGTGGTGCCAATTAGCCCTGCTAATCCCTACAACTGCTTCATTTGGGTGCAGGCCTGTGCTGATGTGATTATGCTGCTTCTGGTCCCCAGGCTGGCATTACAGCACTGAGCAGGGAGGGGTCTGGGGGTTTTATGTACAGAAATGAGAGGGGAAATGCAGGAGGGGAGAGATGGAAAGGAAAAGACCCCTTGGAGCAGCCCCTTGGGCTGAGCAGTGGTTGGGTTTGATGCTCTTTGTATGGAGAGATGAAGCAGCATGGAACAGACATGTCCCAGCACTGCCCTGGTGCGGGAAATGGATTTGTAGGGAATTCACAAAGCCTGACTGAAGGTTCACATAGTGTGCATCTGTATGCAAACTTTGAGATAAGAAATGGTGATTTAGAAATGCCATGGAATAGGACAGACTTTGCTGAGAGAGAAATGGAGCTAGAAACAACTTTCAAAGGATGGCCTTGCAAAAAAGACCAGATATATATATGGTATATAGATGATATAGATGATATAAGTATATATGGAGAAATAGAACCATGAAAGATGCATTGTAGTAGGACCCATGAGGGATAATTTTAGATGATTGGCTTTAAGGCATTTGCAGCATGGTGTGGCAAAAGCTGATAGGCCAAGAAACTCTTATAATGTATTGTAATTAAGAAATGTGATATAGATATATACATAGATATATATGGAGAAATAGAACTATGAAAGATGCATTGTAGTATGACCCACAAAGAGTAATTTTAGATGATTTGCTTTAAGTTATTTATAGTATGGTGTGGCAAAAGCTGATAGGCCAAGAAAGTCTTATAATGTATTTTAATTAGAAAATAGTTGGCTTCTGATTGTGATAGTGTGAGTTGTAACATTTGTATTGTCTTATCCTTCACATGGGACTGAAAATGGAATAAATTTTTTTAAAACACCTCTCAGTTGCCCCTCCTTTGGGTCAGAAAATGGCTTTATGTGACACCCTGGAGCTGCTCAAACACGGTACAGTGCTGCTGGGATGGGCACGTTCCCATGGAGGGAAAAGCAGACAGGCTGGACAATGTGATACCTTGTCAATGAGGAGCTGGCCTGTCCCTTCCTCCCACAGCTCTGTGTTGCTCCATGCTGGCGTTATCAGCCCAGCTGTGGGGAGCATAATTTGCCCAAATCCTGCTGCCACCTCCTGTGGCCAGGCCGTGGCAGTGACGGCTGTGCTGACATCCCACACCCCATTCTCCCATTGCTCAGGTTAATGAAGCCAGGGCTCAGCTCTGCGTGCACTGAGTAACAGAACAACCACAGGCTAATTCTTCCCAGCCAGCTCTCTTGCATTATTTATAGAAGAGGAGTAACACACTGTCCATGAGGGAAACATATGGACACTCGACTGTCAGCCTGTACTCAGGTATCTCTTTTTTCCGTCTCCTCTTTCCAGTAAAGTTAGCTAAAAAAAATTTTAAAAAGCCAAAAAATGATGATAAAAATGTAGCTAATAAGACTTTGAGTTCAGAAAGACAAGCCCTTGTCCCACTGGACTCAGCAACTCACAGCTCCCTGTGCTGTCTGTGTTCCCTCAGCCTGAAATCCTTCCTGTGGCTGCACTGAAATCCCTGCAGCAGAGCAGTCCTCACATCTCCACTTGTCCTCTCGCTGTAATTCCTGCCTCCAGATGATGTAAAGATGACACAAGTGCCCTGCTGAAATGCTGCTCTCCAGCCCTGAGATTTCACAGCTCAGAGGTCTCCTGTGGAGTTAATCAGTAATTCATACACCTCCTCCAAAATCCCAGCTTTCTCCAAAGCCTCTTAAAATCACAGATGAATAATGTTTGAGAAAAGAAACTTCTGTAATTAAAAAATATGCTTCCACTGATATTTTCCATGGTAAATATTCATTGAGACAAGAACTTTTAAAAGATTTTTTTCCTATTGCTTCACCTCAAGCCTAAGGGTGTTAGTATTTAGCCAAATACTGTGATTCTGTTGAAAAGAAACATTTAATTCCAAACTTTCTCATCCAGGGCTCCTTAATGTCTCATTTTCCAGCTCACAAGAGACCTCAGCATTCCAGCTTTCCATTCTTGTTTGGAATTGAAAGTAATTTCAAATGTCTAAACTCCTGGTTTAAATTCCTTTTTGGGGCTAAGTGATGATTTTCCTTATCAAAGTTTTCTATTCTCTTTTCTGCTTGGTTTTTACTGATGAATGTGTGCCAGCATTTCCCTAATCTAAAGAAAATTAGCATCTACAAGAAAATTAATGCTCTTCCTTTTACTCTGTGCAGCTTTAATTTCACCCAGCACCAGCTTCTGCCTGGTGCTGCCCAGTGGGAATTGTGAGGCTTGTGGTTTTCTCAGCATTAGCTCTAACCAGGGAAACAGTCCCATAAAAACAAATTGGTTTATTTAATAGCTTTAATCATATTTTATGTGTGGAGAGACAAATAGAAATGCTGTCAAATGCAGCTTTCCTCTTCCCCCTGCACCTGGAGCCTGGCTGATCGATTTTGGAGTCTTTGCTGCTTTTTTTTTGCCAGGGCTGGGATTAAATGCACAAGATGGAATTTCTTGTTTGGACTCAGATATTTATTAGTTCTTATCTATGTTACAGTCTCACAAACCATGAATTCTACAGCACTTCTCTATAACAAACTAAAAATGGAGCCCCATCTCTCTTTACAAGGTGTTTGAAGGATAAACTGTCCAATTAGGAAATGACACCTCAATTATTTTCACTTTTAACCCAATAACCAACCACCTGTGGCCCACAATGTGGACTTTTTTATCCAATTACACAAAACCACCCAAACCCATGGAGAAGAGGGTGAAGAAGAAGGAGAAGAAGAAGGACCAGCCACTTCCCTAAAACCTCCATCTTGCTTTATATCTATTACTATATTCTAAACCCTTAAACTCCAAGTTTTCCACCCAGTGATATCACACACTTCTATTCAAACTCCACACCCACAATCCCAGTCCTGTAATTCCATTTTGGAAGCTTCTCCACGGCCTCAGGTCAATGCAGTGTTCTCTTGGGGGTCAGTGCCTGTCAGCACAGAAAGTCTGAAATTCTCAGTGACCACGGTTCCAACAATTGATAGTACCTGGAAAATAGCTCTGGTCTGCAGTCAGAGCCTGTCTGTGGCAGCACTGGCAGCAATCCAGTGCCCTGGGATTGCACTCAGATCTGCAGCCATGATCCCTTTTCCCATCAGGAATTCTCTCTGCCCAGCTCTCAGTGTCTCACTCCATTCCTGGAGGCATCACCTGCCCAGCAAAGCAAACTGGCACTGTGGGGACCTCGCTTTTGGGAACAACTCCCTGAACCAGGTGCTCTGAGTCTCTGGTTTGCTGTTTATCTCTTGGGTGATGTTTTTCTGGCAGCTGGATGGGCTCTGTGCCCACTCTGCTGTGTTGGGCTGGGCTCTGTCCAGCTATTTTTCTCTCTGAAGCAGAGATGAGACCGTGACCAAGTGAGGTTTTGTCTGGCTCTTATAAGGAAAATATCTCTGCACTGACCCATATCCAAGGGGATGTGGAGACATGACAAAAGTTTGTGCTCTCCAGGCTCCTACTAGCAGAGAAAGAAGGAAAAAATGAGACTTAAAATTCCCCCACTATAATTTTCTGCTTTAGGGAATTAACAGCTGTTGGACCTTGCTGTTGCTCAGAGCAATTCATGAAGAATTATTGCCTGACAAAAGTTTTAAGCTTCTGGGTTGCTCAACTCCCCCAGCTTCTGTCTCTGTGTCCGTGTTTTGGAAACTGCAGCTGTTTTGAACAACCAAGATTTTATCTGTGCTCACACTCTGAGGGTGAAGCATTTTGTCTTTCCCTTCTGGAGGTGTTGCCCTGCTTGCCCAGGAGACCTGAGGGCTGTGGTTCTGCAGGTTGGGCCAGCGGCTGCCAGTGCCCTGGAGAGCAGCCCTGGGAGCTTCCCAAAGGCTTTTCCAGGGTGCCAGAGCAGGGGGCAATGCCAGAGGGCAGGCAGGGTATGACACTGAGGGATGTGCATCCGCTTTGCTTCACAGCAAGCAGCCCAGAAGTCAAATTTCATCAATGTGGTGGTGTTTGCAGGGGTCCCAGGATGAGGGAAGAGATGAGGCTATGACTCCATGTTCAGAAGGCTGATTTATTATTTTATATATTAGATTAAAAGAAAATTATATATTAAAACAATACTAAAAGAATAGAAGAAAGGATTTCATCAGAAGGCTAGCAAAGAATAGAAAGGAATGGAATGATAATAAAATCTTGTGGCCGACCAGAGTGTCCAAGCCAGCTGGGCTGTGATTGTCCATTAATTAGAAACAACCACATGAGACTAATCACAGATGCACCTGTTGCATTCCACAGCAGCAGGTAATCATTGTTTACATTTCATTTCTGAGGGCCCTCAGCTTCTCAGGAGTAAAAATCCCTGCAAAAGGATTTTTCATAAAACGTATCCGTGCCACATCATCTCTCTCAACAGCCTTTCAAAACAGAGTCATTTTTACTTGCATCAGTCCAACAGCAGCA